>NC_047591.1:1276976-1584081 GCF_011004845.1 Esox lucius
AAGCGTTTACATGTAAGCAGATGAGTTTATCGTTAATATATACAATTATATGACGTGATGTCACGGCTGAGCCGCGAAAATTAACGAGAACGGCGGTTCTACCAGACAGGGTGTATCAATATATTTGGTTGCCAAACAGCTACAATAATCAGAACTAAATAGTTAAGTTTTATCCTGAATTTGTATCATTGCAGCATGTATAGTTCTAACACAATTTGAATCTAACGTGAAGAACGATGACATGTAACCAATGACAAAGTTAAGAGGCGTGACTTGATGGAGGCCACCCGGCTGCGATGTGAAGACAGTAATTAAACCCCGCAGCATCCACAAAAGTCAGCTGTTGTTTCAAGCGTGGAGTATATCATTTCTGTTGTAAGTACAAGTTATTTTATTTGAAGTAATTTATTTGAATTGTGATGCAAATACAAACAAGACATTTTAACTTTTTAAGAATGTCCAACTACACATCACCATCGTAATCTTTTATTCTATATACAGGAGGTACACGAGGAATGCATTCTGTTATTGTAAAATATTCATCTGTGTACCCTTTTTCATAGCCTTTTGTAAACGCACCTCTCAGCTTTGAGAGTCTCACAGTATCCCCAACCTGGAACTTGTAGCTTTGATTACCATTTCTCATTAATGTTGTGCCATACAGGTTCTTGAGAACTAATCTAACATTTTCTTCACAAACGTCAGCAGGCTTAATAGACCGATGGTAGCTATGGTTGTACCCACAAACTAAATCTTGAATAACCTCAACATAGCGATGAGTGTTGGCTGCTGTCAGATACCTCCACATTCGTGATTTAATTGTTTTATTAAACCTCTCAACGATACTCGCTTTGACATAATTTCCTGTAGCAAAATGTTTTATGTTGTACTTCTTCATCAACATTTCAAAATGTGAATTAAAAAACTCCTTCCCCTTGTCCGTTTGGACTTTTTGCGGTGTTCTTCCTTCTTTTAATGTCTTCAAATGCTCGCTTTACCTCTACAGCGCTTTTATTTCTCAGCACGCGAATCCATGCGTATTTGCTTAATACATCTATGCATGTTAACATAAATTTCATGTTATCGTTTTCCACACTGTAAGCACTCATGTCAACCAAATCCAGCTGAAATTGCGAATTTATATCATGAACAATAACTCTATTCCTTTTAAAATGTATAGCTACAGGCCTGTGTAGCGTGTATGTATCCTGGGCGAGCAGCCAGTCATCGGCCTCACCATTTTTGAGGATCTCCCCGTTTTTTTCCAAGTATGCTCTTTTCAAACCCTCTCTACCCACATAAGCACCAGGGTTTGCCGGGTCATAGTAAATACTTTTCATAACCTGTTCAGACATTGTAGAGTGTTCGAGCAATAATGAGAATTAATACATGTTTAACAATTTTCAGTTTTCGAAATTACACAACCAATATATTCAGAAAAGTTACACAAACATTCAGATTTCTCATAGTCTTTGTTTATATACATGTTAACATGAGAACTGAAGCTACCCGGGCCTTAGACAACAGACTCTTTGCTTTCATCACACCATGACCCCGCTGCGTCGCATACAACATCCTCATTAAATTTGTCCATGTACTCATCCCTGTTCTCATTCAGTCTCTGTGTGATGTTCGGCTCCAACTTGAGCTCATACAGAAAGTTCTCAGCGGCCTCGTGAACATCAGTCATCGGTGCGTGAAAAACAGATGCGTTCAAAGCCTTGACCAACACATGTTTCAGTCGCGGTGTTAAAACTGTCGCCACAATGTCATCATAATGGGCCTCAAAAAAATACTCAGGCGGTTCGAGACATGAATGTCTTGTCTGGCTCGGGTGGTCCACTTCACATCCGATGCATGCTTTGTGTAGAATAGCACCAACAACGTTTTCCAGAATCATACCCATTGTTGCTTTGATGATCTTTAAAATTTTTGGTGCAAGGTGTTTGTCCATTTTGTGATAACTCTTGTGAGCATTTGAAAGGTATGACAGGTTAAGAGGACCTAGTTGATCACCAACCCTGTCAATCCAATGGTAGTTTCTTGATGGGTATGCCGGTGGAATCGAGCTGTCTGGGTCAGGGGTTCCGTAGAAGGCTTCAGCGTTGTCATCCCAGGCGTCACACAGCCAGTCCTCAGCCTTGGGTTCTTCAATCACCGCTTGGTTGTAATCTTGAGACATGTTTCGTAAATTCTTCCGACTGCTTGATAGTCACAGGCGGTCTGTCGGTTTTTATGTTGTGCTGATGACAGTGTTAGCTTAAGGCGGGTCTTCAGGGTCTTACGTCAGTCCGCAGTCACAAACTAACACGCTGACCTTTTCCGGAAATAACTCCAATCTAACAGAGTCATACTCTTTCAGCCCCTCGACAACTTTAAACAGTACATCTACTGTATTATGTGGGCCTTGTTTTGGCCCCAAATAAAACACTTTTCGTAAGGTGACCCATAAACTGGCATTAAAAACCATTTGATCAGTCACACCAGCCTTAAACACATGGCCTTCGGGTAATTCATAAAATGCCACCTCTGGTAGCTCTGGGTTGAAGATGTAACCCCCGATCCGACCATCGTCCAATTTCCACTCCTGTGTCTACATATCCTGGTGTAGTTGATGGATTCGGGTTAAACTCTGCATCGGTTTCTTCGGGGCTGGCATGTTGATTGCATCTCTGCGGTCCATTTGCAATTTCTTACCCAATCGCTGAGCTGCTTTTAAGGTGTTAGCTTTCACCGGTGTTTCACCCAAAACATTGATTGCAGCACAATCCTCCATGTTTTGTAATGTGTAGGTAAGTTCGCTCAGGCAAGACTGAATGACCATCACCGATGTCTGCGTGGTTTAAATACACATACCACGCCAGTCAACCCATAAAACATGAAAGGTTAACAACCACCGTTTGTATGCCAGCTGTTGCACCACTTGTCAGAAGATAAAACACCAGGGTTTTATATTTGTCGAACACCATTTGCTGTACACCAAACACCTTACCGCTGACACAACACTTATTTACTGCCTGGGAATTTAACATTCCGGAACCCTAAGACCCATTTGTTAATCATCAATCATAACCCACCTGTTATAACACTAGTCTGGTTTGCTCATCAGACGTTGTAAAACATCAAACACTGACACATCAATGTAATCATAAATCAGCGGTCACCGGACATGCATACGTCATACAGGAAGTCCCACCCTAACATACGTCATACAGGAAGTCCCACACTAACATACGTCATAACGGAAGTCCCACCCTACAAACCGGATGTCCCGCCCACCTGTCACATCAATATGGAAGTCCTGCCCCCCAGGGCCATAAATCACCATTCTGACACATTATACCCTACACTAACTACTTCCCTGACTTCCAGTGTCCACCACCGGGTTTGGGGATTGCCGCCTTGACAGGCACCGGAGACCTTACGGCCACAGCACCGAGCGGCCGCTTCGACAATGGCGGTGGAGAACATGGTCCACTCGGACTCAATATCTCCAACCTCCATCAGGATCCAGTCAAAGCTCTGCCGAGGGTGGGAGTTAAAGATCTCTCTGACAGGAGACTCGGCCAGACGTTCCCAGAAAACCCTTCCAGTACGCTTGGGTCTGCCTAGTCTGTCCAGCTTCCTCCCCCGCCATCGGATCCAACTCACCACCAGGTGGTGATCAGTTGACAGCTCCGCCTCTCTCTTCACCTGAGTGTCCAAGACATACGGCCGCAGGTCAGATGAAATGACAACAAAGTCGATCATCGACCTACGGCCTAGGGTGTCCTGGTGCCACGTGCACTGATGGACACCCTTATGCTTGAACATTGTGTTCGTTATGGACAAACTGTGACTAGCACAGAAGTCCAATAACTGAACACCGCTCGGGTTCAGATCAGGAGGGCCGTTCCTCCCAATCACACCCCTCCAGGTGTCACTGTCGTTGCCCACGTGGGTGTTGAAGTCCCCCAGTAGAACGATGGAGTCCCCAGTCGGAGCACTTTCCAGCACCCCTCCCAGAGACTCCAAGAAGGTTGGGTACTCTGCACTGCCGTTCGGCCCGTAGGCACAGTGAGAGACCTATCCCCGACCCGTAGGTGCAGGGAAACGACCCTCTCGTTCACCGGGGGAAAACTCCAACACATGGCCGCTGAGCTGGAGAGCTATAAGCAAACCCACACCAGCCCGCCGCCTCTCACCATGGGCAACTCCAGAGTGGTGAAGCGTCCATCCTCTCTCAAGGAGTGTGGTTCCAGAGCCCAAGCCGTGCGTGGAGGTGATCCCGACTATATCTAGTCGGAACCTCTCAACCTCATGCACAATCTCAGGCTCCTTCCCCATCAGCGAGGTGACGTTCCACGTCCCTAGAACTAGTTTCCGTGTCCAGGGATCCAGTTGTCTAGGCCCCCGCCTTCGACTGCCGCCCGATCCTCTCTGCACCGGCCCCTTATGGTCCCTCCTGTGGGTGGTGAGCCCACGGGAGGGCGGCCCCATGTCGCTCGTTCGGGCTGGGCCCGGCCGGGCCCCATGGGGAAAGGCCCGGCCACCAGGCGCTCGCGAACGAGCCCCAACCCCGGGCCTGGCTCCAGGGTGGGGCCCCGGCTGCGCCATACCGGGCGACGTCACAGGACACACAATTTTTTTCTTCATTAAGGGGTTTTTGAACCCCGGTTCTGTTCGTAATTTTTATGGACAGAATTTCTAGGCGCAGCCAGGGGCCGGAGGGTGTCAGGTTTGGGGACCACACGATTTCGTCTCTGCTCTTTGCGGATGATGTTGTCGTGTTGGCCCCTTCAAGCCAGGACCTTCAGCATGCACTTGGACGGTTTGCAGCCGAGTGTGAAGCGGTGGGGATGAAAATCAGTACCTCCAAATCCGAGGCCATGGTTCTCAGTCGGAAAAGGGTGGCTTGCCCACTTCAGGTTGGTGGAGAGTGCCTGCCTCAAGTGGAGGAGTTTAAGTATCTAGGGGTCCTGTTCACGAGTGAGGGAAGGATGGAACGGGAGATTGACAGACGGATCGGTGCAGCTTCTGCAGTAATGCGGTCGATGTATCGGTCTGTCGTGGTGAAGAAAGAGCTGAGCCGCAAGGCGAAGCTTTCGATTTACCGGTCAATCTACGTTCCTACTCTCACCTATGGTCATGAGCTTTGGGTCATGACCGAAAGGACAAGATCCCGGATACAGGCGGCCGAAATGAGCTTTCTCCGCAGGGTGGCTGGGCGATCCCTTAGAGATAGGGTGAGAAGCTCGGTCACCCGGGAGGAGCTCAGAGTAGAGCCGCTGCTCCTCCACATCGAGAGGGGTCAGCTGAGGTGGCTTGGGCATCTGTTTCGGATGCCTCCAGAACGCCTTCCTGGGAAGGTGTTCCGGTCCCGTCCCACCGGGAAGAGACCCCGGGGAAGACCTAGGACACGCTGGAGGGACTATGTCTCCCGGCTGGCCTGGGAACGCCTCGGTGTCCCCCCGGAAGAGCTGGAGGAAGTGTCTGTGGAGAGGGAAGTCTGGGCTTCCCTGCTTAGACTGCTGCCCCCGCGACCCGGCCCCGGATAAGCGGAAGATGATGCTATGCTATGCTATGCTATGCTATGCATCTACAACGTCGATGATTTGATTTGTTTATATTTTGGCTGATAAAAGTGACCAGCTGGAAATAAACTGATAAATAGATGGTAACAATTGTGACATTAAACATTTGGGTCGGACTTGCGTTTATTTTTGTCAGTGTAGGTAAGTTAGCCTTCTGTTTGGCGTCATCTCAGCCTCGAAAGCAAACAAACATACTGTTGTGCTGTTCGTTCTCTACTAATGCAGCATTATTATGTCTATTCAACATAATAATAACTTTATAATGATATGACAAAATGTACTGTATACATACCTTTTTGCTGTCGATGCTTTAAAGGTCCCATGACATGCTACTTTTTGTAGGCTTTAATATAGGCCATAGTGGTCCCTAGTACTGTATCTGAAATCTTTTTTCAAAAATTCAGCCTTGCTGCAGAATTATAGCCACTACAATACAGTCACAGAATGAGCTTCCTTCAAACGGCCCGTATTGGTGTCTGTGACTTTAAATTTTAATGAGGATGAAAAAGGCGGGGCAAGGTGGTGAGTGAGCGGGGCATGGTGGTGGGTGGGCGTGGCCTTTACTATCTTGCGGCAAAGGTAACGTGCATGTTTACCGGTATGTCTGGATCATATTGCAATGGCACAAAGACACATTGAAGCATTTCAGTTTGACCCAGAATCCGATCCAGATGGAGAAGCAACGGATGAAGAAGTTGCAACTCAGCGCCTCCAGAAGGATGTTTCCGAATGGTTAGTTAAAAATATTATGTCTATATGATACTTTGTTAGGATGTCTGATTATCATGTAAGTTAAAGCTAAAGCTAATCTGCTTTTGCCTTTTCATGTTTCTCTGATTTGAGATGATTTTAAAGCTGTGTTAGCATCTATATCAGTAAATATTCTAGTTTAGAGAAGAGGGTTTTTTTAAATGTAAAAATTCTCCCTTCATATCATGAAGTCACGTTACACAAGATATATAAAGCCTATATATTTATGTGCGCGCAGGAGTAAATAATTTTGTTGTGTAACATTATGTACATAGTCGTCTGTGAAATGTTTGCCACAGACATGCAAAACTTTGGGAAGCTGTGTCGGCGCTTTTCCGGAGAAAATGAAATCATTCCACTGGTTCTTCTGTGGCATGTACGAAGGAAGTAAAAAAAAGGCTTCGTTGCTCATCTCTACATCCTATTACTGAGCAATTATTGTGTTTCCTTCGCTCAAAAGCCATGATGCCCCTCCTCGTCGCGTAGACAAATTGAAGTCGCGGTCACACACATGTGTGCCTCACACCTGGCTCTATTTAAATTCTTTCTCTGGGCGGGCAAAGCAGAAAAAGGGGAGTTACCATGGGAGTTAACAATTTCTCCTTGCGACGTCACAAAGAGACGGGTCCAGATCAGCCTGTTTGATTCTCGGTTTTCTCCAAGTCAGAGAAAGATAGAAAATGCTCAATTTACACCGAATGGAATTTTTAGAAAATTTGGGACCATATATTGGCTAGGTGAACTCATATTAATGTTAAAAAACCTCACAAAATGAAAATTTCATGTCAGGGGACCTTTAAACGCACATCTGATGTCAGCCTTCCCTGCACAGCATGTGCTCTCCGTGCATCGCGCAGTAACACGTGTCGAAAATAAACAACACGAGGCATCAGTGATAGTTTTTATTTCGCCTCTAGAGGCCGCTATTGTAATGCATGATGCCAGCAGACCTTTCTCATCTCTCGCATACTGTGTAATGAATGACAGCACGCGCTTCTCAGCCGCTCGAGCAACGGACGCAACCAGGAAAAACTATCGGTATGGATTTTTGCGGATAACGATAGTTCCATCAATCAACTATCAGGGCCGATTAATCGGCAAAACCGATGAATCGGTCGACCTCTATTCAAGATGATGGTCATTCTACCTCGGTCTGGGGCTCCATGCAAGATCTTACCTCGTGGGGCATCAATGATCATGAGGAAGGTGAGGGATCAGCCCAGAACTACATGGCAGGACCTGGTCAATGACCTGAAGAGAGGTGGGGACCACAGTCTCAAAGAAAACCAATAGTAACACACTACGCCGTCATGGATTAAAATCCTGCAGCGCACGCAAGGTCCCCCTGCTCAAGCCAGCGCTTGTCCAGGCCCGTCTGAAGTTTGCCAGTGACCATCTGGATGATCCAGAGGAGGAATGGGAGAAGGTCATGCAGTCTGATGAGACAACAGTAGAGCTTTTTGGTCTAAACTCCACTCGCCATGTTTGGAGGAAGAAGAAGGATGAGTACAACCCCCAAGAACACCATCCCAACCATGAAGCATGGAGGTGGAAACATCATTCTTTGAGGATTCTTTTCTGCAAAGGGGACAGGACGACTGCACCGTATTGAGGGGAGGATGGATGGGTCCATGTATCGCGAGATCTTGGCCAACAACCTCCTTCCCTCAGTAAGAGCATTGAAAATGGGTTGTGGCTGAGTCTTCCAGCATGACAACGACCCAAAACACACAGCCAGGGCAACTAAGGAGTGGCTCCATAAGAAGCATCTCAAGGTCCTGGAGTGGCCTAGCCAGTCTCCAGACCTGAACCCAATAGAAAATCTTTGGAGGGAGCTGAAAGTCTGTATTGCCCAGCGACAGCCCCGAAACCTGAAGGATCTGGAGAAAGTCTGTATGGAGGAGTGGGCCAAAATCCCTGCTGCAGTGTGTGCCAACCTGGTGAAGAACTACAGGAAACATATGATCTCTGTAATTGCAAACAAATTGTTCTGTACCAAATATTTAGTTCTGCTTTTCTGATATATCAAATACTTATGTCATGCAATAAAATGCTAATTAATTACTTAAAAATCATACTGTGTGATTTTCTGGGGTTTTTGTTTTAGATTATGTCACTCACAGTTGAAGAGTACCTATGATAAAAATTACAGACTTCTACATGCCTTGTAAGTGGGAAAACCTGTAAAATTCTCCCCACTGTATGTGTAAGGTTTCACAGAACCATGCAGAAAAGGGTTCAATAATAGAGGATGTGTTATTACCCACAATCAGCACTTCACAAATTTTTCAAAATCTGCCAGTCCATTTGTGCTACCAATATATATATAAACATGCCCTCAGAGTATAATGTTCCATCTAGAGAGGCTCTTGTTTCAATTGACACAGACTTGACATCCTTATATTTCAAATGGGTGGCCTGTTTGACAGGTTTATCCAAAATGTCAGGAGAAACCACAGATACACTGCCAATCTCCACTGATGGTTTGAAAAGGCTTGGTATGTCAAGGAAGTAAGCTAAAATGAGTTGATGCCATCTGGCTAACGTTAGACATAAAATTGTTCACGTCTCAAACTACTTAAAAAAAAAACTATGCTTTGCTTCAAAGCGTATGGTCCAACAGTCTGTTACCCTAATTTTTCGGTGGGGATTTCGGCCAGATTTCAGTACTTGGACATTTTGGGTCCTAGATTCATTTCTGTAACAGATACAACCTATTATGATGTATCCTGGTAATCACAACCCCCTTGGCTTCAATAAAAACACATAAAAACAGACTTTTGCGTCACCATTTAAAAAACTCATCTATTGGAAAAGCAAAAATAATCTTTTTCGGAAAACATTTCTGCCATTCAGCATAAAGATTTTTTTTTGAAAGCATTATAAAGAATTGTGTCAATGATATTTCCTCATACTTTCATGCCTTTACTATCAAATTACACTGTATTGGGTTGAAAATAACTAAATAATTAAATAATAGAATGTAAAAAATATAGGCACCCCCAAAAAATGTGGTTCTTCTACCTAGAAATAAAACACAATAAAATGAAAGATAATTATCTTATATCACTTCTTTTTGCATGTAATGACGCAGAACAACACTAGGTAGCACTAGATCGCTAGTTACATTTGGACTTATATAATTTATAAACTCAGAAAAATTATCAACTTCTTCCTAAAAACTCAAGAACACCCCCATACTATGTTGACTAAAAATTTATTTTTATATCATATTTATAATACCAACTATGTATTATGGTTCAAAACATCATATATAGTGATGTACACCCTTGTAATCCCTATTCTTTTCTACACATTAGCCTTTCTAAGATGCATGGTCAATGTCGTTGCCTGGTGAAAAGTTCCCATAGCAAGCCAAACAATACACAGACAACCCAAATTATACACGGACAACCCAAATTATACACGGAACGCTTCACGAAAGTGGCTAGAAATAATATACCATTGAAATTGGACGATTATGGTGATTCTATTTTTATAAATATTTATGCAAATGAGCACTGTCCGCGGATCCGCGGATGTCGACTATGTAAGGCTAAAGGTCCAAAACAACTGATTAGATAGGGATAGTGGTCCACAAAATGGTAATTGAGTCTCAATCTGAAGTCAGGAAAGGCCTCCTTGAGCAACTGCCTGTGGACTGAGATTTTACCCTCCAAATAGCAGAGTGATTCATTCGTGAAAAAAGATGACGCCATGAGTTCTACAATGTCCTTGAGTTTGTGTTCAAGAAGTACACCCCACGTTATGTCATTCTCCTGTACAAGTTCACCAAACATTAAAGGCAGAATTCTTAACAAAGTCCAGTTCTCATGACTGTTGCCTCCAATTGATTTATTAACTCTAAATATTGGAGGCATTTTCTGAGGCCGATTCATTTTATCAGCAAATGAATATGGGAAGTTCTGAATAGCAGTGTTTAATTCCTATAAAAGTATGTACTTCTTTCCCATATTAACTTTATTAACTTTCCCAGACATAAACTAAGTTCCACTGGAACAATTCCCTCCAGAGGGTCATGCAAGAAGTCTGGTGGGAATCCGGTGTTAAGTGCACTTCTCCTCTGCATTGCAGAATTTAAGATGTGAACTAATTGCTAAAATGGTCCTTTTTACAATCAGTGGAAAAACCCACAGAAGATGATATTCCTGTAGATTATGCTATTCCAGTAGATAATGCTATAGATTCTAATTATGATGAAGGGAAGGATGAGAGTGCAAAATCAATTAAGCCTAGACTTGCATCCTAATTCCTACGTATGCAGACAATTCTTCATGTTTCCATCTCAGCCACACAAGAAATAATCAATTAACTTTATGAAATTGGTCTTTTTGCTGGAGAGTTAACTGATAAAGCAATTCAAAATGTACTAAGGCAACATTAATGTAACCTTGACAATTCTCTTTTAACTTAAACATTTCAGGAAAAAAATCCTCTACTCTTACTTTATGAGACTGGTCCTTTTGGACCCCAAAATATCATATTTTTTCAGAGAGAACTTCCCTGTCATTGAACCAGTTGAATATGTTTTAGATAGTGACAAAAAAAAAAACATTTGTTTATGTTCCCATTTTGAGTGTTTTGACACAGTTGCTGAATGGAAATGGGAATCCGGTGGGGCTATGGGGGCCCTTGCCACCACTCACGTGGGGGGTGATAGAGGTGACCTAGGTATGCCCAGTGCCAGTTCTAAGGCGTTGGGCAACACCTCAAGTGGGGCTTGAAAAAGCCCTCCTGGACATCGGCAGGTGTAAGGACTGGTAGGGTTTCCATGACACGCCGTACCTGGTCTCACCACCTCAAGTGGTGGAGCCCCTGGCCAGCCTGGAGCAACCAACGCCTGCTCCACGCCTCCAGCTGCCCAGTGGTCGCCGACGCCAGCTCCTCCTGCTGCCCTGTTGTCGTCGCCGTCAGCTCCCCCTGCTACCCTGTTGCCGCCACCGCCAGAACCCGTCGAGGACTGGCCGCCGCCCCGGCCCGTCACCATTGCTCAAACATCCCACCACCATTGCTGGCTGATTTTCAATAAATATTCTTTACTCACTTCCTGTATCCAGTCTGCGTTTGGGTTCGGGCCTTGAAATCCTGACACCTGGACTAGTAGGTTGACATGTTACAGATAACAGATTAGACAGGTTTACTTCATAAGTTGCATGCACTCGATTCATTCTATTTCTAATCAATATAGGAATAGAGAGTGGATGATATACACCAATAATTGAAACATAATTGTTTCCTTTTTTGTGATAAATGCTTTATTGAAAAATGTACAAAATATATATAATAATATATATAAAATATACATTATATACACATTTTCCTTTTCTATTCCTGCCCAGCAATGTCACAGAGCTAAAGTCCTTTGTACATCCTTAGGAAAGCAACAGTATTAGAACCCCTATAACCATACCTTTATGCTGCAGGGACAGATTTAAAGAAGAGTCGTCATTAAGCAGAAGTAAGGCTGGGGAGACTGGGATCCTGATCTTAAGAATGTCACTTAAAGTGAGAGATATTTCCTTCCAGAATCTAACCACGTCGGGGCACTCCCAATAAACATGCAAGAAAGACCCCTGGACATTAAGTGGGCAGAGATCACAGTTTGGAGACGTGGTGATCTTCATAGAATAACGCCTTCTGGGGGTGAGGTACATCCTATGAACATGCTTATAGTGTATTAATTGATGGTTGGGGTTTTTGGCTGTACCACTAAGATTTTCCCACACTGTGTCCCAGCAGATCTCTCTATCGTGTACTTCATTTAAATCTCTATTCCAGATACCCTCTACTGGTAAGGGGTTATAGGGTCCAGAAATGAATTTGTAAAGTTTAGAAATCACCCCCCGTGTAGGTCCTACTGAAACTAAGTAAAGTAACTTACGTAGGGAATGTGTAGGGAGAGCTGTTCCCCACGGGACACCGTATGCCCTCATAGCTGATCTTAATTGCATATAAAAGAAAAAAGATGAACCTGGAAGATCAAATTCAGCATGTAGGTCGTTAAAAGCTCGTAAACCATGGACACCATACAAATCTTTTAATAAATTCACTACCCTATTCTTCCAATGTGGAAATTAAAAGGGCACATTACCAGTGAGTAATGAGAAGTTATTAAAAAGTGGTGTGTGATTATGCCATTTATAATCTGTGCCAACATGCTTCATTACAGCTCGGTAAGATGTGAGCAGAAATGATATAACTGGGCCTAGTCGTAATTTGGCTTTTTTCAATGGTATATTAGCATACACCAGGTCTTGCAACCAGTGAGGTAATACAATATTCTCCTCAATTGGTCTCCAAGAAGCGGAGGAACTATGGTTGAACCATGTAGATAGAGGGCGTAGCACATAAGACCAGAAGTAGATTTTAAAATCTGGCAGAGCTAGTCGCCCTAGTGTCTTGTCTCGCTGGAGAGTCGTGAGGTTTAGGCGTGGTCTCTTTCCTTTCCATATTAATTTAGAAATTAATGACTAAAGCTTATCCCAATATCCCAAAGGGGGAGCAAGTGGGATCATGGAAGAGAAAGAATTAACACGAGGAAGTATATCCATAGCTCAAAGTCCTTCTCTATCTGGCTGTATATACCTTGAAAGTTTTTTATTGCAATGGACGACGTGGAGGGAAAAATATAAACTCCAAGATATCTAAAGCTTTTAACTACTGGTATATGGGAGGGCAGGGTAACTTGAAGTGCAGCTGAATTTAAATGCATCAGCGCGGACTTTGTCCAGTTAATTTTGTACCCTGAAAGTGAGGTGAATGTATCAAAAGAGGAGAGCAAATGTGGGATAAAGGAACCTACATAGAGAAGGATGTCATCGGCATACAAGGATATACAAAAAGTGATGGGTTGTACTGATGGATGTTGTCTTATTTTCTATGCCATTGCTCGAGGGAAAGAGCAAAAAGTAAGGCTGAAAGGGGGCAACCCTTGCGAGTGCCCCTTGATATTGGGAACTGGGCAGAACAGACTTGGCCTGTGCAAACCATTGCTGAGGGATTTGCATATAAAACCTTAATCATATTAACAAAATGCATACCTATCCCAAATTTGTCCAACATTGTTCAGAGATAATCCCATTCTAATTGGTCAAACGCTTTTTCAGCGTTGTTTTTTCAATCTTAGAGCCAAAATGTGACTTGTTCTGACGCCATTGAATAATATGTTCTTCTGGTCCTATGCATTAAGAACTCCACCCTACGTCTTAACAAAGAGTTCAACTCACTTCTTGTCACAGCTATTCTGCCTTGTAATGCCTCAGAAAATGTGACTTGTTGTTGCGCCTCTAGCTGGTTGAGAGTATTCTCCAGTTCAGTTATCTTGGTTAGTCTACTCTTATTAAGGTGGGATGAGAATGAAATTGAGGAGTCCCCAATACAACCCTTTATAGCGTCCCAGAAAAATCGAGAGTCATCTACTGAGCCTGCATTAACATCCATGAAAGCATTTAACTTTTCTTTGAGAAAAGTACAGAAATCTTCATTTGTGAGAAGCAAGACATTAAACCGCCAGTGTGGAGGTGTACCCAGGAGTGTGAAGCATGCTGCGACAATGCTATGATCCGATAACAAACAAGGTTTGATGACAACATGTATTTCAGAAAGGGATGTGGCTGAAGTCAATAAATAATCTATTCTAGAGAAACTCTGATGTCTTGCTGAGTAAAAAGTATATTGTTTAGATATGGGGTTGATAGCACGGTAAAGGTCTGTTAAACTAAATACTGACAGAAAGTTCTGAAAATCTTTTGACGCCTGTAGTTGTGTGGCCGTGGAGCGGTGAGCAGATTTACATTACAGTCGTGAAAAAGTCCTGAAGGTGCAATAAGGCTTCTGTTAAGCTGGGAAAGAACTTGGGGTCTCCCCCGACGTGGTTATCGGCGTGCGTCATCGCCGGCCTTCTGGTCACGCCGCTCCTCCTCCCACGGTCATGTCTTGTTATTGCAGACACCTGGTGTCCATTCCCTCATTAGGTTGCCTATATTAGTTCCTGTGTTTCTGGGCGTCTTTGTGAGGTATTGTTCTGTGTTGGGTGTTGTTGTGGAGAGTAACGTGCATGCTTATTTTGAGCTTGTGCGCCTGGTTTATTTGCGTGCCATTTTATTAAGAATATTACAATACTACGTTTACCGCCTCCCTGCGTTTGGCTCCTTTATTTTCACACACCACGACGACACCGTTGTTACATCAGGTTTCTGATAAAATAATAATCTACCCATTTGACTGACATATGAAAAACTTGATGAAGTCCTACTTAGACAGAAAGCCAAGCCCCTTTAAAAAAACAAGTGGTTTGTCAATAAAAAACAAGATTAAAACAGGGTTAGCTCCATTTGGCTTGTGTTTGCAAGAAGTGTCAATATCAGGAAATCTCTACGTGAACAAAATAAATGTTATAGGTTGTTTTATATGGTTCTGAGCTGCTTCTCATAAAAGAGGTCTGAATAACGGAATGTGAGACAGGCATATTATAATTATAATAGTGCTATGAAGGACTTCCATTATTACTATACAGAGATAGTTTCCTCCCTAACCCCTTTTTCAGTCACTGTCTCAGCCTTACTTAATGCAACCAGATAATTTGGGTGAATACCCTTGTTTTTAAAATATATGCTTTTTTCCAGAATGTATCAAAATTGTCCACGAACATTACTCCAACTGATTTCCAGTAGGCTTTCAGACAGACTTTAAGAAAAAACTGTCTGCCAAAGAACTCACCGCCTTTACCAAGGGGAGGGAACAGGACAAAAATGACTGGTTGTTTTGAAGAGCAAACAATCAGGTTAATATAGACAGGAGCTGATGGAGTTGGCACATCTGGTTCAAGCACAGTAAAGCTATTTCACATCGGCAGAGCATTCTTAATTCCCATTTCAGGAGGGTGAGAAGGAGAAGACCTTTGCCTTGAACATCCCTCAACAACATGCTTTCATGTCTCATCTACCCTATCCATGTGAGGAACATCCTGCAATCCACTCCTGGACGATCTTGTTGGGGGAGATCCTTGTAAGGCAGGGACAAGTGCACTGATGATAATCTGCCCATTGGCGAGTTCACCCCCCGCGTACATTGCGCCCATGGTGTGGAGAAGGAAAAGAGACCATGGACTTCCATGGTGTTAGTGTAAAATAGCTAGCAGTTTTCTTATCCCTCATAAGAAAACAAACTATAATAAAAATCCTGGTGTTCATCTATAGCCAAAACCGGGCAAAGGACACACATTTCATGCAGTGTGTATTACATTTCAAAAAGTCCAACCGCCAATGTGTCCATCATTATGAGTCAATAAAAAATAAGGTAAAGATGCAGACTTGAGGACAAACGTGTTGTAGAAACATTTTGAAGCGCAACGTTGATCATTCAACAACAGAGATTCAGAATTTCTTTGATGAGATGGGGGAACCTGCCAGAAGGACAAACATGTCTGCAGCATTCTATCAATCAGGTCATCCATCAGTAGCTGGATGGAAGGACTCCGAGAACATGAGGAAATACATTTTCTGGTCTGACAAGACCATTATCAAACAAATATGACAAGTGCTACTTCTGGTGAACACAATGTACTGCTCATCACATGGCTTATACCATCTCTACTGTAAAGCATTGTGGTGGGAGCAGCATGGGAAAGTGAGACTAGTCAGGAAAGGAGACTAGTTAAGGAAAGGATGAAGAGAGCAAAATACAGAAAGCTATTTGAAGAAAACCTGTTCCAGAGCACAGTGTGCTAAAATTCATATTTCAGCACTACAATGACTCTTTACTGAGCTGATGTATTAATGACACCTACAAATGTAAAGAGTAATAAAGATTTACTAGTTCCAGTATTGGGCTTAATGGAAAGTATGTGGTCCTTGTTGAAAAGTTTGCCTACAGTGTGGCTTAGTCTCCTGGGGGAAGGAGTAAGGAGCCTGTCCTTTGGGTAAAACTTGGAATAGATAGAACAATGGGGAACATGTATTGTTGACATAAGACAGCTGTGCAGTATCTCACCACACCCCCTTACTGTATAAATACTGCTAGTTCTCCTGTGTTACTAGAGATGTGTCACTGTTACCTTGTTACTTTGATTCCTCTCTCCTTGCAAGTTTAATAAAAAATGTATTGTGCCAAGATACTTTTTCCTCTGTGCCTACTTCCTAAGGGTTCTATTTGGTGGACTTTCCTTTACACGACCCAAAGGACAATTCCAAAATAACACTGGAATTTTTTTTCTTTACTTTAGTGTTATTTCTCAGACTCTTACAGCAGGCGCACAATCTAACACAAGTTAACAAAGCATATATTTATTTTTATGGTGCATATCAATCTCAGTCATCGCAGAAGTCATCTTCATTCCATTTTACATTCCACATAACATTTTAATTCACAATCTTCATAGCACATCAATAGCAACAATAACACAGAAACAGCATTGTAAATGTTGAGCAGGTCAGAGGGTCAATTATATGCTAGGCCTTAGGAGTCTAGAGACACTATCCAAATGAAAAACAAATACATTTAAAACAAATGTATTTTAGGATAGGATGTGAATTTTCAGATTGTCCAAATTATGTATTTTTCATGCATTTCAACATTTATTTTAAAGTGTTACATACAGTATGAATAATAAATATATTTGCTAAAGAAAATATATTTAAATGTACTTTTGTTTTTTGTAAAGTGAATTAATTTCTACTTGACTAAATATAGCAGACCTTGCTTTTTTCTCAGAGGATCTGCGAAAGCTAAAGTTTGAAAGCACATGTTGTCTATGTGTTCATGGAGCAAAAGGATACTCATTACAGAGTAACCCAGGCACAAACTCTGGCTTAGAGATTGTAAGGGCCACATTGCAATTAGGACAAGGCCAAACACTTTTAGCAAACCATCCTTAATATTGACAAAACCTTTATTTGTCTAAAATAACTAATTATTGGAGCTTTTATTGTGAACAACACACATAAATCAAAATATCATAATAGTTTTTATGATTTTACTCATGAGCAAATATGGGAGGAAAAATCTTTAATCACTTGCCTAATACAGGCCTAAAAAAAAAAAAGAAAATGTTTTTTTTAAGCAGAGCAATTAGGGTTAAAGCTTCCTTTAAAGTCTGGGGGATACGTGGAGCTAGTGGTCCTACCTTTAAAAGTCTGGTCCAGTATAACATTTTGTAGACAAACTACAGTACGCAAACAAATCTGTCAGATCTGTCAGGATACAACAGACTGCATGACATCACAAACTGCATTAGTTCCGGGGCTATGGACAAATCATGATTTCCAAGGGGGACAGGTCCAATAAAAACTGGGAGGGGACCTTGGTTGCCTGCAACTTGTAAAGAGAGGTGGAGTTATTTGTTCCATTTCTGATTCTCATTTTAAATTGTTTCCTTACATGTACGAACCCTATAACTTAATCAAGCATCTGACCAATTACCTGAGACTTCTTGGTAAACCAAAATCAAGTCCAGTTTTAAGAGCTGGTGGTTACATCGCCATCTGTTAGGATCCACTCTCTATCTTCTTTCTCCAGAAGATGACTGAAACCTCATCTTCCCCTAAAACTCAATCTCCCCGTCTTCCCTACAGCCCTGTCATGTTCATCAACATCTCATATCATCAACAAATTAGGTTGATTTTCTAACCAGGTCTGTTTTTAACCAGAAGCTTGGTAGCTGCTATAATGCTGGGACATCCAGGGTCTTTCTTCCTTAATTTAGGATGCTTTGTCTCTGGTTTAGTCTAGTCCCCAGTCAGCCTCCTCTCCAGCCGCTCCAACTTGGCCAGGTTCTCCTTTAGCAGCTTGGAGCCAGGAGTTAGAATCAGGGCTCTCTGGTAGTAATGCCTGGCTGCTGCATAGTCTCCCTGTGTAGTGAATCAGAATATGCATTATTGATTATTGTAGGCTTATTATGCAAATACAGTATAATCAAAGACTTGATGGTTCATGGATTAATGTTGACTGTGCAAACTAACTGTACTGTGTTGACTTAGTACCTTGATATGTTGAATTCCTCCCATGTTCATCCAAGCTTGCGACTGGTCAGGTTTTAGTTCCACTGCTTGCTTGTAGCTCTGTAATAAACAAACAAACAATGTTAATATGAAATGACAACAGCCAACGATCACTAGATGGCAGTGGTTATCAAGGGAGATGTTTTTACTTTAATCTTTAATAAAGTGAGCATGCCTTATGGCTTAGAATACCAACCTCCCTGTAACAATACAATGTACTATCATAATACTGGAAATCGCCCTTAGATCTGCTTCAGAATTGTCAACCCATATTTTATCCTTTGGCCTTTAACAGTGCCCTTTCTTTGAAGGGAAAAAACACCTGAACAAAAGCTGGAATCCTGGCACCAACCCGAGTCCTACTTAGAGAGTTTATCTCCAAAGGAAATGCAGAAACAAAGCAGGCCTTTGTTGACTTCCTGAACTGAAGAAAGAGGGAGATGGAGGGAGTAGAAAGAGATGGACTCAGGGAGAAAGAGAAACTTCTACAAAATCCAAGGAGAGTGGGAGAGACCGCACCCCCCCAACCCCCCCCCCCCCCCCCCCCCCCCCCCGACGTGGCATTCGGCTTGCGTCATCGCTGGCCTACTAGTCACGCCACTCCTCCTCCCACGGCACTGTCATGTCTTGTTATTGCACGCACCTGGTGTCCATTCCCTCATTAGGTTGCCAATATTACTTCCTGTGTTTCTGGGTGTCTTTGTGTGGTATTGTTTTATGTCTTTCATATGTGGAGAAAGGCACTTTTGTTTGAGCATTTGTGCGCCGTGTTATAGCATGCCTTTGATTTTGATAATTCAAAGAATACAAGTTTCGTTTATGACCTCCCTGCGTTTGGCTCAAACTTTTTCTACACACTCCACTACACCTGTGTCGTGATACAGAGATACATTTTGAATAAGGAAGACAGTGTGTGCTGAATGCACAGCAGTTTTTCTCTGCTATAGAGAAACATTGTATAGCAAAATATCTCACTGCATTCCATACTGAAAATACAGTAGAACCAGAAAGTACTGCTGCAAAATGTTTGCTTTAGATATTTACCATAAAGATATTCACATTGAATATACAGTGCCCTTCATAAATATTGGGACAGTAAAGTTGCTATTTTTGCTGTACACCCAGTGATGCTTTGCCAAGCCTTTACTAGAGCATTTTTGAGCTGGTGCATGTTGACTTCGGTGTCCCATTCAACAAAGTAATTTAAATCAGTAGATTGACTAGGCCAGTCTTAACCTTTATTCCCCTGATGGAGCCCATGGTTGTGTTGGCAGTGTGTTTTGGGTCCAGTGGCATTTTCTTGTACATTGGTAGACAAAATGCTTATGTGCACTTCTAAATACATCTGCTGCAACAATCATACATTACATGATCAATAAAGATGAATGATCCCATTCCAGCAGCTGCCTTGTTTGTTAATGCCATGACACTACCTTCACCATGCTTTACAGTTGAGGTGGTATGCTTTGGATTATAAGCAGTTATTTTTTTTTCTCCACACTATTGCCTTCCCAACATTTGGTTAAGGTTTACCTTGATCAGTACATTAAACTCTTTTACATAACTGTACTGGCTGAACGTTTTACCAAATTCTAATCGCGTCTCAACATTATGACCACCTGCCTAATATGGTGTAGGTCCCCCTTTTGCTGCCAACACAGCCCTGACCTGTCGAGGCATGGACTCCACTAGATCTCTGAAGATGTGCTGTGGTATCTGGCACCAATACGTTAGCAGCAGATCCTTTAAGTCCTGTAATTTGCGAGGTGGTGCCTCCATGAATCTGACTTGTTTGTCCAGCACATCCCACTGATTCTCGATTGGATTGAGTTCTGGGGAATTTGGAGGCCAAGTCAACACCTTGAACTTGCTGTTGTATTCCTCAAACCATTCCTGAACCATTTTTGCTTTGTGGCATGCCACATTATCCCACAGCCCCATATGCAACAAACTGCAAACACACTACAAGATGTACTGTGTGTTCTGACACCTATCAGTACCAGCATTAACCTTATCAGCAATTTGAGCTACAGTAGCTCATCTGTTGGATTGGACCAAACAGGCCAGCATTCCTCCCCATGTGCATCAATGAGCCTTAGCCTTAGCCTTGGCCATGACCCTGTCGCCTGTTCACCGCTTTTCCTTCCTTGGACCACTGTTGTTAGGTACTGACCACTGCAGACCAGAAACACCCCACAAGGGCTGCAGATTTGGAGATGCTCTTACCAAGTTGTCTAGCCATCACAATTGGGCCCTTGTCAACATCACTCAGGTCCTTACGTTTGCCCATTTTTCCTGCTTCTAACACATCAACTTTGAGGACAGAATGTTCAGTTGCTGCCTAATATATCCCACCCATTGACAGGTGCCATGACAACGATATTATCAGGTTTATTCACTTCACCTGTCAGTGTCATAATGTTATGGCGACTCGAATGCTGGTGCAAAGAAAAAGCTATTTCTGGCCAATAAAAATAAAAAATTGAGATGGGCAAAAGAACAGAGACACTGAACAGAGGAAGAACTCTGCCTAGAAGGCCAGCATCTTCGCTACTGACAGATTTGCCCATTTACTGTTTACACTGAGACTGGTGGTGCAGGAACTATGTAATGAAGCTGCTAGTTGAGGACCTGTGAGGCTATTCCTTTGTTATTTCTTAATCAATTAAGCAGGTGAAAAATCAGGAGTTGATTCCAGGGGTGCCATTCGCATTTGGAAGCTGTTGCTGTGAACCCACAACATGCGGTCAAAGGAGCGCTCAGTGCAAGTGAAACAGTCAATCCTTAGGCTGCAAAAACAATTGCATCAGGAACATTAGGAGTGGCCAAATCAACAGCCTGGTACATTCTAAGAAAAAATAACTCACTGGTGAGCTCTGCAACACAAAAAGGCCTAGACGTCCACGAAAGACAACAGTGGTGGATGATCATTGGATCCTTTCCACAGTAAAAAACCTTCACAACATCCAGCCAAGTGAAGAACACACTCCAGGAGGTAGGGATATCATTATCCAAGTCTACCATCAAGAGAAGACTTCACGAGAGCAAATGCAGAGGAATCACTACAAGGTGCAAACTATTCATAAGCCTAAAGAATAGTAAGGCCAGACTAGACATTGTCAAAAAACATCTAAAAAGCCAGCCTAGTTCTGGAACAGCCTCCTTTGGACAGATGATACTAAGATCAACCTGTATACCAGAATGATGGGAAGAAAGAAATATGGAGAAGGCTTAGAATGGCTTATGATCCGAAGCATACCACATCATCTGTAAAACATGTTGGAGGCAGTGTGATGGCATGGCCATGCATAGCTGCCACTGGCAATGGGTCACTAGTGTTCATTAATGTTGTGACAGAAGACTGAAGCAGCCGGAAGTGGAATATTCTTCAATGACCGAGTAAATCAACTGATCTCAACTCGATCAAGCATGCATTTCACTTGCTGAAGACAAAACTTAAGGTAGAAAGACCCATGAACAAACAACAAAGCAGACAGCTGCAGTAAAGGCCTGGCAAAGCATCACAAAGGAGGAAACCCAGCGTTTGGTGATGTCCATGCATTCTAGACTTCAGGCAGTCATTGCCAGCAAAGGATTCTCGACAAAGTATTAAAAACGAACAATTTATTTATGATTGATTACATTTGAGCCTCTGAAATAGCTTTCAGATTTTTGACAAATACAATAAATAATATTGCTATCAGGTTCGTCTCAACCATAACAGGTCAACTGCATTGCCCTTCTAAATCAAATCTAAATAAGTATTATGGTTTATAAATGGGTATTTTGATTAGTATTACGAGCACTCTTAGCAATTTTGAAAAATAAAATGTCTACTCACTATGACTATGCGATGAAAGGAAAAAATAGAACATTTTGTCAACTCCATAAGATGTCAACTCCATCAGATATTCCTGCACAACTTCTGATGGAAATGGAAGAGCCACCATCAAGTCCTGAGGGCAAATCCACATGAATAACTGCAGAGAGTGTTATACCTGATGACTGGATGGCAGTAGTTTATGATGAGCACTGGTGGTTGGCCAGAGCTGTTTCTGTGAATGGTGAAAATCAGGACATGAGAGTGGAATTCTTGCATCCCCATGGCCCCAATGAGAAATTCACACCTCAACAGGGCAGGAGAGATTAATGCTTTTGCCCTGTTAAAGATGTTCTGGTTGAACTGGTGAGAAATGCAGCTCCTATACATCTCAGTCGAACAAGGGAAATATATTGCATTTCTCCAGATGTAATGGACTTCATAGATCTGCTTCCCAGTGAATAAACAGTTTGATTACAGTTTGGTTACAAAGGTCAATGTACAATAAGATAATTTTTTATTGCAATGTTTTATGTTGGTTGGTTGGTTCTGACAGAGGAATATGGGTCTTACACAGTTATTATTATTTGGTTTGAAAGTTGATTAAAAAAGTTGGTTAAGGTTCACATCTTCTCCGACTTAAAAAAAATATTTTGAAATAATGGTTGATTTCTGTTCAAATCTGAAACAATCAAAAAGAGAAGATTCATGATTGAAATGGCTTTCTGTGTGTGTCCAGGTTTTTTGCCGGACCACGTAAGTGGAGCCGGCCAAGAAGAGCGAATGTCTCTTACTGACTGAGTGAGTGAGTGGGTGAGTGAGTGAGTGAGTGACTGACTGACCGACTACCCCTCGTTAAATAGTGTAGTGGTTAGAGACGCGGACTATGGAACAACAGTCCCCGCATTCAACTTCCGTCACAGTCAAAACACATTATGCCTTATGATTTGTTTTTGTCTGTCAGGACAGACAAAAGCTTTGCTGGCTACAACCGTAAGTAGCAACGTAATAGGATGCCTAAAATAAAACATTTCTGGTGGATATTAGGGTTTGTTCAGGATAGACAAACACTTCAATGGCTACACGATTCTCATGTCTTTTCACTTGATCAAAAAGTCAGTCATCAACACCTATATTGATAGATACTGTATCAATGTCATTCACAAATGGCTAATTAGCTGTTCAAATGGCCAGTGGCAAAAGAGGATTTGTTCAGGATAGACAAAAACATTGCTGGCTACGTTATAGGAAGCCTTAAATGAATAAAAAAAAACATTAAAAAGGTTTTGTCCCAGTTATGAAGAATGGGTGATATATATATATATATACAGTGGATATATAAAAAGTCTACACACCCCTGTTAAAAGGCCAGGTTTTTGTGATGTAAAAGAATGAGACAAAGAACGTTTTCCACTTTTAATGTGACCAATAGTGTGAACAATTCAATTGAAAAACAAACTGAAATCTTTGAGGTGGAACATTCTTAAATAAAAAACTTACAATAACCTGGTTGCATAAGTGTGCACACCCTCTTATAACTGAGGATGTGGATGTGTTCAGAATTAACCAATCACATTCAAACTTACACATTTCAAGTGACTCCGATTAATCACAAATAAAATGCAGCTGTTCAAGTAGAATTTTCCTGACATTTTCTAAGTTGCATCTCAGAGCAACTTCATCATCATCATCTTCTGCTTATCCGGGGCCGGGTCGCGGGGGAGGCAGTCTAAGCAGAGATGCCCAGACTTCCCTCTCCCTAGACACTTCCTCCAGCTCTTCCGGGGGACACTGAGGCGTTCCCAGGCCAGCCAGGAGACATAGTCCCTCCAGCGTGTCCTAGGTCTTCTCCGGGGTCTCCTCCCGAAACAGATGCCCAAGCCACTTCAGCTGACCCCTCTCAAGGTGGAGGAGCAGCGGCTCTACTCTGAGCTCCTCCCGGGATCGCCCAGCCACCCTGCGGAGAATGCTCATTTCGGCCGCCTGTATCCGAGATCTTGTCCTTTCGGTCATGACCCAAAGCTCATGACCATAGGTGAGAGTAGGAACGTAGATTGACCGGTAAATCAAGAGCTTCGCCTTGCGGCTCAGCTCTTTCTTCACCACGACAGACCGATACATCGACCGCATTACTGGAGAAGCTGCACCGATCCGTCTGACAATCTCCCGTTCCATCCTTCCCTCACTCGTGAACAAGACCCCTAGATACTTAAACTCCTCCACTTGAGGCAGGCCCTCTCCACCAACCTGAAGTGGGCAAGCCACCCTTTTCCGATTGAGGACCATGGCCTCGGATTTGGAGGTGCTGATTCTCCGCTTCACACTGGGCTGCAAACCGTACCAGTGCATGCTGAAGGTCCTGGTTTAAAGGGGCCAACACGACAACATCATCTGCAAAGAGCAGAGACAAAATCGTGTGGTCCCCAAACCTGACACCATCCGGCGCCTGGCTGCGCCTAGAAATTCTGTCCAAAATTACGAACAGAACCGGCGACAAAGGGCAGCCCTGCCGGAGTCCAACATGCACTGGGAACAAGTCTGACTTACTGCCAGCAATGCGGACCAAGCTCCTGCTTCGGGCGTACAGGGACCTGACAGCTCTTAGCAAAGGACCCAGGACCCCATATTCCCGAAGCACTCTCCACAGGATGCCGCGAGGGACACAGTCAAATGCGTTCTCCAAATCCACAAAACACATGTGGATTGGTTGTGCAAAATCACATGAACCCTCCAACACCCCGTAGAGGGTATAGAGCTGGTCCACTGTTCCACGGCCCAGACGAAAACCACACTGTTCCTCCTGAATCCGAGGTTCTACTATCGGCCATATTTTCCTCTCCAGAACCCTGGCATAGACTTTCCCAGGGAGGCTGAGAAGTGTGATCCCCCAATAGTTGGAACACACCCTCCGGTCCCCCTTCTTAAAAAGAGGGACCACCACCCCGGTCTGCCATCCCAGAGGCACTGTCCCCGACCGCCACGTGATGTTGCACAGGCGTGTCAACCAAGACAGCCCCACAACATCCAGAGACTTGAGGTACTCAGGGTGGATCTCATCCACCCCCGGTGCCTTCCCAACGAGGAGTTTCTTGACCACTTCTGTGACTTCAGCCCGGGTGATGGATAAGTCCACCTCTGAGCCCTCATCCTCTGCTTCCTCAATGGAACACGTGACGGCGGGATTGAGGAGATCCTCGAAGTATTCCTTCCACCGCCCGACGACATCCCCAGTTGAGGTCAACAGCTGCCCACCTCTACTGTAAACAGCGTTGGTAGGGCACTGTTTCCCTCTCCTGAGGCGCCGGACGGTTTGCCAGAATCTCTTCGAGGCCAGCCGATAGCCCTTCTCCATGGCCTCACCGAACTCCTCCCGGGCCGCAGTCCATTTGGCCTGCCGGTACCCGTCAGCTGCCTCAGGAGTCCCACAAGCCAACCAGGCCTGATAGGACTCCTTCTTCAGCTTGACGGCACCACTTACTTCCGGTGTCCACCACCGGGTTCGGGGATTGCCGCCTCGACCGGAGACCTTACGGCCACAGCTCCGAGCGGCCACGTCGACAATGGCGGTGGAGAACATGGTCCACTCGGACTCAATATCTCCAGCCTCCCTCGGGATCCAGTCGAAGCTCTGCCGGAGGTGGGAGTTAAAGATCTCTCTGACAGTAGACTCGGCCAGACGTTCCCTGCAGACCCTTACAGTACCCTTGGGCCTGCCACATCTGTCCAGCTTCCTCCCCCGCCATCGGATCCAACTCACCAGGTGGTGATCAGTTGACAGCTCCGCCCCTCTCTGCACCCGAGTGTCCAAGACATACGGTCGCAGGTCAGATGAAACGACAACAAAGTCGATCATTGACCTGCGGCCTAGGGTGTCCTGGTGCCACGTGCACTGATTGACACCCTTATGCTTGAACATGGTGTTCGATATGGACAAACTGTGACTAGCACAGAAGTCCAATAACTGAACACCACTCAGGTTCAGATCAGGGGGGCCGTTCCTCCCAATCACGCCCCTCCAGGTGTCACTGTCGTTGCCCACGTGGGCGTTGAAGTCCCCCAGTAGAACGATAGAGTCCCCAGTCGGAGCACTTTCCAGCACCCCTCCCAGAGACTCCAAGAAGGTAGGGTACTCTGCACTGCCATTTGGCCCCTAGGCACAAACAACAGTGAGAGACCTATCCCCGACCCGTAGGCGCAGGGAAACGACCCTCTCGTTCACCGGGATAAACTCCAACACATGGTGGCAGAGCTGGGGAGCTATAAGCAAACCCACACCAGCCCGCCGCCTCTCACCATGGGCAACTCCAGTGTGGTGAAGAGTCCATCCTCTCTCAAGGAGTGTGGTTCCAGAGGCCAAGCCGTGCGTAGAGGTGATCCCGACTACCTCTAGTCGGAAACTCTCAATCTCACGCACGATCTCAGGCTCCTTCCCCGCCAGCGAGGTGACGTTCCACGTCCCTAGAGCTAGTTTCCGTGTCCAGGGATCGGGTTGTCTAGGCACCGCCTTCGACTGCAGCCCGATCCTCTCCGCACCAGCCCCTTATGGTCCCTCCTGTGGGTGGTGAGCCCACGGGAATGCGGCCCCACGTTGCTACTTCGGGCTGAGCCCGGCCGGGCCCCATGGGGAAAGGCCCGGCCATCAGGCGCTCGCGTATGAGCCCCAACCCCGGGCCTGGCTCCAGGGTGGGGCCCTGGCTGCGCCATACTGGGCGACGTCACGGACCTCAACATTTTTCTCATCATTAAGGGTTTTTGAACCGCTCTTAGTCTGACCCGTCGCCTAGGACCTGTTTGCCTTGGGAGACCCTACCAGGGGCATATAGCCCCAAACAACATAGCTCCTAGGGTCACTCGGGTACTCAAACCCCTCCTCCACGTAAAGGTGGCAGAAGGTTGAATTTTTTGGCCATAATTCCAAAAGATATGTTTGGTGCAAAAACAACACTGCACATCACCCAAAAAACACCATACCCACAGTGAAGCATGGTGGTGGCAGCATCATGCTTTGGGGCTCTTCAGCTGGAATCAGGGCCTTAGTCAGGGTGGAGGGAATTATGAATCGTTCCATATACCAGGCAATTTGGGCGTCCGTTAGGAAGCTGAAGATGAAGTTCACGACAACGACCCAAAGCACACATCCTAATCCACAAAAGCATGGCTTCACCAGAAGAAGATTAACGTTTTGGAATGGCCCAGCCAGAGCCCAGACCTGAATCCAATTGAACATCTGTGGGGTGATCTGAAGAGGGCTGTGCACAGGAGATGTCCTTGCAATCTGACAGATTTGGAGCACTTTTGTAAAGAAGAGTGGGCAAATATTGCCAAGTCAAGATGTGCCATGCTAATAGACTCCTACCCAAAAAGACTGAGTGCTGTAATAAAATCAATAGGTACTTCAAGAAAGTATTATTTTAAGGGTGTGCACACTTATGCAACCAGGTTATTGTGTTTTTTTTATTTTTTCCCCTCAAAGATTTCAGGTTGTTTTTCAACTGATTTGTTAATGTTATAGGTCACATGATTTATCTTTGTCTCATTCATTTACATCACAAGAACCTGGCATTTTAACAGGGGTGTGTAGACTTTATATCCACTGTATATATTTATACAATTGTTACAATATATATATTTTCATAAATTATTTATTTTATATACTAAATTATTCAAAGTATGGCCTAAATATTACCAAATACAGCAGCAATACTGTTCATGTACATGTATACATGATTATAGATTAAAAATGTCATATTTTAAATAGTTTTATAAACCAGGTGCTTTGAATACTAAATGCTGATTGGCTGATTGCTGGGTTTTATGTACCACGGGGTGTATATGGCCAATATATGACAGTTGTTCTTAGTATAACGCATCATGGAGTGCCTAGACAGTGCTTAGTCGTGGTATATTGGTAATATAGCACAAATCCCCGAGATGCCTTATTGCTTTTATAAATCGGTTACCAATGCATAACAGTAAAAAGTGATGATGATGTCTTACCCGTGATATACGGTCTCATACAGCTATCAGCCAATCCTCATTCAGGCATGAGGTGTAGTGTATGGCCAATATACCATGTCATAGAGCTGTGTCCAGAACCTATGCAATGTGTTGTGCCAAAGAACATCTTACAGCCATGTTAAATTGGCCAAATACCACTTGTCTTATTGCTTAAGTAGACACAGGACAGTGTCTACTGTGCATCCTCATCTGATGCAAGAAAGGCAAATTAATGGCTGGGTTTTGAACTATAATGCTGATTGACATTACTGCAGGCTGTACTATAATTACGAAATTAACTGAATCATTAACCACATTGCATTATATTGCATTTACTGAAATGCTGCTTGGCAATATCTATGAAATGGCATTTCTTGCAAAATAAAATGATCTGAAATAGAGGGAGTGTAGAAAGAGATGGAGAGACTTACTGTATTAGCAGAGAGAGAAAAACAATTAAACAAATAAAGTCACACTTTCTTTTGAAATTAGTTTCTGTTGATGCAGATAGTGGAGGAAATATTACAGTATCAGTATTTTTCACAGTGGAAAAAAAGATCAAGGAATTCAAAGAACTGCAACACTGTTTGAAGTGACTTATTTGCAGACTTTTATCTCTTCTCTCAAGTGTGTATGTCTGAACAGGACAAAGAAAATGCCCAGCACATAAATGTTCCACAGGCACCCTTCAAACCCCTGCAGAAAATATCCTGAATGTAGGACGTGCAAATAGTAGGACGTGGTGATATGCCTCAATACGTGTTCTGGTCATAGTGCTTTCATGAAGGTTCAGATCAATAACCAATTAGTGGTCTAATATTTTTAAAGAAGGGAAAAATTTGATGAGAAAGATATTAACTAGTTCTCCAAGGTTAAGGAGGAGAAGATAATAAAGAAAAGTGAATAATAAGGGTGAGAGTGTAAGGAGAGAAGAAGGCATTGATCAGGAGATCACTGTAGATGTTTTGGATGAGGATAGACATGAGGTTGAGAGGAAATGGAGGAGTACTTTTAACAGGTCAAGAGATTGGGAGGGTGAGAGAAATGAGAGAGTGAAAGAACAATCTAATAGGCAGCTATTCTAAGAATCTAGGAATCAGTGCAGTTAGAAATCAGTGCAGAAATTAGGGAAGCAAAAGCATGATTTTTCTAACATCAATTTGCAACCACTGGTTATCACCCAAAAAAGTTCTGGAACAATGTAAAATCCTTGGAATATCGAAATGAATCATCTCAACTACCTACAGCATTTACATATGAACATACAAAACTGTTAGAACTGTCGAGAGCTTCAACAGTCACTTTGTCAGGGCTAACTGTGCAATTGTATCAGCCGTGCACTACTCTTGCTGCCAACTGCCCATCCCCCCAACTTGTTTTTTATAGCCATTAGTAGTGGAAAAAACTAGAAGAAGTTACATAATCTGGACAATAACAAAAAACTGAGCTCAATGATCTGGACCACACTTTCCTGCCTGTTTCAAGATTTTTAATGCCTGGTCAACATTTAACACACCATTTTGAGTATGAAAGTGTTTTCTCTGGGGCAATGGGTAACTCAGTCTCACTAAAGTTCATGAACAAAATAATTTATGCTTTAGACAACACAATTTTGTGTGCCTGGTCATTTGGCTAAAGCCTTTGACTCAAGTGCAATCTTAATTAATAAATTCAGCAAACTAGAAAAACCTTGGAGTGTACATGTTTGCTAAAAAGCTGTTCAATGAATTAGATTCTCAATAAATGAATCCACCACCCTTACTACATCAGTCACCAGCACTCCCTCATTCATCACAGTGACCTTAAATGGCCCCACACAACTTATTTAGTCCTTTTTACCTAAAAGTTACACTAGCATCATCAAATGCCCGGTATTGCCATCAGGCATTAGGAATAAATGACAGCTGCAACACTATTCGCGTTGCATCACATCCAAAAGCAGGATCCAAGCTTCTGGAATTGCCTGTGGCTGTTGTATGTGTTCATTCTGTTTTGTGAATGAAAATATGAAGTAAAAAAAGTTTACTTTGTTTCTCTGTCTTGTACTCATGCAATGTAATGCATTTGTCTAGGTCATCACTAAGAATGGTTGGTTGTTAACAGTGTTACATGGTTTAATAACAATTAAATTAATTAAATAAATGTAGACGGGATTAGCAAAAAGGAAAGAAAAAAAGTGAGTATACTCCACCTCAAAGGCTCTGTCCAGCTGGTTCATCTCTCTGAGCTGGTTTCCCTTAGAGAAGTAAAGCTCTGCCCTAACAGATATATCTATGGGGTTCTGCTGTAGAGCCTTTTCTAAAGCATCCAGAGCCTGGAGGAAGACAGGAGAGAATTAGAAACATGCATGCACGCATGCGCGCGCAGACAGACACACACACACACACACACAGATCCTAATTAACTGAATCACCAGAATCATTAAATATTGACGGCTTAATCACACACACACTCCTGGCCTGGCAGTTGGAACCTCACTGTTTTAGAATGAATCTCAACCACAACATTCAAAAATCAGAGAGCGAGAGACAGTACTAATTTACTGCCAGGTTTTCATTTACTGGCTGATGAGCAGAGGAAGAGAGTCTGGCAGTCAGAGATACATTTAAAAAGGCAGAAGAAAAGGAGCAACAAGACCACGCAGAGATTTAAAGATCAAAAAGGAGACCGAGGTGGATATTTAATTAGGGTTTCAGCAGTTTACTGGTGAAAATCTATCGTGTTTGTTCTGGTTCACTAGGGCTTCAGCAGTTCACTGGTGAAACCCTATCGTGTTTGTTTCCGGTTCATTATAGTCTCAGCAATTCACTGGTGAAAACCTAATGTGTTTGTTCCAGTTCATTATTAGTGTTTCAGCTGTTTACTGGTGAAACACTATTGTTATTGTTACCATTGGTTATTATTACTATTATTAGTGTTTCACTGGTGAAACACTATTGTTTTTGTTACAGTTCATTATTAGGGTTTCAGCAGTTCACCAGTGAAACACTATTGTTTTTTTACCAGTTAATTATTATTATTAGGTTTTCACTAGTAAACTGCTGAAACACTATTGTTTTTGTACCAGTTCATTATTAGTGTTTCAGCAGTTCAATGGTGAAATACTATTGTTTTTGTACCAGTTCATTATTATTATTATTATTATTAGTGTTTCAGCAGTTCACTGGTGAAACAATATTGTTTTTGTACCACTTAATTATTATTAGTGTTTCAGCAGTTCAGTGGTGAAACACTCTTGATTTTGGACCAGTTCATTATTATCATTATTAGTGTTTCAGCAGTTCAGTGAAGAAACACTATTGTTTTTGTACCAGTTCATTATTATTATTATTATTATTATTATTATTGTTTCAGAAGTTCACTGTTGAAACAATTTTGTTTTTGTATCAGTTCATTATTATTAGTGTTTCAGAAGTTCTCTGGTGAAACATTATTGTTTTGTGAATTTTGGTTATTATTATTAGTGTTTCAGCAGTTCACTGGTAAAACACTAATGTTTTTGTACCAGTTCATTATTATTATTATTATTATTAGGGTTTCAGCAGTTCACTGGTAAAACCCTACTGTGTTTGTTCCAGTTCATTATTATTATTATTATTCAGGCTAAAAAGGGTGTATTTCCAAATTCCCATGAGATAAAATGGCTTAAAGTTGTCCAAAGTTTTGTGGTAGGAAAGGGCCAAGGGCCGCAACTTCTGCTTCAGTGGCATGCATGTTTGCTTCATGGTTGGCGCTGTCACAAGCATCCAAAATTGCACTGTTTGCCCGGTCACCACGCCTACCCCTTGTGACCTAGAATCTTGAAAATTGGTACATAGTTGTAGCTCTTAATGATGAAAATGTTTGCAATTGGGACCCATAAAGTCTGCCTTGATGGATTTTCCGCTGTTTTTTATTATTTTTTAAACACAAAGAAATGTATTCATCTGGCACCAAATGGCGGATCTTCATGTAATTTGATATTTGGCATCTAGGAACCTTGGTCTTCTGAAATTAAATCAGCCAGGCCAGTATGTCAAAAAACATGGCCGCCATTGACAGATGAACATTTGCAGGGGCGTGGTTTTGCACATATATAGACACATCTCCTAAAAGGATAATGGTATAATAAATCTACTTGGTACGTATGTTGACAAGAACCATACGGAAAGAATTACTGCAAATAGTTTTTTATCAACCACACAGTGGCGCTAATGGGGTTCCCCACATTTGCAAGCTCACCACGCTCACCATGTTTAGAATTAAATCTTGAAAATTCCTCCCAAGGAACATATTTGCAATTGGGACCCATTAAGTCGTGCGTAATGGTTTTTCAGCAATTCTGAATTTGTGAAAAATGCTTCAAATGCTACTTCTGTAGCATCAAAAGACAGATTTAAACATTTTCACAAAAGTACACCTGGCTTACAGCATCGAAGGAACATTGTTATTGTGAGTACGTTCTTATTCCTTTGGTACCTGTGATGTCGTTGATTTGGGCATTGCGATGTCAATTTGTCATACTGCATAATTGTATTGTACATCCTGGATGGTTTCATTCGCCATGTATTCATGTTTCAGTAATTACTAGTGTTGTAAACATCTTGTTAAATCACTTTATTCCACTGTCACTGTGAATATGGGATGGTTACGTCGAATGACAATAGCCTAATAGCCCATAGGATTAGGCCACCATACATGCTAGAATCATTAGCTTTCTGTCCATCATGCTGAAGTTACTAATCGTTATTGATAAGCATGAAGTGGACCACTTTGGAAATCAAAAGCCCGTCCAACACGTTTGTTTTGGTTACTGACCTGTATTTACTTGACTGGTAAGCCAGTTAGGACTGTAACAACCTAATAGTTTGTTTTAACCAGCAAGGTAGTAGATAAATGTAGCTGCCATGTACAAAAGTTGTCCAGCGGCTAATGACTTTCAAGAGGGGATGATTACTTTGTCAATTAAATTACGCTATATGGGTTTAGAAAATACACTGACATGTGGATATAGGGGTATACTGATATCGATTCTAGTTAGAAAATGTTTAGGTTCGATTTCGAACTGCAAAATTTAGTTTCTGAATTCTGTGATTAAGTATCTGCATGTTATTGATTGTGGCCAGCTGTTACTACCTCCACGATATCCATGCAGCCGATTGTGTACCGTTCATGTAAAGGAGTTGGCATTAAACTAATTGCACTCATTAAACCGTTAAAAACAACTATACCGCTCTATATTTGGAGGCCTATTATTTATTTAACTTCGGTATCAACAGTAACACTGTACATTAGAGATCAGTCAGCAACAATAAGACTTCCGATTTTCATATGTTGCCTTCAAAATGAATGTCTGTGGTGTGTCTGTAATTTGTGTTGTGTAGGCTACATTTTTCAAAGGAAAAACTATGTGGGGGAAATTATAAATTAAACAATTACAAGTGTTCACACTTGCATATTTTGAAGTGGGAAAGCACCACCCTTAGCCTAGGGCTAGCTTGCCATGCTCTGGAGCAGTTTTTCAGGGCTAGCCCCAGAAAAACTCTGACAAAATAACCAGTGTGAATCGGGGTTAAGAACAAAATCATAGAACGTTTATTGTCCAATAACAAAACCTGCCCTTTCACTTAATTTACAAAAGCTTGTGACGTGCACTGTTACCAACTGTTCCGTCTGTTTTGGTCCTTTTCTGCATAGTTTTGTTGTTTCATTATGCCTGCTAAATCTTAGCGATGTAGTTATTGCAGCTTGCTTTTGATGTAAATCCAGCAAATATATTGACAGAATGACTAATGTTTTTCCCTTTCTTTGCGTAGTTTTAACTAAGTAGTTCAAGCAAAAACCGACAGGATGGCTGTCTTGATCAGTCGATGTCATGAAGTCCTTAATTGAATCGTGGTAGCATAACAGTGATCATGTGTCAGTGATCTAATCTACTGTAACATTATTTGCATGCCAGAGAGAACGTAACATGTGCAGCTTATCATAGAATGCAAAATGGTATTGCGTCATATTTGTCCATTAGCCCTGGGCGTAGGAACAGAAGTTAATCCTTAGCCTAGGTTTAAGCCTTAGCCCAGGGTTAACAAACTCTTGTGTGAACACAGGCTAAGCTAACCTGGGGCCAGTCTTAGCCTGGGACAGTGCTGTGTGTAAAGGCCTTATATTTTCCAACCCCTCCAGTACAAGGAATACTTTTTTCGGAAAAACACTTCAGTACCGCAGTGAATGTATTGCATGAAATACTTTGTAAAATTAAATAGTTTATTAAATAGTTTGTAAAATTACAAATATAATGTGAAATCATGGGGCACTGTGCTACGTCCAGCAAAACTATATATTGTTGTCCCTCTTTGTCCCTGATTGCAACACACTATCATACATGGAATTCATATTGCCTCATTAGTTAGCAGCTAATGGCTTTTATAAGGAGTCTGTCTAGTTTCTGCATCTAAAATTATTCTGATGACATGAATATAATTTCAGACAGTTTAGCTATGAATAATTTGCCTTTTAGATATGAGCTGTTTCTCAATGTCAAGGATCCTTCCTTGGTAGGACTAGTCCTTCCAAGGAAGGATCCTTCAGAGGCTAGGACAGGCTCCTCCTTAGCATTCGAAGAACACGTACAATGGAACAGGCTAGCAAGTGCACGTCATTGCGTGCTTGCGTCATTGAAAATGTTTCGCCTTCTTTTCCGCGCTACATTTCAAAACACTGGACGAAATCGAGTTGGAACTGTAAACGGTGCTGTTCAATTTTTTGTTGCGATGGAGGAGGTGAATCAGCGTCAGTCTGCTTGCAGGAGGAGAATACTCTGTCGACAACTTTGCCCGCAACGTGCGAAGGTAGGTAACGTTACCGACACTAATAAGCTATAATATAAGCAATGGTCGTTTTGTGTTATTAATTTCATGTCAATAAAGTAAACCCTCGTGGGAGTTAATGTTTGTAGTTTTCATAACACTTACCGGTAAGGAGAATTGCATTAATTTATCTTAATTACATTAAGCTTTCAGTAGCTAACCGTTTACATTAGCTTGTAGTTTACTGCATGTATGTAACATTAGCTCATTGTCCAGTAGCTTCTAGCTTTCAGACAAATGAGGTGCAAAACATGAACAACAAGGTAAACGCTACCTGCTAATAAAGGTTGCCACAGGCAGTATGATAAGCAGTAAACTGCAAGTGAGAAAGGTTAAATAGTACTGTAAACACACAAGCTACAACCAACATAGGAAAAGTCATAATAACACCATTGATAAACATCCACTAACACAGTAAAGGTAGGTGTAAGTGTGTCAAATGGTCAGCAGTTGTCAAATAAGACCATGATGAAGAAATTACCATTATGTTACAGCATGTGTAAATATACTTTATACAATTGTTATCTTACCAGAACAGGTTGGATAATTAGACTAACCTAAAGCTTTCTCCTTCTGTCTACAGTCTGGAAGCATCCCCATCATCGGCAGCTGAGTCTGATCGCCCCTTCATGTTAAATATATTTGTGTACAGCTTATAGTCATGTTTGAATAAATTTTATAATAAATATATGTTTCGTTAATGTCTTTTTAGAGCTTGTATACCTAACAAGTTATTAAAACAGGTACAATCTTAATAATTATTCAGCTACAAGTTTCCTATGTGCAGATCACAATTTGATGGAAAAATACACATTGAACAACAGTTTATATAATATACACACCCAAAAAATTAATTACACAGACAAACCAGTTAATTTAATGCATTTATTTTTAGAATGTCAATCTCAAATATAGCAAATAATCTATTCAACATCTGTCTCCCTGCTTGTCTTTGGCTTTCCCATCCCCAGTGACAGTCTATGTTTGTTCCTTAGTCCCTGTTAACAGAGATCAAACACAAGAAAAATATGTTTACAGTTATGAATGCTATAACGAAACGTTACAGAACATTATACTTGTAACATGGGAAACTACACATACATTTTAGCTTTCATTTAACGTTGCTAGTGAAGTTAACAAGGTGCAGCGTTACCTACCATCCTGAAGCTACAACTGATAAACACATCATTTTCAAAATATCTGCTAACGTGACGTGCCGTGACATTAACTGCTTATAAAAAGAGATGAAAATGCCACCGGACATTAAACTTTACAAACACAAATGGTAAAAAAGACGGCAAGCTAGCTAACAGCCTAATGTTAAAAGATAGGTTCAGTTAGCTAACGTTATATATATCTACCTAATTATGATAGCTATTTGTACCAGCATTAAAGCGTTAAGCTTTATATTGATTTAACACATTAACGGTGATAACAAATGTACGGCAAACACTAAAGATACTTACATTTAAATTATTATTTCGCCGTGAGCGATGCCGCTCCAACTCCCCGCTTAGTTCCGCCATTTAATTAATTTTTACAAGCTGGCAAAAGCTGTGCGCATTGGATTGTGGGTGATTTGGGGCCGCGAAGGATGCACTTATGCATCCTTCGCCGTCTATGGGAAATTCTCCGAACGAAGGACTCAGTCCTTGGTAGGATTCGGAGGATCCTCGACATTGGAACGGTCCTTCGACGGATGTCGATGACGTAGCATCCTTCAAATTCTGGCTTTGAAGGATCCTTCCTTGACATTGAGAAACGCCTATGGTGTTATGAATTCCAGCCTCAGTAGCTAATTTATCCATTGTTGTGATTTGTACAATATCTTGTTACTAAAGGCAAATATTTAGTGGAATGCAATGCTGCCATGATTATTTCATTTAAAACAGCTACCTAGCACAAAAAAGTACAAAAAATGGCTAACGTTAGCGATAAACGCTACCGATGTTAGCTAGTTAGTAACGTTAGGTGAACTAATGAAAGTTTGGCTAGCTAGTAGCTAGTAATGCGAGCTAATTGAAATATATTTAACTAACCTCAGTTTAATATAACAATAGTCCTTCAAAACCCATTTTGGTGACATGAACAGTATAACATTCAGTTTATCTAATAATAATCTGACTGTTTAGAGAAGGTGTCATGCTGTCAAGCCTTAATAACCAATCTATGCTCATGTATCTAAGCTAATTTTGTTTTCATTTGGACAATGACTTGCTAATAAAAGCAAATGTTTAGTGGAATCCAATGTTGCCATGATTATTTCATCAAAATGAAATGCTAGAAGAGTCTCGGTCTACATTAGCCTTAGTTAAATGCCTTAAATCATTCTTGTGACATGAACATTATAACCAATGATTCAGCTATTAAAAATGTTCCTTTGCTAAAGAGTGTGTTATGTGTTCAAGCCTCAGTAGATAATCCATTCCCAGAAGTTAAGTAATTTCTCGGTTTTCATTTGTTTCTACAGTTCCATTTCTAAATGAGGGCTAAATTTATAAATTGTACCATTAAATTGTAGACATGGCAATTCAATTAAAATGAAATCTGACTTGTAATTTAAGAATAACACATTGGTAGGGCATGGGCATATAGCCTTTGTACCCAAGTCAACATATTTTTACAGTAAGAATAGGGAGGGCATTTTCCAAATAAATCAAAATCTGGAAAGGTATTGGTTTTATTGTTGCCACCTGCAGTAGTATTTTGATCATCGAAATTGAACAATTCTAAAATAAATAGTTTGCCCAATCATTGATGTTAATATACATGCTTAGGTAAACAGACCTTTGAAAGTTATAATGATTATCTCTGTTATGTCCTGAAAACTTTTGCAATGTAACATGCAAGTAAATTCAGTTTGGCCATAACATTATCTGTTGTCCTTTGTCACTCATTGAAATTATATTTGGTGCACAGGATCATGGTTGTGTCCTTACTGTGTGTGAAGAATGCAAAATTGCACTTTTTGCAAGCTCACCGCGCCCACCAAGAGTCTTGAAAATTGGTACATACGGTGGATATAGAAAGTCTACACACCCCTGTTAAAATGCCAGGTTCTTGTGATGTAAAAGAATGAGACAAAGATAAATCATGTCAGAACTTTTTCCACCTTTAATGTGACCAGGTGAAAAACAACCTGAAATCTTTGAGGGGGAAAAATAAAAAACTCACAATAACCTTGTTGCATAAGTGTGCACACTCTTAAACTAATACTTCTTTGAAGCACCATTTGATTTTATTACAGCACTCAGTCTTTTTGGGTAGGAGTCTATTAGCATGGCACATCTTGACGTGGCAATATTTGCCCACTCCTCTTTGCAAAAGCTCTCCAAATCTGTCAGATTGCAAGGAAATCTCCTGTGCACAGCCCTCTTCAGATCACCCCACAGATGTTCAGTTGGATTCAGGTCTGGGCTCTGGCTGGGCCATTCCAAAACATCAATCTTCTTCTGGTGAAGCCATGCTTTTGTGGATTTGGATGTGTGCTTTGGGTCGTTGTCGTGCTGAAAGGTGAACTTCATCTTCAGCTTTCTAAAGGACGCCTGAAGGTTTTGTGCCCAAATTGCGTGGTATTTGGAAACAGTTCATAATTCCCTCCACCCTGAATAAGGCCCTGATTCCAGCAGAAGAAAAAGAGCCCCAAAGCATGATACTGCCACCACCATGCTTCACTGTGGGTATGGTGTTCTTTGGGTGATGTGCAGTGTTGTTGTTGCGCCAAACATATCTTTTGGAATTATGGCCAAAAGGTTCAACCTTGGTTTCATCAGACCATAACACATTTTCCCACATGCTTTTGGGGGACTGGATGTTTGTTTATGCAAACTTCAGCTGGGCTTGGATGTTTGTCTTTGTAAGAAAAGGCTTCCTTCTTGCCACCATACCCCATAGCCCATTCATATGAAGAATACGGGCGATTGTTGTCACATGTAGCACACAGACCATGGCTTTTGCTCTGAGATGCAGCTGAACTTTATTTGTGATGAATCAGAGTCACTTTAAAGTATGGCAGGTGTGTTATGACTTCTATTTAACATTTTTGAATGTGATTGGTTAATTCTAAACACTGCCTAATCCTCAGTTATAAGAGGATGTGCACACTTATGCAACCAGGTTATTGTAAGGTTTTTATTTTTCATTTTACCCCCTCGAAGATTTCAGTTTGTTTTTCAATTTAAGTATTTGATATATCAGAAAAAAACATAATATTTGGTACAGAACAATTTGTTTGCAATTACAGAGATCATATGTTTCCTGTAGTTCTTTACCAGGCATGCACACACTGCAGCAGGGATTTTGGCCCACTCCTCCATACAGACTATCTCCAGATCCTTCAGGTTTCGGGGCTGTCGCTGGGCAATACAGACTTTCAGCTCCCTCCAAAGATTTTCTATTGGGTTCAGGTCTGGAGACTGGCTAGTTCACTCCAGGACCTTGAGATGCTTCTTATGGAGCCACTCCTTAGTTGCCCTGGCTGTGTGTTTCGGGTCGTTGTCTTGCTGGAATACCCAGCCACGACCCATCTTCAATGCTCTTACTGAGGGAAGTACAGTGATACATGGCCCCAACTGCCTTAACAAGAGGCAAATAAGTTCATCTCCTCATAAGGAACATATTTGCAATTGGGACCCAGTAAGTTGGGCTTAATATTTTGTGGGCATTTCTGAATTTGTGAAAAATGCTTCAAATGACCTATGTTAAGTGTGATTACATTTGATACACATGATCAGGGTTGTAAGTTTAGTTTAGGACATTAGTTGGATTTGTGTCCTATTGGAAAAATTGCAATGTGGCTACTAAAAGCTAAATGCTGAAACCCGCTAAATGCTGCTTGCAGCTTTAACTAGGGTTTCAGCAGTTCAACAGTTCCGATTCTTGCATATTTAGTAATGGACAAATAAAATCAGTGAAAAACACCTTTATGAAGGTTATGTTGAGTTTGTATTGCTAATTACTGTTTATGTGCGCAGCCATTTTTGTTTTCATTCCACTCAATTCAGGGACCAAATGTCTGCGATCAAAGATGGTTGATCAAGACAATTCACTAATCTGACCGGAAGTTCAAATCTTGATTACCTTCCTGTCTCTGAGTCACTCATCTTGTCACCTGTATCTGACTTTGATAAACAATCGTGAAATACCACCTGCGGCAGACCAGATGGGATGTAATGTTAAGTTGATCAGTCTTTTTTCCTTACTGCAAGTAAGGTGTAATTTGCAACATCAACAAAAACGAAAAAATCTATTGAACAAAATAGTAAGATGGATGCTAAAAAATACAAACCCATTCCCAATTAACTAAGTCGGAAATTTCAGAAATGATAATTGACATGCTAGTTAACATTTTATTTCACTAATAATTACAAAACTTTGACGACTTGATAAAGTTATCATTTGGTATACAATAAGATATTTTTCGAAACTGCTGCTGACCAGAGGCTTTTTTTGCTGGCCTAGTGATTTTATATTTTAAAAAAATGATGTAATATATATTTTCATTAACGCTAGATGTATTTTACAAAGTTTGTTCCCATCAGTCTACTGACGTAGTTTCATTGCTTTTCTTTCCCTCGGTTGTGCTGTTTCCAGTGCAGCTCAGATAAATCAGAGATTTTATCCAATTCCATTTTCCAAGTGTTGTCTCCGGGTGAAAATCTATCTGAGACCAATAGAATTTCAAGTTAATCCCATCTTCTGTTGAAGCAAATGGGGAGGAGGTTGTTGATTGTCATTTTCTTCAACAATTTCGAGTTCGCCATAATGAGCCTGGCCTTAGGCACGTAGCAGCCTTCTAGCTTGCTTAGTTTCCTATATGCACATTCTTCAGGTGGGGTGATCTGAGAGAATTTTTAGATGTAGAGTTTTCTGTTCGATTTTTTGTTTAGATTTGTATTGAGACTTGTTGTCTTTTTAACGCACAATGGAGGAGAAGAAATGCATTTGGTGCATTTCTTGGAAATTGTGAGGAAGGGTCGACCAAACCCACAACTAGCAACAGTTCAGTGTAATGATGTAGTAGATGCAGTGCTTTCTGTTAGAATTTTTGTTTAGATTTGTACTGAGCCCTGTTGTTTCTTAATGCACAATGGAAAAGAATAAATGGATTTGGTGGCGGATTAATGGGCAATACCTTTTTGGAGAAAAGCTAGAAATTGCGAGGAACCAACCCCCAACCTAGCAGCCCTGTCCCAGACAGGGAAAGGATTTGTTTGGCACTTTCAATCGATCGAGTACGAAAAGTATACCTGGCTTACAGCATCGAAGGAACATTGTTTTTGTGAGTACATTCTTGTTTCTTTGGAACCTGTAATATCATTGATTTGGGCTTTGCGATGTATATTTCTGTTGCTGTGTCCTGTCATACTGCATAATGGTACTGTACATCCTTGATGGTTTCATTCACCATGTATTCATGTTTCTGTAATTACTAGGTTTGAAGCCTGTTGTTAAATCACTTTATTCCACTGTCACTGTGAATATGGGATGGTTACGTCGAATGACAATAGCCTAATAACCCATAGGATTAGGCCACCATACATGCTAGAATCATTAGCTTTCCGTCCGTCGTGCTGAAGTTACTAATCATTAATGGTAAATAGGATAATGTGCCCCACTTTGGAGGTCAAATGACCATCCAACACATTTGTTTTGGTTACAGTTTTGGTGTCTACTTGACAGGTAACCAGCTAGTAGTTCGTTTTAACCAGCATGGTAGTAGATAAATGTAGCTGCCATGTACAAAAGTTATCTGGGGGCTAATGACTTTCAAGAGGGATGATAACTTGGTCCTTTAAATTACGCTATATGGGCTTAGAAAATACACTGACATGCGGATATAGGGGTGTACCGACATCAATTATAGTAAAACATTTTTTTTATTTAATCAAACATTTTCTGTGATTAAGTAATTGCACATCATTGATTGTGGTCAGCGTTTACCACATCCGCAATATCCATGCAACTGATCATGTACGTTTCATGTAAATGATTTGGCTTTAGTTCAAGTTCATGTATTAATATAGCACATTTAAACAGCCGCTAAAAAGACCAAAGTGCTTTACAGAACAAGCATATAAAAAATAAAAGCAGCAAAACATCATTAAATTAATTGGTTTAAAACAACTATACCGCTCTAAACTTACAGGTCTATTATTTATTTAACTTCGGCAGCCCCCTCCATGAACTGCCACCTTAACGTGGTGGAGGGGTTTGAGTACCCGAGTGACCCTAGGAGCTATGTTGTCTGGGGCTATATGCCCCTGGTAGGGTCTCCCAAGGCAAACAGGTCCTAGGCGACGGGTCAGACTAAGAGCGGTTCAAAAACCCCTTAATGAAGAGTAACATTCTGAGAGTTCTGTGACGTCGCCTGGTATGGCGCAACCGGGGCCCCACCCTGGAGCCAGGCCCGGGGTTGGGGCTCGTATGCGAGCGCCTGGTGGCCGGGCCTTTCCCCATGGGGCCCGGCTGGGCTCAGCCCGAAAGAGCGACGTGGGGCCGCCTTCCCACCCACAGGAGGGACCATAAGGGGCCGGTGCGGAGAGGATCGGGCGGCAGTCGAATGCGGGGGCCTAAACAACTCGATCCCTGGACATGGAAACTAGCTCTAGGGATGTGGAATGTCACCTCGCTGGCGTGGAAAGAGCCTGAGATCGTGCGTGAGGTTGAGAGGTTCCGACTAGAGGTAGTCGGGATCACCTCTACGCACGGCTGGGGCTCTGGAACCACACTCCTTGAGAGAGGATGGACTCTTCACCACTCTGGAGTTGCCCATGGTGAGAGGCGGCGGGCTTTACCCCGGTGAACGAGAGGGTCGTTTCCCTGTGCCTACGGGTCGGGGATAGGTCTCTCACTGTTGTTTGTGCCTACGGGCCGAATGGCAGTGCAGAGTACCCGACCTTCTTGGAGTCTCTGGGAGGGGTGCTGAAAAGTGCTCCGACTGGGGACTCTATCGTTCTACTGGGGGACTTCAACGCCCATGTGGGCAACGACAGTGACACCTGGAGGGGCGTGATTGGGAGGAACGGCCCCCCTGATCTGAACCCGAGCGGTGTTCAGTTATTGGAGTTCTGTGCTAGTCACAGTTTGTCCATAACGAACACCATGTTCAAGCATAAGGGTGTCCATCAGTGCACATGGCACCCGGACACCCTAGGCCGCAGGTCGATGATCGACTTTGTTGTCGTTTCATCTGACCTGCGGCCGTATGTCTTGGACACTCGGGTGAAGAGAGGGGCGGAGCTGTCAACTGATCACCACCTGGTGGTGAGTTGGATGCGATGGCGGGGGAAGAAGCTGGACAGACTCGGCAGGCCCAAGCGTACTGTAAGGGTCTGCTGGGAACGTCTGGCCGAGTCTCCTGTCAGAGAGATTTTTAAAACACCTCTGGGTCGGAATCCGCGATATCGCGGAAAATCGGACACTGTATATTTCTAATCATAGAATCCGAATGGTTAAAGCTATTAACTTGCTGTTTCCTTTCCTGTGTGCTGCACATTCCAATGAAGCGATTGATATAAGATTTGTGTTCATGCGTTCATCACAGCCTCCGTAAGACGACCGCAAAGTTGCACCAAAAATGGGAGCCATTACGCACGTCACGGAATGTAGCCTAGTTATATCCGCTGTTTAGAAGGCTAATCTTTGTTGACTAGTCGCAAACGGTGTGTGTACTATGTCATCTGACGCCTGGCATTCAATAGCAATTCAAATTAGCATACCCCGCGAATCTCAGATATAAGGCGCGAGCACCCATTCCAAGTGGCCTCTACTTACCCAGCGCATCAGTCGAAAGAGTATCTAGAGATAAATTGCTTCGCTTTTATTCCAACAAAGAACATTTTCAAAGAACAGCAACAAAAACTTTTGTTTATGCAAGATGGCAAAAGGTTTACAGCCCAGCAAGTCATGGAACAGATCTTCGAAAGTGATGAAGATGCTGCAGCAGATTCTGGCCTGGATGAATTTTTTACAGACGAGGAACAAGATTTCATCGATGGAATTGATCGAATGGAGGATGAAATGTAAGTAGATTTCAGTCATGTTGGGATCACCATGATTATTTCATAATGCGTAAATTGGTTTCCATGGCCTATTGTTACATAGTAGGCTACCGTTCTGGTAAATAGAACACGTATTCTATACAGGGGCGTTCTTGATTTGTTGTTACAGTTAGTAACCTACTGTTCTGGTATATAGAACTTAGACTAGAATAAAATAAGTAATGGAACCCAGTCCGGGATAACATTGGATTTGCTCTAGGTTTTATTGAGGTTTGTACTCATACTGACTTAGTGATAAGTTCACAGGGTTGTTTGGTAGGGTATATGTTTTTGCAAGCCATGCTTGTAACACCTCGTGAATAGAGACAAAGGGGTTAGACTACCAACATGTTCTGTCTCTATGGGGGATGTGTCATTTACGATAGGGCTTTGTTATTTCAATGAGTGTACATTACACTCCTGGCCATTCTTTTCACATTGTAAAGGTGTTAGACTAGCACCAGGTTCTGTCTCTATGGGGGATGTGTTATTTACCATAGGGCTTTGTTATTGCAATGAGTGTACACTACACTCCTAGACATTCTTTTCACATTGTAAATGCTATTGAGCAATCCCACTGCACCCCTGCCACAACTAGCCCCTGTATCAGCTCCTGCACAGCTTGCCACCTCCTCTGCAGTATCATCTCCTGCACGACCAGCCACCCATGCAACCACACCAGAGCCGAGGAGATCCCGTCCACGAAGGCCTCGATCAACCCGAGGAAGATCACGGTCAACCCGAGGAAGATCACGGTCACCACATGGACCCACACCAGCTGTCCCACTTGCCCAAGCGTGGACGTCGGAGAAGGAGCAGGATGTGCCACCCATTGTCCCCCGCTTCTTCCCGGCCAGGACACCTGGGGTTCAGCCTGATGCATCAGTACAGGACAGTCCACTGAGCTTATTCAAGCTCTTCTTTAGTGACTCTGTGGTCAAAACTTTGTGTGAAAACACAAATAAATTGGCTGCAAGGAACATTGAAAGCGGGAAGAAATACAAGTGGACCCCCCTCACCCCCCTGTATTTTTTCAAGTACCTTGGACTTGTTTACATGGCCATCCTCAAGTTGCCTGCTGTAGCGGACTATTGGAGACAGAAACACATGTTCAGTGTCCCTTTTCCAGGCTCACTGATGCCAAGGGACAGCTTCCGAGTCATCTCCTGGAATTTACACATGAGTGACTCTGCTGAGGATGTTATCAACGACCGTAAGAAGGGGACACCTGAGTATGACACGCTCTTCCGTGTGAGGCCACTCATGGATGACATCAAAATAGCATGCAAGTCATTCTACCAGCCCCGGCTGAACCTCTCCATTGATGAACGGATGGTTGCCACAAAGGCCAAAACAGGGATGACCCAATACATGAAGGCCACACCTACAAAGTGGGGCTTCAAACTGTTTGTGTTGGCAGACTCCAGCAATGGGTACACTTGTGACTTCACAGTCTACACTGGAAAGAGCAAGTTTGCCACTGGCTGTGGACTGTCTTTTGACTCTGTGGTGGGGCTGATGAAGCCAGCATTCCTTGGTTCAGGGTACCACTTGTATTGTGACAATTTTTACACCAGCCCACATCTGTTCAGACACCTCAGGTCCTTGAAGTTTGGAGCCTGTGGGACCATCCGTGAAGGAAGGAAGGAGACTCCAAAAACCAAGGTCAATGCCCTGACCAGGAAGTCCCCAAGAGGATCCCTGAGGTGGATTAGAGACGGCGACCCCCTCTTCACAAAATGGATGGACAACAGGGAAGTGTCAATGTGCTCCACCATTCATCCTGCATACTCAGGTGACACAGTACAGAGAAGGCAGAAGAGCAGGGAAGGACACTGGGAGACAAGTCACATTCCAATCCCAACCCCAATCATAGAGTACAATAAGTACATGGGAGGTGTTGACCTGTCTGACCAACTCATCCAGTACTACTCAGTGCACCACACAACCAAGAGGTGGTACAGGACCCTCTTCCTCCATTTCCTGGACATTGCTATTACCAATAGCTACATCCTACACAAGGAGCTGTGCCAGAGTGCACAGAGTCGGCCCCTGACACATAAGGCGTTTGTTGAACAACTTGCAGCTGAGTTGTGTGGGGTGACATTGGATGTTGCTGCCACACCAAAACTAACCGGACATACCAGAGAGACAACTGACCAAAGCTCGAGGGCCACAGCTGGACGCCTCAGGTGTGAGCTCTGCAAGAGAAATGGTGTAAAGAAAGACACTCCCTGGAAATGCGGTGAATGTGATGTCCCACTCTGTTTGCTTGCAGACAGGAACTGCTTTCATCTGTGGCACAGCTAAAAAGACAATTTGTGGGTGCTCATTTATTTTTGAGTAAGACCTGATTCATGGTAACTGAATCATGTAAATAGTTGTTTTTTTTTAGGAACTGCTTCCATCTGTGGCACAGCTACAAATTACTTTTTCTGTTTACCTATTTATTTTTGGGTAAAAAAATGTTCCCAGTAAATGTGCATAGTTCAATTTTTTTTATTGTTATTTGTGTTAGAATCAAAACCCCATGGTGATTTTCAGTTCTTGTATTTATGGATAATAAAAACCACAAAAAGATGCACGTGTGTTTTGCATTCATTGCATATATACAGTATAATGAGTTTCTCAGAAGGCTGTTATGATGTAGTTTTTTTGGGGGATTATATCTAGACATATTCGTGAAGCAATCCGTTTGTGGATAAACAAAAGGAACGTTTATCCCTATGGGAATAAACAGCCAAACAGACTCCACAGAATGGTCGCCAACCAAAGCGCATTGCGTAGGCTACAATTCCATAATTATCCTGAAAAATTATCTACAGGATCTTACGGCAGGCTTTTGCCAATATCTAGGCATCCTAACGAAGCGACTGGAAAATAGTTTGTATACATATGGATAATAGAGTCCGCCTGGTAGATTTGGACCAAACCGGTCACCTTTACGCATTGAATTAGCCAAGTCTTCCTATGTTTATTTGTCGCCTGAATCACAAATAGCCCTTGTACCATACTTGTTCTAGGGGAAACATGATCTCTGCAACCTAGGAAGGATGTTACGTCATAGAAGTCACTTCCATAGAGATGATAAACAAAATAGAGGATCTCAACGATCACTGATCAATAATGGCGATTAGTAGTTTTCGTTCCGCTTATGCAAGATAGCTCTTTGTTTTCATCCACAACGTTTTATAACATATTTGAACGTAATCAAGAGGCAGAGGAAGGTTATTCTGTCCAGGAACACTTTCTACCAGGCACGCGTAATGACCAACCAGCTGAGACAGCTCAGACAGGTGACGCATCCAGATTATAAGTGAATACATCGCTATTTCTGATAAATGGCACCCTATTATTCGTTTGTATTATAAAAATGATATGAAAATGTTTTTTTGTCAACATAGTATGAGGATATTCATGGGTTTTTGGGAAAAAGTTGTAATATTTCTGATTTTATAAAGTCCAAACTATCTAATGGTCTCGTGCTGCCATCAGGTGGCCGTTTGGCCTCATCACAGGGAAAAAATCAAAAAAAGTTATTTTATAAGGTTTTATTTCTAGGTATAAGAACCAACTTTTTTGGGGTGCCTATATTTTTGACCTTCTATTATTTGTTTTATTCATTAGTTTCAACTCAATGCAATGTAATATGACAGTAAAGGCATGAAACTATCAGGGAATATCATTGAAACAAAACTTCATAAGAGTTTCAATACAATTTTATCATCCTGAATGGCAGAAATGTTTTCCCGAAAAATATGTCTTTTGCCTTTCCAACAGATGAGTTTTCTAAATGGTGATTCAAAAGTCTGTTTTTATGTGTTATTATTGTAGCTGAGGGTGTGGTGAATACCAGGATATGCAATACTCCATGGTATCTGTTGCAGAAATGAATCTAGGACCCAAAATGTCCAAGTAGTGACATCTGGCCTGGAATGCCCATAGGCTACTTAACTCCCACCTCCGGCAGAGCTTCAACTGCATCCCGAGGGAGGCTGGAGATATTGAGTCAGAGTGGACCATGTTCTCCACCGCCATTTTTGAAGCATTCAGGAGGAACAGTGTGGTTTTCGTCCGGGCCGTGGAACACTGGACCAGCTCTATACCCTCTACGGGGTGATGGAGGGTTCATGGGAGTTTGCCCAACCAATCCACATGTGTTTTGTGGATTTGGAGAAGGCTTTCGACTGTGTCCCTCGCGGCATCCTGTGGAGAGTGCTTCGGGAATATGGGGTCCTGGGTCCTTTGCTAAGGGCTGTCAGGTCCCTGTACGACCGAAGCAGGAGCTTGGTCCGCATTGCCGGCAGTAAGTCAGACTTGTTCCCAGTGCATGTTGGACTCCGGCAGGGCTGCCCTTTGTCGCCGGTTCTGTTCGTAATTTTTATGGACAGAATTTCTAGACGCAACCAGGGGCCGGAGGGTGTCAGGTTTGGGGATCACACGATTTCGTCTCTGCTCTTTGCGGATGATGTTGTCGTGTTGGCCCCTTCAAACCAGGACCTTCAGCATGCACTGGGACGGTTTGCAGCCGAGTGTGAAGCGGCGGGGATGAAAGTCAGTACCTCCAAATCCGAGGCCATGGTCCTCAGTCGGAAAAAAAGGGTTGCTTGCCCACTTCAGGTTCGGTGGAGAGTGCCTGCCTCAAGTGGAGGAGTTTAAGTATCTAGGGGTCTTGTTCATGAGTGAGGAAAGGATGGAACGGGAGATTGACAGACGGATCGGTGCAGCTTCTGCAGTAATGCAGTCGATGTATCGGTCTGTCGTGGTGAAGAAAGAGCTGAGCCGCAAGGCAAAGCTCTCGATTTACCGGTCAATCTACGTTCCTACTCTCATCTATGGTCATGAGCTTTGGGTCATGACCGAAAAGACAAGATCCCGGATACAGGCGGCCGAAATGAGCTTTCTCCGCAGGGTGGCTGGGCGATCCCTTAGAGGTGAGAAGCTCGGTCACCCGGGAGGAGCTCAGACTAGAGCCGCTTCTCCTCCACATCGAGAGGGGTCAGCTGAGGTGGCTTGGGCATCTGTTTCAGATGCCTCCGGAACGCCTTCCTGGGAAGGCGTTCCGGTCCCGTCCCACCGGGAGGAGACCCCGGGGAAGACCTAGGACACGCTGGAGGGACTATGTCTCCCGGCTGGCCTGGGAACGCCTCGGTGTCCCCCCCGGAAGAGCTGGAGGAAGTGTCTGGGGAGAGGGAAGTCTGGGCATCCCTGCTTAGACTGCTGCCCCCGCGACCCGGCCTCGGATAAAGCGGAAGATGATGAATGAATGAACTTCGGCAGCCACAATAACACCTCAGATTTTCATATTTTACCTTCAAAATAAAAGTCTGTGGTGAAATGTTATACATTTGTCAACAAGAATAGGACTTCCAAATTTCATGTTGCCTTCAAAATAAAAAGGTCTGTGGTATGTCTGTAGATTGTATTGTGAAGGCTACATTTTCAAAGGAAAAACTATGTGGAGGACATTATAAACTAAACTAAATTACTATTTCAATTATGCTTTACATAGGTTCAAGAATATTATAAAGTGGGGTACACTTTTAAAGTGCACAGTTAGGCTAATGTAAGGCTCGGATGTTCGGCTTGACCATAGGTCTGTTGTGCTGGCAAAGTGTGTCATGTTTTGAATCTCACTTTTCACTCTTTCACAGCATTCAGACTACTTCTTTGGCAAGTCTGTTCCGCCAAAGTATTTTTGGCTAGGCAGTACATACCAGGTATCCAAAGTTTTTCCCATGTTTTTAAATCCCTCCTTCTCTACTGTCTGAACGGGGTCCATATCCTTGGCGATGTGTACAGTTACTGATTCCGTTATGTCCCCCTATCTTTTACTTTTTTTCTCGTAAGGGCTTTCACTTGAAAATGACGCAACCAGTGTGCTTTGGTTCAACCCTGCTGTCGTTTTAGACCTGGCACCAGTGGATGTTGAAGTTTTGCGCTTCTTCATACTTTCACCATATTAGACCACATGGTAGCTTTTTAGGTGGCTATAGAGGTTACTTGTGTTTCCACCTTTTGCAACCACAGACCACTTGCATAACTTGCAAAATGTTTTTTTGTTCTGTATCTGTTGTCTTAAAACCAAACCATGTCCACACTGTCGACGCTGCACCTTTTTTAACCACAAATATTATTCTCTTGTTGCCGAAACTGGCTGAGTATCTACCAAAACTCTTGAATCCTCCATTGGGTCGTGGTTGGAAGACTGTTGGAAAATGGTGGATAAGTCAATTTCCTCACAAGGCACATATTTGACATTGGGACCCATTAGCTCCGCCTTGATGAATTTTCGACTATTATGAATGTGTAAAACGCGTCAAAAGCATTCCTATAGCCCCAAATGTCAGATTTTCATGTACTAAGATATTTGGCACCTAAAGACCAAGGTCTGTAAAAGATGCATAAGCCAAACTAGTATGTCAGAAAATATGGCCACTATTGACCAATAAATGTAAAGAGAAAGAAAATGGTAGATTTCCTCACAAGGAACACATCTGCCATTGGAAGTAATTAGGTCTGCCTTGGTGGATTTTCTGCCATTTTGAATATGGGGAAAACACTCACTCAACCGAGCTGCTCCTATAGCACAAAATGTCAGATCTCCACGTATTTCTTTTTTTTTGAATACTTTGTTTATTAAGAGACAACAACTTATGCCAGTATCATACAACATTACCATACATTAAAATATATAGATCTTTTTTGCATAATAATAATAAAAAATAATTATAATAATAAAAAAAAAAAATATATATATATATATATATATATATATATATATATAAATAAATAAAAACAATAACAAAATTTAAAAAACAAGGCAGGTACTGGTCAATAACGATGACTACACTTTAAGAAGAGTTGGAAATGATCAGGCATACAAGAGAAGCGAATTATAATATGAGGGAGCAATCATGACATGAGGTAAAAAATTAAATAGTAAATTATCAAATGACTAATGATTTAGTAGTAGTAACATGCAAATGAAAACGAGAGAGTTGAGTTAAAAAAGAAAATTGAGAATCATGTTACCTTATCTCTTTCTACCACATTCATGAGATAAAAGATATAAATGGTTTCCAAATAGTCTTAAAAAGAGACAATTTACCTTTTAAAATGTATGTGATCTTGTCCATCGACAAACAAAAGGACATATTATTGACTCACTGAACAATAGGAGGCCTTTCCATTTTCTTCCAATACATAGCTATTAAACGCTTTGCTTGAAGTATACACATGTCAATAAACCTACGAGTGCCGCAACAATGTACCATATTATCAGGATAAATCCCCAAAAGAAAGATTTCTGGTCTCATTGGGAGATTGACAGAAACCATCTGAGAAATGAGTAAAATGACCTCTTTCCAGAACTCTTGCGCCTTAGGACATTCCCACATGCAGTGCAACAATGTGCCTTTAACAGTTGAGCATTTACTGCATGTATCTGGAAAAATTTTATTAATTTTGTTTAACCTAACTGGAGTAAAATACGTTCTCATAATCCAATTGTACTGAATTAATTTGTGATTACTGTTAATAGTTTGCAATTGAGCCTTCATACATATATTTTCCCATATGTTTAAGAAAATATTAATTCTTAACTCTTCTCTCCATACTAACAATTTGGATTCTGAAGATTCTTTAGAGTATGACTCTAACAATTTATAAAACTTTGATATTAAGCCTTTAGATTGGGGTCACATTGATAATAAAATCTCAAGAGAAGTCTTAGTGGGTATTGCAAGCTTTATACCTTGGTAGGAAGAAACATAGCTCCTAAATTGGAATATCAAACTGTGCTACAATCTCTGCAAAAGACATTAAGTAATTTACTTTATAAAAATCCTCAATTTTTTGCAGCCCTTTATCATACCATAACTTAAATCCTGGGTCAGATGTAGCTGGTTTGAAACTGTCATTACCCCAAATTGGGGTAAAACATGATAAAGTATTGGAATGGCCTATATAATTCAGCACATCGCACCAGACTTCAATTGTATTAATAAGAAAAGGATTATGAGACAAAATATTTTTGCCTTTTCTAAGAGTTTTGATATCTTTTGAATAAAGATAGAGATTAAGTGGTAATTTTGACTTTTTCAATATCCAGCCATGACGGGGGGGCCACAGAAGAAAAATAGTATTAAGTTGATCGCAATTGTGCTGCCCAATAATACCACAGTAAGTTAGGAAATTGGAGATCTTCACGTATTTAGATATTAGGTGTGTATAGAGTTAGGTCTGTAAAACACACATAAGCCAAACCAGTATGTCAGAAAATGTGTTCGCTATTGACCAATGAACGATAAAGTGGTCATGGTTTTGAACATACAGGTGCTGGACATAAAATTAGAATATCATCAAAAGGTTTATTTATTTCAGTAATTCCATTCAAAAAGTGAAACTTGTATAATGTATACATTCATTCCACACAGACTGATATATTTCAAGTGTTTATTTCTTTTAATTTTGATGATTATAACTGACAACTAATGAAAAACCCAAATTCAGTATCTCAGAAAATTTGAATATTGTGAAAAGGTTCAATATTGTAGACACCTGGTGCCACACTCTAATAAGCTAATCAGCCCAAAACAAAACACCTGCAAAGGCCTTTAAATGGTCTCTCAGTCTAGCTCTGTAGGCAACACAATCATGGGGAAGACTGCTGACTTGACAGCTGTCCAAAAGACGACTATTGACACCTTGCACAAGCAGGGCAAGACACAAAAGGTCATAGCTACAGAGGATGGCTGTTCACAGAGCTCTGTGTCCAAGCACATTAATAGAGAGGCGAAGGGAAGGAAAAGATGTGGTAGAAAAAAGCATAGGGATAACCGCACCCTGGAGAGGATTGTGAAACTAAACCCATTCAAAAATGTGGGGGAGATTCACAGCTGGAGTCAGTGCTTCAAGAACCACCACGCACAGACGTATGCAAGACATGGGTTTCAGCTGTCGCATTCTTTGTGTCAAGCCACTCTTGAACAAGACAGCATCAGAAGCGTCTCGCCTGGGCTAAAGACAAAAAGGACTGGACTGCTGCTGAGTTATGTTCTCTGATAAAAGTAAATTTTGCATTTCAAGGTCCCAGAGTCTGGAGGAAGAGAGGAGAGGCACATAATCCACGTTGCTTGAAGTCCAGTGTAAAGTTTCCATAGTCAGTTATGGTTTGGGGTGCCATGTCATCTGCTGGTGTTGGTCCACTGTGTTTTCTGAGGTCCAAGGTCAACCCAGCCATCACGTCATGCTTCCTGCTGCTGACCAATGCTATGGAGAGTATTGAGTGCTGTACATGCTCATACTTTTCATGTTCATACTTTTCAGTTGGCCAACATTTCTATAAATCTTTTTTTGTATTGGTCTTAAGTAATATTCTAATTTTCAGAGATACTGAATTTGGGATTTTTTATTAGTTGTCAGTTATAATCATCACAATTAAAAGAAAAAAACATTTGAAATATATCAGTCTGTGTGTAATGAATGAATATAATATACAAGTTTCACTTTTTGAACGGAATTACTGAAATAAATCTACTTTTTGATGATATTCTAATTTTATGACCAGCACCTGTATATGTGTGTGTATATATATATATATTTATATATATATATATATATACACACACACTACTAACACAAGGATAATGGCATAGAAATTCTACTGTGTATACGTTGACAATGGTGATATGACATAAATGACTGCACGCAATGTTAAGTCAACCACACAGGGGCACTATTGAGGTTTTCCACTTATGCAAGCACACCACTCTCACCCCATTTAAATTAGAGCTCTGAGAAGAGGCAGATTAGTCCACCTCCTCAAGTGGAAGATAATTGTAAATGGCACCCATTAGCTCAGCCCTTTTTTAATGCTGCATAAGCTACTCTTATAGCATGTCCAATATCCACTTTGATTGACATTTGGCATCTATTAACCCAGGCCTGGCGCTACAGTGGGGCAAAAGGGGGGATTGCCTCTCCAGATAAAATCTGTGCTACCTCAGTTTTGTTTCCCCATAAACACAGCAAAAGGTAAATGAATTAGATATGTCCCCTCATTTATAAAAAAAAATAAAAAAATAAGCCCCTTCAGTCATTTCATCCTGCAGCTGGGCCTGTATTGACCGATGTCTTCAAACAATCTATTAGCCAGGCAAGTGTGGCAAAAAACATGGCCGTTGTAGTCCAATGAACATATGCGTGGGTGTGGTTTTGAACATACAGCTCTGTAAAAAAATAACAGACCACTCCTAATGTTTCTTAAATCAGTGCTCTACATGTATGACAGCCATTCCATTCCAGTGTTTGTTAAATTCCAACACAGGCACGCCTCATTTTACTTAATGAGGTACTGATTAGGTGATACCTGAACCAAATCTAATTTAACAGGGAAAAGTATAAAAACCACTGTGTTCATCACTATCCTCTTATGACCAGCTGGATGGCAAAAACTGCAAGTAGTACCTCAAAGGTTATTTGAATTAAAAAAATAACTATTCAGCATGACAAAAGAGTTGAAAAGAAAAGCTTTGAGTGAGAAAAAGAAGGGTTCAATTCTGGCTTTACTGGCAGAGGGATACAGTGAGCATCAAGTTGCTTCCATCCTGAAAGACGGTGGTTGATAAGAACAAGGTCAGAGAGACTGGCAGAGGGCGAAAACGACTGTCCAGTGACCGAGATGACGTCAACTCATTCGAATGTCACTCAACAACCGTAGGATGACGTCAAGTGACCTACAAAAAGAATGGCAAACAGCAGCTGGGGTGAAGTGCATGGCGAGGACGGTTTGAAACGGGAAGGGCTGAAGTTGTGCAAAGCTAGAAAAAAGCCCTTCTTTAAAGAGAACCAAAGAAGAGCCCGGCTGAAGTTTGCAAAAGACTGTAAGGATTGGACCGTAGAGGAATGGAGTAAGGTCTGGGGATGCTTCAGCAAGGCTGGAATTGGCCAGATTTGTCTTTGTAAACGACACATGAATCAAGACAAGTACAAAGTTATCCTGGAAGAACACCTGCTTCCTTCTGCTCTGACAATGTTCCCCAACTCTGAGAATTGGTTTTTCCAGCAGGACAATGCTCCATGCCACACAGCCAGGTCAATCAAGGTGTGGATGGAGGACCACCAGATCAAGACCCTGTCATGGCCAGCCCAATCTCAGGACCTGAACCCCATTGAAAACCTCTGGAATTTGATCAAGATGAAGATTGATGGTTACAAGCCATCAAACAAAGCTGAGCTCCTTGAATTTCTGTGCCAGGAGTGGCATGAAGCCACACAACAGCAATGTAAAAGACTGGTGGAGAGCATGCATGAAAGCTGTGATTAAAAATCAGGGTTATTCCACCAAATATTGACTTCTGAACTCTGAAGTGAAAACATTAGTATTTTGTTGTTGAAAAATGAATATTAATTTGTTTTCTTTGTATTATTTGAGGTCTGAAAACAATGCATATTTTTTTGGTCATTTTGACCAGTTGTTATTTTCTACAAATAAATACTCTAAATTACAATGTTCTTATTTGGAATTTGGGAGTAATGTTGTCAGTAAAACAAACACATGTACATTTTACACAAACCTGTGAATAGTAAAACCAGAGAAACTGATAATTTGGCAGTGCAATTTTTTCAGAGCTGTATATGCACACTAATACTACAAGAATAATGGTATTATAATTATACTGGGTAAATATGTTGACAATTATGTTTGCAGCAAAAGCAAATGCAAGCCATTTTTTATCAACCACACGGGGGTGATGTTGAATCAGACAACTTTGCAAGCTCATGCCATGCACTCCATTTGACAGGGAATAAAAAAATGGTGGTTAATTCCATGTCCTTACAGGGAACGTATTTGCTATTGGGAAACCATTAACTCCGCCTTCATGAATGGCTGCAATTCTAGCTAACTTTTCCCTGATGATGGACTAATTGGTTATCATGTTTGATACAAAAGTGAATGAAAGAAAATATATTCAAGTATGGTACGTAGTTATCTAGTTAGGTAGGGATGATTGCATGATAAGTTAATAGTCTTTGCCTTGATGACAGCATTGCAAACTCTTTGCATTTTCTCAACAAGCTTATTGAGGTAGTCACATGGAATGCATTTTAATTAAAAGGTGTGAAGGTTAGAAGATAACTTGTGAAATTATTTTTCCTTCATATAGTTTTTGAGCCCAACAGTTGTTTTGTGTCAAGGTAGGTTTGGTATACATTTGTTAATCCATACTATGGGAAGAACAGCTGAAATAAGCAAAGAGAAACTACAGTAAATCATGACTTTCTTACATTGCAGTATCAAGTGCTAGGATGAAACTCTCATGAGGACCGCCACAGGATAGGTAGTCCCAGAGTTACCTCTGCTGCAGAAGGTATGTTCATTAGACTTTGCAGCCTCCGAAATTGGCAATTATCTGCACCTCAGACAAACATTAGACTTTGCAGCCAAAATAAAACCTTCATAGTGGTCAAGTAAGACACATCTTAACACTTTTCATAGGAGACAGTGTATCAAGCTATTTGACCAAGAAGGAGAGGGGTGCTGCTGCATCAGATAACCTGGCCTCTACAATCACAGGACCCCAATCCAATTGAGATGTTTTGGGATGAGTTGGACTGCAGAGTGAAGGAAATGCAGCCAACAAGTGCTTAGTCCTTTAAGACTGTTGGAAAAGCATTCCAGGTGACTACCTTATAAAGCCAGTAGAAAGAATGCCAAGAATGCGCAAAGCTGTCATCAAGGCAAAGGGTGGTTACTTTGCAGAATCTAAAATATAAATGTATTTTGATTTGTTTAACACTATTGGTTAATACATTATTCCATATGTGATATTTGTTTTGCCTCTCCTTGAACTGCCACCTTAACGTGGTGGAGGGGTTTGAGTACCCGAGTGACCCTAGGAGCTATGTTGTCTGGGGCTATATGCCCCTGGTAGGGTCTCCCAAGGCAAACAGGTCCTAGGCGACGGGTCAGACTAAGAGCGGTTCAAAAACCCCTTAATGATGATAAATAATTTGTGTCCTGTGACGTCGCCCGGCATGGCGCAGCCGGGGCCCCACCCTGGAGCCAGGCCCGGGGTTGGGGCTCGTTCGCGAGCGCCTGGTGGCCTTTCCCCATGGGGCCCGGCCGGGCCCAGCCCGAACGAGCGACATGGGGCCGCCCTCCCGTGGGCTCACCACCCACAGGAGGGACCATAAGGGGCCGGTGCAGAGAGGATCGGGTGGCAGTCGAAGGCGGGGGCCTAGACAACCCGATCCCCGGACACGGAAACTAGCTCTAGGGACGTGGAATGTCACCTCGCTGGCGGGGAAGGAGCCTGAGATGGTGCGTGAGGTTGAGAGGTTCCGACTAGAGGTAGTCGGGATCCCCTCTACGCACGGCTTGGGCTCTGGAACCACACTCCTTGAGAGAGGATGGACTCTTCACCACTCTGGAGTTGCCCATGGTGAGAGGCGGAGGGCTGGTGTGGGTTTGCTTATTGCTCCCCAGCTCTGCCGCCATGTGTTGGAGTTTACCCCGGTGAACGAGAGGGTCGTTTCCCTGCGCCTACGGGTCGGGGATAGGTCTCTCACTGTTGTTTGTGCCTACGGGCCGAACGGCAGTGCAGAGTACCCGACCTTCTTGGAGTCTCTGGGAGGGGTGCTGGAAAGTGCTCCGACTGGGGACTCTATCGTTCTACTGGGGGACTTCAACGCCCACGTGGGAAACGACAGTAACACCTGGAGGGGCGTGATTGGGAGGAACAGCCCCCCTGATCTGAACCCGAGCGGTGTTCAGTTATTGGACTTCTGTGCTAGTCACAGTTTGTCCATAACGAACACCATGTTCAAGCATAAGGGTGTCCATCAGTGCACGTGGCACCAGGACACCCTAGGCCGCAGGTCGATGATCGACTTTGTTGTCGTTTCATCTGACTTGCGGCCACATGTCTTGGACACTCGGGTGAAGAGAGGGGCGGAGCTGTCAACTGATCACCACCTGGTTGTGAGTTGGATCCGATGGCGGGGGAGGAAGCTGGACAGACTCGGCAGGCCCAAGCGTACTGTAAGGGTCTGCTGGGAACGTCTGGCCGAGTCTCCTGTCAGAGAGATCTTTAACTCCCACCTCCGGCAGAGCTTTGACTGGATCCCGAGGGAGGCTGGAGATATTGAGTCCGAGTGGTCCATGTTCTCCACCGCCATTGTCGAAGCGGCCGCTCGGAGCTGTGGCCGTAAGGTCTCCGGTGCCTGTCGAGGCGGCAATCCCCGAACCCGGTGGTGGACACCGGAAGTAAGGGATGCTGTCAAGCTGAAGAAGGAGTCCTATCAGGCCTGGTTGGCTTGTGGGACTCCAGAGGCAGCTGACGGGTACCGACAGGCCAAGCGGACTGCAGCCCGGGTGGTTGTGGAGGCAAAAACTCGGGCCTGGGAGGAGTTCGGTGAGGCCATGGAGAAGGACTATCGGCTGGCCTCGAAGAGATTCTGGCAAACCATCCGGCGCCTCAGGAGAGGGAAACAGTGGCCTACCAACGCTGTTTACAGTAGAGGTGGGCAGCTGTTGACCTCAACTGGGGATGTCGTCGGGCGGTGGAAGGAGTACTTCGAGGATCTCCTCAATCCCGCCGTCACGTCTTCCATTGAGGAAGCAGAGGATGAGGGCTCAGAGGTGGACTCGTCCATCACCCGGGCTGAAGTCACCGAGGTGGTTAAGAAACTCCTCTGTGGCAAGGCACCGGGGGTGGATGAGATCCGCCCTGAGTACCTCAAGTCTCTGGATGTTGTGGGGCTGTCTTGGTTGACACGCCTGTGCAACATCACGTGGCAGTCGGGGACAGTGCCTCTGGGATGGCAGACCGGGGTGGTGGTCCCTCTTTATAAGAAGGGGGACCGGAGGGTGTGTTCCAACTATAGGGGGATCACACTTCTCAGCCTCCCCGGGAAAGTCTATGCCAGGGTTCTGGAGAGGAGAATACGGCCGATAGTAGAACCTCGGATTCAGGAGGAACAGTGTGGTTTTCGTCCAGGCCGTGGAACACTGGACCAACTCTATACCCTCTACAGGGTGATGGAGGGTTCATGGGAGTTTGCCCAACCAGTCCACATGTGTTTTGTGGATTTGGAGAAGGCATTCGACTGTGTCCCTCGCGGCCTCCTGTGGAGAGTGCTTCGGGAATATGGGGTCCTGGGTCCTTTGCTAAGGGCTGTCAGGTCCCTGTACGACCGAAGCAGGAGCTTGGTCCGCATTGCCGGCAGTAAGTCAGACTTGTTCCCTGTGCATGTTGGACTCCGGCAGGGCTGCCCTTTGTCACCGGTTCTGTTCGTAATTTTTATGGACAGAATTTCTAGGCGCAGCCAGGGGCCGGAGGGTGTCAGGTTTGGGGACCACACGATTTCGTCTCTGCTCTTTGCGGATGATGTTGTCGTGTTGGCCCCTTCAAGCCAGGACCTTCAGCATGCACTTGGACGGTTTGCAGCCGAGTGTGAAGCGGTGGGGATGAAAATCAGTACCTCCAAATCCGAGGCCATGGTCCTCAGTCGGAAAAGGGTGGCTTGCCCACTTCAGGTTGGTGGAGGGTGCCTGCCTCAAGTGGAGGAGTTTAAGTATCTAGGGGTCCTTTTTACGAGTGAGGGAAGGATGGAACGGGAGATTGACAGACGGATCGGTGCAGCTTCTGCAGTAATGCGGTCGATGTATCGGTCTGTCGTGGTGAAGAAAGAGCTGAGCCGCAAGGCGAAGCTCTCGATTTACCGGTCAATCTACGTTCCTACTCTCACCTATGGTCATGAGCTTTGGGTCATGACCGAAAGGACAAGATCCCGGATACAGGCGGCCGAAATGAGCTTTCTCCGCAGGGTGGCTGGGCGATCCCTTAGAGATAGGGTGAGAAGCTCGGTCACCCGGGAGGAGCTCAGAGTAGAGCCGCTGCTCCTCCACATCGAGAGGGGTCAGCTGAGGTGGCTTGGGCATCTGTTTCGGATGCCTCCGCAACGCCTTCCTGGGAAGGTGTTCCGGTCCCGTCCCACCGGGAAGAGACCCCGGGGAAGACCTAGGACACGCTGGAGGGACTATGTCTCCCGGCTGGCCTGGGAACGCCTCGGTGTCCCCCCGGAAGAGCTGGAGGAAGTGTCTGGGGAGAGGGAAGTCTGGGCATCCCTGCTTAGACTGCTGCCCCCGCGACCCGGCCCCGGATAAACGGAAGATGATGCGATATTTGTTTTGATGTCTTCACTATCATTTTAGCATGAAGAAAATAATAAAGATATAACCTTGAATGAGTCGGTGTGTACAAATGATTTGCTAGTACTGTACATTTGTTGTCCCAGTGATTTCTTGACTGGGTACATTCTTTGTTTCAATATTTTAGTTTTAGGTCAGGATAGGAAAAGATACAACAGGGGGCAGTAAGGTCAGTTGGCCCCTTTGGGTAAACACTACAGTAGACATTATTGCAGGAAGGATAAGGTGGGGGAAGATAGCATTTGACGTGTGTGATAGAACAAAGGGAAAGGTGTTTGATTGACATGAAACAGATGGCAGCGTCTTACCACACCCCTTTTTCCTATGTAATAAATACTGTCGAAATGATGTTTTTATTTAGAAACTATCCACCGTTACTTTGTAACCTGTATACTTTCTCCTTGCAAGCAAGATTAAAACCGTTTATTGCGTAATTGATTTCTCTTGTCTTACCTACCATTTTCATAGAATTATTTGGATTTTAGAAATTGCCATCACAATTTGGGGGCACGTCCGGGAGCCTAATCCTGATCGGTTTGAGTCCCTTTCCTAACAGGTTAACCGTGCACGGCCAGAGAAAGCTCTGGAATTCTAGTATCGTCCAGAAAAGGCTTATCCTTTGACGGGCTGAGAAAGAGTGCCTGACGGGAGCTGTGACTCGTGCTTGATCAGTACAGGTTTCCTGCGGAAATTGAATTTGGAGGCAAGAACGCAATTCGGTCTAAAAACTTAAAGTTTGACTTTATAGTTTAAAATCTGCAGTAAAAGGTTGGACCTTTTAAAATCTCATTTGTGGGCTGACGAGCTTGACTTCGCTTTCTGGTTGGTTGAGTATAAATTAGATTTACTGGGTAAATCTGAAACATGGCGACGTGCGACAGTAAATCTTTGCCGGTCTCTCGTGTTTACGCTGGACCGGCAAAAATTATCACTGACGTATATGGTGTTTGGACATGTGAACAATGTTTCTTTGAGCGTTATTAGGTTTTCCGGCGACTGGCGTTTTCATTCGGTGATGGATGCGCGGCCTGTCGGGCTGATTGGAGGTAGATGGCCGTGGTAACGTATGAAAAGTTGTTTGGAAAGCGTAGGCTACGGTGTGTAGACAGTGTGGAGTATATTGATCTGTGTTGTAGTTTTTTTTGCTCAGGTTAGATGGCTCGTTCTCCTCTGATCGCCCGTCACCCCACCCCGCGGAGTTCAGCTGGACCGATAGGTGGGTCTCCTTGGAGGCCCGATCGGGACACTGCATCGTTGGAGTCATAAGCTCTGTGGCGGGAAGGAGAGCTGTCCTTGGTGTGAACCTTTGGGTAAACATTATTGCAGGAAGGATAAGGTGGGGGAAGATAGCATTTGACGTGTGTGATAGAACAAAGGGAAAGGTGTTTGATTGACATGAAACAGATGGCAGCATCTTACCACACCCCTTCTTCCTATGTAATAAATACTGTCGAAATGATGTTTTTATTTAGAAACTATCCACCGTTACTTTGTAACCTGTATACTTTCTCCTTGCAAGCAAGATTAAAACCGTTTATTGCGTAATTGATTTCTCTTGTCTTACCTACCATTTTCATAGAATTATTTGGATTTTAGAAATTGCCATCACAGTGATTCAACGGGAACACGCAGGAACGCTGAACCGCCTGAGGGAGGGGTGCGGACGGTCAGACAGGGGACCAGAGGGAGCATCAACCGGTGAGATTGTTCCTTAATACAGTTTTCATATGCTTTAGTAAACAATGTGGTTGATGATTTGATGGTTTTGTAGAAATTGATAGATGGATTTGAGTAAGTATGGTGACTAGAAGTTTTTTGAGTATTGCAGTCAGGGCGGCTGTAGTTAGAAACATGTCGTTTTTGTTCCATGTCCTGACACCAATTCCCGTGCAGCAGTTGGACTGCGTGATGGAGTATAGCGTGCTCCTGTATGTTTGGATGTTGATGTTTGAAGTGTGGTGTTTTGGTTAATAGCGGCTGTAGTTAGGCCTGACAACCATTCATATGCTGCTAACCTATTGCGTTGCGATTAGTGCTGGATTATAAGCGGTTGGACTGCTTGAACATCTGCAATTTAGGTTGGACTTAAATATGCAATTGAGATTGGATCTCATACTTTCAGTGCCTGTAGAAGGCTCCTGTAAATTGCCGCAATTGTTGGTCAGCTTATGGTTTGGATCAGTATGCTACAGAAGTTGTATATGCACGCGCCACTTGTGTTTGTTCTGAATGTGGTTATGGCCCGAGTCAAGGGCATTTGTCATTGTCTGGTTGTGGTCGGTCTAGTAAATGCATTTGTCCATTTTGCTATTCCCTGTGCACGAGGGATCCGATTGGCTGCATTGAGTATTCCTTGATAGAATATTGGATCTCGTTTACCGAGGTTGGTGTTAACTTGGAAGTTTTGTAATAGCAATGTTTCGTCTTGTTTGGTGTGCGTTTGGGCGAACGCTTACATTGCGTTGTTAACATGATTATTATGTAAGGCCTACTCTTTTGGCTTTTGCCTTTGTGTTGAAATTGAATTTGCCTGATGGCTGGCACACGTGGGAGTGTTAGCCTGCTAACTTAGGAGTCTAAGAAAATAATGGCATCAATATAATTAGAGGGATAGCTTAGAAATTGGTATAATGATGATTCTGTGATTTGGTAAAATATGGTCTCGTGGTTTCGTAATGAGGGGTTGAAATAGTGTTTTCTCTCTCCTTGTATGGAGTGGGAAGCAGACGATAGCGAAAGGTTTAGTATTAAGGTAATATGCTGTTTTCCATGAAGACTGGATTCAGCCAATAAAGTCATAGCCTGCAAAAGAGTGTAAAATGACTACGGTCTGTTTATTCCCCAAATAGCCAAAGCCAGTTTATTCCCTGTTTAAATAAACCCGTAAAATTAGACGTCCTATTTTAAATGCTAAATTGAGTTTGGTTAAATAAAGGAGTTCTCTTATAAGTGTTTTCCAACGATAACTGGGATAATACTTGTGTTTTTAAAAAACCAACGCATGATACTCGTTCATGGAATTTGAATTCTGGAATGGTACGTTTGTGAACAAATAGGGTATTGATGTAAAGGTGTTTAAGGCTACATTGAGTTTCCTTTGGATTTCTTATTGTACCTTGATTATAGTGACGTCATAAATCTGTTTTCTGCCTGGATTGCCATTCTTAAGAGTTTCTTAATTTCCACCATAATGTTGAGTTGTTGTATAGATAATGATAAGCACATTTTTACAAACTGCAAAAATATTAGATAGGTTGGACACTAAATCTAGAATCTTCAGTTAACGAACGATGTAGGTTAAATTGAGAGGATGGTCTGGGGACCATAAACGAACATTTGGCCTTGCTAATGGCTTACCATATATGTGTTGAGCTCAGAGCTTCAGGAAGGGTGGGCAGGTCCACTGGGATGGCTTCCGCCACCCTTAACTTTATATCAAGGTAGCATATTACTAAGGGTTAAATTCGAGTGTTCAGCCTGTTCTCACACGTGGTAATTTTACCAACACATGTTCAGTTTTGGGATGATAAAACATTAAGTGAAAGCTAAATAAGTTTTCCTTTTGGTTGCTTTAATGTTTACATTTATGATTTCGAATCAAATTGTAGTAAGGGTGGAGACCTTGAGTCATCCAACATTGTTAATTGCTAGAACAAATTCGATGTCTTTGCATGACTTATACATGGAAGTAGCGATTTTGGCTGACCGCCACTATTTTGAATGACGTAGACTTACATCTAAAATTGAGAAAATTCCCTAGAGTTTAGGAGGTAAATTGAGTCATGATGTTTGTTGGTCTCAAATTAGTTTGGCCGTTGCCTGTGTAAATGCAAATTTTGATATGCTAATTTGGGAGTTCCTTCACACGAGCGACCGTGTGTGTGGTACAGTTTTTATTTCCTTTGTTTTTCTTATTTTCGGTTGTTTTGGTTGGATATTCAGTTTGCGACGTTTACTGGATGTATGTTAGATTCCTTCCAACTATCGATTTTCTTTTTAATTTTGGTCCTGTAATGGTTCTGCTTTCAAGCTTGAAGTCATTTTCTGTCTTGAAAGCAGGGGGGGATTGTATGAAATGATTATCTATAGTGGAAAAGAGTTGAACTTAGAGTTCAAATGAAAAAGAGTTGAACTTAGAGTTCAAATGAAAAAGAGTTGAACTTAGAGTTCAAAGCAAATTAAATAGATACTTAGAGAAGTTGCGTGAATAATCTAGTTTGTCAAATTGGGTTTTTGAAATGTATGTTTCATGTGAAATCTAACATGGTTATGGTTGAGTGGAATACATCTTGCCATTTTTGAAATGGTTTAGCTAAGCAATAACTAATTTGATGGGTGTGTTACTTTTCAGTTAGTTTAATATTTGATTAGAAGTAATCATATTAATCTTATGCACTATGGAATAAGTGGGTAAAAACGTGCAGGGAGCACATTTTGTTATTCCTTACATGTTTACAAAATGTTGCCATGGTTTAATTGATATTGAGAAAATAATTCTGCATCAAGTTATATTTCTGGTAAACAAGTTGAGAAGTCTTACATAGTCTAAATTGCATAAAGAGAGGTACAGACCCACTGTAGCACTCCACTCACTGACATGAATGAAAAAAAAAAAAAAAACAGTTTGAGATGGATTTTAACTTGTTTGGACTCTTTAGAAGAGAAACAGACATTATCAAAATTGGGTATTCTAATTCTAATTTAAGTTCTGTCCTAGTAGGCAATCATTGGAAAGTTAATGGTTAACAGAGGTTTCTTTGAGGTGAATGAAGAGAAAAAAGGTTGTTTTACTATTGTCAATGCCTGGGGTGTTTCAAGATAACAACAGTGTCCCTTAGTGATAAGGTGACAATCCTCCAAGACCAGGGTCTGTTATCCTTAGGTTAGTAAACCACCCCCCACTCCAGGGAGAGCCCTGTGGTGATAAAGGAGTAAAAAGGGGGGGTCATGATTTATGACAGGATTTCAGAGTGTGTTTGATGTGCTAGGATAATAAGAAGAGATTGAGAAGTTCACACTAAGTTTCATCTTGTAGAGAAATTAGGCTAAATAACAGTTATGTTAGCTGACCTTCAAGATGGTGTGAAATGTTTGATTTGAAATAAGGTATTTGATCCTTTATGTGAAACAATGGGTGAATTTGATTGTAGTTCCAATACAACACAATCAGATGTAAATTATATAGGGGAACTGAGAATTGTTCATGAACTACTATTAGAGAATGGTACTTCAATGTAAGTAAACTATCTTAACTGATGAGTTTTTGGAACAGTAATGAGATATGTGAAATTGTGTTCTTCTGTTCTTTGTGTTGGTTGTTACACCAACTATAGAAAAGGTTGGAATTGTTATTTTGCTACACTAGCAGAACAGAAGCACCAGAGATGTTAATGTTTTAACGATACTGTTATTGATTTCAACTGTTCTAATCTATTTGGAGAAAAGAAGTAGAGAAATATTGGAAATATAGGGTTTGAGTGTTTGGTAGTGTGTGGTTCTAATGTATCAGCGAGATGCAACAAGCTAACGTGATGGACATATGTGATGATGTACTGTGCAGTTGGAACTAATTTTCTCAAGGATAATTCACACATTCAGATACAGAACACTTGAAAGCGATTCGGCAACAGAGGACTTGCTGGAGCCCAGAGAGAGACTGAGCTTGGCTTAAAAGGACAACTGTGAGGTGGCTGAGGTGAGATGGATCTCACAGACACACAGACAGACTGTCCTACAGCTGAGAGAGGAGTCGACTCTGGAGCGCTGCACGTCTAGGTGCTGCACGTCTACAGGATGCTGAGTTCCTGTGAGCTGGACTGACTCGAGTCCTGCTGATTCTGCAATGTGATGGAGAAGGCACCCTCCGACCGAGAGGATGGAGGCGTAGGAAAGATCTACTGCACAACATCATGCTACGCTGATTGGGTCCATACCAGGTACATCTCATCTGCTGTCCAGGTAGCTGAGAGAGGAACCTGGGATCGACGACATGCTACACGAGGATTGCAGTGTTTAAATTTTAGACACAGTGAATTGAAGTGAATTTTCTGGTGCTCGTAACCAGTCACTTTCTACATGGCCTTTAGCTCTAGAACCTTTAGCTAAAACGGGTCATCTTTGGAGTTCACAAGGGAGAACACACAGATTCTCCTGGCCTGGCTGAGAAAGCAGCTAGAATGGAGACGACAAGAGCTGTGTCTGCATTTGAGCTGTGAAGGACAACACCTTGGAATATACGTCTGACTTTTTCGTTCTGTTACATCGGCCTGTCAATGAAATGGTTCATAACTGACTGTCTGACGTTTGGAAGAGCAGAACATTTGAGATGACTTTGGAAGGACATCCAAATGGAACCATGGAGAGGACTTTTCAGTGAATTGAGCAGTTGGCATGAGAGGACATTGTAACAGTGATAAATTGAAGGATGCATTCAGTGATAGGTGTTTATGATGATTTTAACATGAAAAAGTTTTGCTGTACTATGTTATGATTCTGTATGATGACAATGTGTGATCTTGGAATTTATACGAAAGGTAATGATCTAGAAGAATGCAAAGGAGGATCCAGACATTTCAGATTTGTTCAGTTCTCTAATCATTAAGGGTAATAATATTGACTGGGTCATGTTGTTAAAGAGTACTGTTTTGTTGCAGTCTACATCCTAATGAGTGAACTGTTTAAGGTTTGATACCAAGGTTTGACATGGTATCAAGAGGATGGATTGTTGTGGAAATTTCTTATACAATGTATTCTGACTGTATAAAGGAGTGAGTCCCACTGTTAAGATAGGTACAGGAATGTGTGGGATCTGGTATTTGCATAGGGGGCATCTATTGTCTGTCCAGATGGAGATCAATGGGTTTTAGGTCAGGATAGGAAAAGATACAACAGGGGGCAGTAAGGTCAGTTGGCCCCTTTGGGTAAACATTACAGTAGACATTATTGCAGGAAGGATAAGGTGGGGGAAGATAGCATTTGACGTGTGTGATAGAACAAAGGGAAAGGTGTTTGATTGACATGAAACAGATGGCAGCGTCTTACCACACCCCTTTTTCCTATGTAATAAATACGCCTTCTCCAGATCCACAAAACCCTTGTAGACTGGATGGGCATATTCCCAGGCCCCCTCCAGGATCCTTGCAAGAGTAAAGAGCTGGTCCGTTGTCCCGCGACCAGGACAGAATCCGCATTTTTCCTCTTCAATCTGAGGTTCGACTATCTGCTCAAACCCCCCTTTCCAGCACCTTTGAGTAGACTTTCCCAGGGAGGCTGAGAAGTGTGATTCCCCTGTAATTGGCACACACCCTCTGGTCCCCCTTATTGAACAGGGGAACCACCACCATTTTACACATTTGTTTTTGGTCATTGTCATGCTGGAATACCCATCCAAGACCCATTTTCAATGCCCTGGCTGAGGGAAGGAGGTTCTCACCCATGATTTTATGGTACATGGCCCCGTCCATTGTCCCTTTGATGCGGTGAAGTTGTTCTGTCGCCTAAGCAGAAAAACAACCCAAAAGCGTAATGTTTCCACCTCCATGTTTGACGGTGGGGATGGTGTTCTTGGGGTCATAGGCAGCATTCCTCCTCCCCAAAACACGGCGAGTTGAGTTCATGCCAAAGAGCTCGATTTTGGTCTCATCTGACCACAACACTTTCACCCAGTTCTCCTCTGAATCATTCACATGTTTATTGGCAAACTTCAGATGGGCCTGTACATGTGCTTTCTTGAGCAGGGAGTCTGGTTTCAGTCCTTCACGGCGTAGTGTGTTACCAATTGGTTTCTTGGTGACTACGGTCCCAGCTGCCTTGAGATCATTGACAAGATCCTCCTGTGTAGTTCTGGGTTGATTCCTCACTGTTCTCATGATAATTGCAACTCCATGAGGTGAGATTTATTAATCGATGGTGCACATGGATCTCTCAAGGCACAAGTGGTGAAATCAGGCCAATAGTAGCTGAATGCTGTAACACGCTCAATGCTGCTTGCAGCTTTCATTATTATTATACTCCTGCCATTTTACAGCCATTTTTGGAAATTCCTCTGAGATAAAAAAGCACAAAAAGGCCCAAATATACAGTGGATATAAAAGTCTACACACACACCTCTTAAAATGCCAGGTTCCTGTGATGTAAAAGATGAGAAAGATAAATAATGTCAGACATTTTTCCACCTTTAATGTGACCCATAATGTGAACAATTCAATTGAAAAAAACAAAAATCTTTGAGGGGGAACAAATTACAAACTCACAATAACCTGATTACGACAACAACTGCAGACAATAATGCAAACTTTAACGGTGGCGGTAGTGGAGGAACCTGGCACAGGCGAATATACTCGGTGTATGGTTTTTAATGTAAATCAAACACGAGCATCTACAAAAATAAACTTAAAGAAAACAAAGGGGCTGAATCCTTGGACAGCAAAACAGAAACACTCACCGGTTACGCGTGACATACAGACAGTACCAACAATGATCGACAAATGTGGGGCGCAGAGGGGAAACATTTAAACACATACTAACGAGATGATTGGGACCTGGTGTGAATAGTTGAAGACGTGACACAAAGACAAGTCCGGGATGTGTTTGTGGAGTGATGGGAACTGGAGGTGTACGGGACGGTGGCACTGATCCTCACCGCACCGTGACACAAACAAATAAAGATTTGTTTATCAACCACACGGTGGCACTATAGAGGTTTCTCACATTTAAAAGATCACCACGCTCACCATTTTTAAAATAAATAATTCCATCTCCTCCCAAGGAACATATTTGTAATTGGAACTCATTAAGTCAGGCATAATGGTTTTTCAGCAATTCTGAATTTGGAAAAAATGCTTAAAACGCTGCTTCCATAGCATCAAATAACTGATGTTATGTGTGATTACATTTGGTACACATGATCAGGGATAGGAGTGAAAAGGAAAAACCATACATGTAATATTGTTTCCAGCTATGGATATGAGTTGGATATGTGTCCTTTTGGAAAGAAATGCAATCTGGCTACTAATAGCTTAATGCTGAAATCTGCTAAATGCTGCTTGCAGCTTTAATTTATTTCTGCTTTAGGGAGAGAGCCATTGTATTCTTTAGTGCAATGAAATATCATTAATTGCTTTTATTACTATTCCCTTTTGAAAAAGAGCAGCTTTTAAAACATTTTAATTCACCACTTCATGTAAAAAAATCACTTTATATTAACACTACCATTCAAAAGTTGGGAGTCATATTTTTTGTCCATTAAAATAACAAAATTCCTCAGAAATACAGTGTAGACATTGTTAATGTTGTAAATGACAATTTTTTATGGAATATCTACATAGGCCTGCAGAGGCCCATTATCAGCAACCGTCAGTCCAGTGTTCCAATGGCACATTGTTTGCTAATTTAAGTTAATTATTTTAAAAGACTGTCTAATTGATCATTAGACAACCCTTTTACTATTATGTTAGCACAGCTGAAAACTTTTGTGCTGATTAAAGAACCAATAAAACTGTCCTTTAGACAATTTGAGTATCTGGAGCATTGCAATTCTGGGTTCGATGACAGCTTCAAAATGGCCCAAAACAGAAACAGAAATGACGGCTATTCCATGTGAGAAATTCTAAGAAACTGATGATCATCGTCAGGTCCTGGCTGGGGGGCCTATAGGCATCTCTATGCGTCTGGGGGCCACAGCTAGGGCCTGAATGTGGGGATGCCTCTAGGCATCTCTACACTTTTGTTTTTTGTTTGTCCCCAATTAGAGGCAGCTGTGCTGTATTGCTCTTAACTAGGGACCCTATTGTTTCTCCACGTTTTGTATATCATCGTTTATTCCGTGCCTCTCCTTTTTGATGTTTTGTTTTTACAATTAAAAGGATGTTACCTGTTGTGGAAATTCTGGAACTGATGTATACTTGGTCCTATACATGTATAAATGGGTTACTAGTTAAAGGTACTGAGTCCCCATGTTTGGATAAGAAAAGGAATGTGGGAGAGTGGCAACTGGTGTTTAGGGTCATTTTTGACTGGTATCAGCAGATTATAGGGTTACTCGTAAATCTGCCTACCTGTATAACTTATCAGGGCATCTATTGTCTGTCCGGATGCTGTAAGAGCTCTTTAGAGTTCAAGAGTTTACCCATGTGGGGAAGGACAGCTTGCCCCTTGTGTGAAGCCTACGTATTGACAGAACAAAGGGAATGTGTTTTACTGACACGACAGATGGGCAGCATCTTACCACACCCCTTTTTCCACTATAAATATTGATGATTGTCATGTATTAAGTTAGAGACTCCTCGGATGATTATTTTTGTAAGGGTTTATGTGTCTCTCTATTTGCAAATAAACTGTTAATTGTGCCAACGGAATTTTGTCTCTGTACTTCCTCCTTTATAAGTTCTGATTGATGAAATTACCATCACATACACTACCCTCACTCTTCGACTCGTGTCCTGCCTTCAACCATGACAATGTCATCCAATGCTGTGTACTACACCCTCACGAAACAGTAAAAACAGTCTCTAACCAAAATAGAATGAGTGGGAGGCCCCAGAACACAATTGAGCTAGAGGACAAATACATTAGTGTCTAGTTTGAGAAACAGATGCCTCACAGATCCTCAAATGGCAGCTTCATTATATAGTAACCACAAAACACCAGTTTCAACATCAGCAGTAAAGCAGTGATACTGGAGCTGTAAAGAAAAAGCATTATCTCAGACAGACCAATGAAAAATAAAAAGATTAAGATGGGCAAAAGAACACAGGCCCTGGACAGAAAAAGATTGGAAAAAAGTGTTATGGACAGGCAAATCTGTCCAAAGTTTGAGGTGTTCAGATAAAAAATAAGAACATTTGTGAGACGCAGACCAAATGAAAAGCTAGTGGAGGAGTGCTTGATGCCATCTGTCAAGCAGGTTGAAAGCAATGTGATGGTCTGAGGGTGCTTTGGTGGTGGTAATGTAGTAGATCTGTACCGGGTTAAATAGGTATTCAAAATTGCCTATTGTGTTCTGTCATGCTTGAACATGTTTAATAGGTATTATAAACAGCCTGTTTTGTTGTGCTTTGTCATGTTCACTATGTCATTTTTAGTCAAACGTATTTATTGCGTAAGGCCTCAAGGGGGGTCTCATGACAGTGTGGGTAGGCTTCAACAGGCCCACTGCATGGTGATAGTCTTTAAAGTTAAGGAGACATGCTGTGTCCCATTTGAATCCAATATAGTCATAGCCTATAAGAAGAGGGTAATACAGCTAAACCGAGTTTACTCCCCACCATAAAGTTAGATGTTATATTTTAAATGCTGAATTGAGTTTGGTTAAAAAATATAATTTATCTTGTTCTTATTTACCAACGATAACTGGGATAATACTTGTGCTTTTAAAACCAACACCTGATACTCGTTAATGGAGTTTAAATTCTAAAATATTAAATTGACTAATGAAAAAATAGGGTATAGATGTAGTGTTTAAGTCCTACATTGAGTGTCCTTTGGATTACTTATTGTACCTTATTTTAGTGTAATCATAGATCTGTTTTCTTTCTACATTGCCATTCTTAAGAAACAGCAACAATATTAGATGAGTTGGACACTAAATGTAAATCTTCAATTAACGAAGGATATTGGCCAAGTTGAAAAATCTAACATATCTTGCTACAGACAGTCTGAGGACCATGTTAGATGTTTTTAATGTGTGGACATTTACATTTCATATACTTTAAACAAACATTTGGCCTTTTTAATGGCTCACCATAAATGTGTGAAGCTTAGGGCTTCAGGAAGGCGGGCAGACCCACTGGGATGGCCCCTAGCAACCTTTCCCATTACATCAGAGTAGCCAATTACTAAGAGTTAAATTTGTATTCAGACTGGTCTTTTCTGTGGTAATTTCACCAATATTCAGTTTTGGGATAATCAAACGCTGAGTTAGAAAGCTAAATATATTTTCCTCTCAATATCTTTAATGTTGAAATTTATGGTTTTGAAACCAACTGAAGTGAGGGTAGAGACCTAAAGTCACCACCCATTTTTGCTGATAGAACAATCAATAGAACCACAGGCGTGGTCAAAAAAATGCATAAAAATATGATTGACTGTCCTCCATTTATGACTGTTTGCTTGGTGTTTCTTCCTCTGCCTGCTCGTCTGACTCCCGTCTCCCTCTGCTTCCAGGATTCACGCCCCAAACTACCCCGCACGCCGCCGGATTACCGGAACCCCCTCGTTGGAACACGCTACCACACCATCTAGCCTGCCGTCCTAACCGATCTGCACGTCTGCCATATCCCATTTCTTCACCAGACTGCACTCAATAAATACTTGTTTCCCTCACCACCTACCTTTTCTGGGTCTGCGTTTGGGTTCGGTACCTGGGGTTTCTGACAGACTGACACTATTTGGACTAATATTTTACCCATGTTTGTGAATTCCCTAAAAATGTAGGAGGTAAATCTAGACATTGTTTGTTTGCAATGATGTAGTTTGGCCATTGTCCTGTAAATATCCTATATTTGTTTGCTGTAACTATGATAATATGATCACCCTGGTAGTTGCAGTAGGTCGTTTTTCTACCTACTGCTGGAGTTTTTCACTCTTATTATTTAGTTGCGCAGCTTTTCCGATAGAAAAACAGACATGAATAAGGCATGGCCCCTGAAGCTCATGGACCCCAACAACATGCAGGGACTGTGGGAATGTCCGCTACACCAGTGGACCTTTAATATCATTAATAATATTTAAAAAATCTACATTATTTTACTGCTATGAGCATTAAATTAATTTAGGAGTATAGTGATATGCATGTACACTCACCTAAAGGATTATTAGGAACACCTGTTCAATTTCTCATTAATGCAATTATTTAATCAACCAATCACATGGCAGTTGCTTCAATGCATTTAGGGGTGTGGTCCTGGTCAAGACAATCTCCTGAACTCCAAACTGAATGTCAGAATGGGAAAGAAAGGTGATTTAAGCTATTTTGAGAGTGGCATGGTTCTTGGTGCCAGACGGGCCGGTCTGAGTATTTCACAATCTGCTCAGTTACTGGGATTTTCACGCACAACCATTTCTAGGGTTTACAAAGAATGGTGTGAAAAGGGAAAAACATCCAGTATGCGGCAGTCCTGTGGGCGAAAATGCCTTGTTGATGCTAGAGGTCAGAGGAGAATGGGCCAACTGATTCAAGCTGATAGAAGAGCAAATTTGACTGAAATAACCAGTTGTTACAACCGAGGTATGCAGCAAAGCATTTGTGAAGCCACAACACGCACTACCTTGAGGCGGATGGGCTACAACAGCAGAAGACCCCACTGGGTACCACTCATCTCCACTACAAGTAGGAAAAAGAGCCTACAATTTGCACAAGCTCATCAAAATTGGACAGTTGAAGACTAGAAGAATGTTGCCTGGTCTAATGAGTCTCCATTTCTGTTGAGACATTCAGATGGTAGAGTCAGAATTTGGTGTAAACAGAATGAGAACATGGATCCATCATGCCTTGTTACCACTGTGCAGGCTGGTGGTGGTGGTGTAATGGTGTGGGGGATGTTTTCTTGGCACACTTTAGGCCCCTTAGTGCCAATTGGGCATTTAAATGCCACGGCCTACCTGAGCATTGTTTCTGACCTTGTCCATCCCTTTATGACCACCATGTACCCATCCTCTGATGGCTACTTCCAGCAGGATAATGCACCATCTCACAAAGCTCAAATCATTTCAGTTTGGGTTCTTGAACATGACAATGAGTTCACTGTACTGAAATGGCCCCCACAGTCACCAGATCTCAACCCAATAGAGCATATTTGGGATGTGGTGGAACGGGAGCTTCGTGCCCTGGATGTGCATCCCACAAATCTCCATCAACTGCAAGATGCAATCCTATCAATATGGGCCAACATTTCTAAAGAATGCTTTGAATCAATGCCACGTAGAATTAAGGCAGTTCTGAAGGCGAAACGGGGTCAAAAACAGTATTAGTATGGTATTCCTAATAATCCTTTAGGTGAGTGTATGTATACACTAGACCAGTGTTTCTCAACCCTGCTCCATGGCACCCCCTGCCCTGTATGTTTTAGATTTCTCCCTGCTCTGTCACCTGATTCAAATGGTCAGCTCATTATCAAGTCTTTCATGAGATAAATCAGGTATGTTAGGGCAGGAAGAGATATAAAACATGCAGGGCAGGGTTGAGAAACACTGTACTTGACAGTTACAAAAAAACAAATGGCTGAAGGTCTAACAGTGTTCATTGTATACTATCTGAGGTTGAGTAAAAATAAACATCCTCTAACCAGCCCCTCAACCCACCACACTTAATCATAAGTGTTTTTATTTAGAAAGAGAATACTATTTGTAGCAGCAGTCAAAAAAGGCCACAGACTCAAATGGTAAACTCTTCTTCATGGGCTCTGGTCAAAAATAGTGCACTATATAGGGAATAGGGTGCAATTTGGGGCAGAAATACAGAGCTTGAATCTGTTTTGTGTGTCTACAGATGAGATCCCAGAGATGGAGGGATGGAAAGACAGATGGAGGGGAAAGAGATGAAAATAATCTGGACAGAGTGAGACAGGGAGTGAAGGATGAGTGTCAATAGGTAGGTTGTGGTCCTGTGAGACCCAGAAGTAACATGATCTAGCAGTGAGCGGTTTTCATGGTATTGTTTTTTCAACGCCCATCACAAACCTCTCTCTCAGACTCACAATTCTTTGTAATTACCCTTTTCTTATTACCACAGAAAACAAAAACACACACAAACACACATCCCTACCTCTGTGTAGTTGCCACGTTTGCTGTAGATGGCAGATAGTAGTCGGTAACACTCAATACAGCTCCCCTGTTTGGATATGATCCCCAGTGTCATCTTCTCTGCCTCTTTAGATCGGCCCGCCATGGCTAACACCTGTGCCTACAGAGTGAGAGTGATATTTGTTCTACATCAAACAGTGAAAACTGTAAGTACAGTAAGAGCTTCTGCTAAAGGACTTTAAATGTAATTCCACCAGGTGAGTAAAACCTATATATTTGAGTAGGAGCAACAGTGAGCGCTATAACATTCGAACATGCTAGAGGTTAAGCTGCTGACTTTCACTCCAAAGGTAGTGAGTTCAAATCCATATGGAGTTGTTTATTGTAAGTTTAAATTTCCAAAGCTGAAACATCGCCCCAACCGTTTGCAATGAATGCTTAACTATAACCCTCAAATCCTAACCATTCTTGGGCAGGGGCCTTGCATTTCATCACAACCTTTTATTTACCAACAGTAAAATTATTTCTGTGGACAAACGTGAAATACTGACATGAGACTGTTCGAGAGAGGTTCCTTGTTAATCAGACATCTTGGGTGACTGCCCAGTTGTGAATACAGCATGTAGTGTTTATATTCCTGCAAGAAGTGATGGGCTGCTTGACACTCACGCTCAATACTGTTCCGATCAGTTCAACACTGGCTGCACTGAAACAATGTTCAGAGACGTGTTTTCCGAAACACTTCTGGTCACGTGAATTTGGATGCTGAAACACTGTCACGTGTTATTGATCGAAACCTGTGCAGTTAAGTCACAAACAATTTACTGACTCAGGTTTTGATAACCAGGTGCAATAACAATCTTGAATGAGTGGTGTCACTTTGTTGGAAGCATAGTTGGTAGTAACCATAGAAAGGTTCTATAATCTATGGCAATAACTCTCAGTACGCATCGAGATCTTTAATGAATACGTTATTAACAATTTCAGTAGGCTACTACAGCTGTGAGTGAAGGTCAGCAGTGGATCAGTGGGTAGTGTCACAGACTCTCTTGTGGAACTACACAAGTTGAAATCCTGGTTATTTTCTCTGAATTTCTCCCAATAATTCAAATTATTAATTTCCTTTAGTGCATCCTATGGCTATAACTTCATCCGAATCATTATAATGGATGTATTGTCAAAAAAGCATGTTGAAAAGTGGTGATGGGCTGTTCTAGTTTTTTCAATACTTACTGCATTGGAACAATGTCTTGAGTAGTGATGGGCTGCTACGCGCACACACTGTATACTGTTCCGAGCTTTTTGACACCCTTCCGACACTCACTGCATTGGAAAACGATGTTCTGAAAATGTCTGGTCACCTGACGGCAGGCGTCGAAACACTGTCACGTGATATTTAATGAAACCACTAATGTCGATTGAGTGTCTGAGACCTGACTGACTCAGGCTTTGAAAATTGAGGTGGCCATACCAACAACTTGTTGCAAGAGAAACATTTGTGAGATTAATGAGGGATTGTGAGTTTGCTATGTGACAATTGTTTGAAATTAGCCTAGTTAGTAGAAACTAGTTTCAAAGTGCTTGTTGCAAAGCGCAGGTTTCCACAGTTCTCCGGCGTCTGAGCGCCCTGCCGATTGGTTGACACTTTCAAACATCAAGCTCTATTTGGCAACTGAAGTAGACACTTTTAATATTAAAATACTTCACTAGTGGTGTAATGCATAGTGTCGCCATCTATGGTGCAAGGCAACCCTGGTTCAAATCAAGACTCTCTTAGGTTTTTTTTATTGTTTTTCAAATAATGTCCTATTTACTGCAAAAGGAATAGGAATCGTAATGAAACCCTTCTCACCCACACGCCTTTATCATTCAAAACATTATGGTGGAGGAATGGTTAAATGAAAAGCAGGCTGGAAAGGCAAGAGCCTTTTGCCTTTCTAGCCTGCTTTTCATAAGAACCCCACATTTCACTTTCGCTTTTCAATTGGCACACACCCCAAATTGCTGAGCCACAAAATATTTTCTGGCAATATGGGAAAATATGTCGGTATGAACACTGAACTCAAATTGTGTGTGTGTCACTCACCAGAGCCAGCCAGATGTCTGTGCTGTCTGGCTGTATCATAGCTGCCTCACGGTACACCTGCAAAGCCTCCTCATAGCGTCCTGTGTTGTAGTACAATGCCCCTAGTGGCGTCAGGATTTCCACCTTTCTTGTCACCTGCAGGGCCCTGGAGTCAAAGGTCAGGGAAAAGTAAATGGAAGGTAAACATGAGTCAAATAAACCGTGACATAGGATATCTCCACCCATCACTTCATGACAATAGGCCCATATGGCTTGCTTGACTCCTAAACCCCTTACATAATCCTAAATCTGCTGTGTTACCAACTTAACTCACTTCTTGTACCAAGATTCTGCTTCCTTATTCTCATTGGAGGAGCGAAGGAGGCGGCCCAAGTTCACCATGGCAACATAGTGCGCAGGCTTCAGGTGCACGGCATGCTGGTAGTGGGCTGCTGCCAACGCCCCTTCTCCTAACGCAAGGACAGAGAGAAAAGGAGACTCAGTCAGGCCTCCAAGTCACTGTAGAAAAACCATACAGTATTTAAGTTTGAATAACTACCTTCTACAAATGTCTGTCCTCTTGAGAAGTAATAGAATGGATTCTACAGCCAATACAAGCCAAGTAGGCATCCAGCCAACCTCCTACACTACTGGACTCACCGGTGTCAACCAGAAATACTCCATAGTTGTTATGCAGGTCTGAGCTTTCCGGGCAGTTCTCTATGCCTTGCAGATATACTTTATTCGCCTCCGCATATCGCTTCTATATAAAAAAAGAAGAAAAATAATATGATAACAATGGAACGGTTATACTGATGAAATTGTGGCTATGTTGAGCTAAAGGTATAGAAAGCCTGTGGTAATAGAAGCTTCTGAGCATTTTCAGTTGCACAAGCTAAGTTCGCACTGACAGGATTTGCTGATCTACAGATGTTTTTAATGTCAAGGAATTGAAAGAGGGGTTGTGTGTATTGTGGGTGTGGGGGGTTAAGCAGGAAGTATAGTAGTAAACGTTCTAGTCTAGCAAAAGTGTGTATGTTTGTGTGAGTTGTGCATTACCTGCTCTGCATAGAGTGATGCTAGGCTTGAGTAGGCGTCAGCGAAGTGTGGACCAAAACGAATTGAATGCTTCAACAGAGCCTCTGCCTCTTCCTCCTTGCCCTGGGATCTAAAATAACATCATCATCAACACCATCACAAGAGTTGGGGTTAAATATTAAAAGATGTTGCTTCATCACAGTGTCTTCAAAAATAGTGACAAAAAAATAGGTTGAACAAATTTTTCAATAAATACATCCAGAAAAAAATATTACTACACAAAAACTATTGTCCATTTTGGTTGGCTAATATCAATCATCCATCCATCCATCATCTTCCGCTTATCCGGGGCCGGGTCGCGGGGGCAGCAGTCTAAGCAGGGATGCCCAGACTTCCCTCTCCCCAGACACTTCCTCCAGCTCTTCTGGGGGGACACCAAGGCGTTCCCAAGGCCAGCCGGGAGACATAGTCCCTCCAGCGTGTCCTGGGTCTTCCCCGGGGTCTCCTCCCGGTGGGACGGGACCGGAACACCGTCCCAGGAAGGCGTTCCGGAGGCATTTGAAACAGATGGCCAAGCCACCTCATCTGACCCCTCTCGATGTGGAGGAGCAGCGGCTCTACTCTGAGCTCCTCCCGGGTGACCGAGCTTCTCACCCTATCTCTAAGGGATCGCCCAGCCACCCTGCGGAGAAAGCTCATTTCGGCCGCCTGTATCCGGGATCTTGTCCTTTTGGTCATGACCCAAAGCTCATGACCATAGGTGAGAGTAGGAACGTAGATTGACCGGTAAATCGACCGCATTACTGCAGAAGCTGCACCGATCCGTCTGTCAATCTCCCGTTCCATCCTTCCCTCACTCGTGAACAAGGCCCCTAGATACTTAAACTCCTCCACTTGAGGCAAGCACTCTCCACCAACCTGAAATGGGCAAGCCACCCTTTTCCGACTGCGGACCATGGCCTCGGATTTGGAGGTACTGATTCTCATCCCAACCACTTCACACTCGGCTGCAAACCGTCCCAGTGCATGCTGAAGGTCCTGGTTTGAAGGGGCCAACACGACAACATCATCCGCAAAGAGCACAGACAAAATCGTGTGGTCCCCAAACCAGACACCCTCCGGCCCCTGGCTGCGCCTAGAAATTCTGTCCATAAAAATTACGAACAGAACCGGCGACAAAGGGCAGCCCTGCCGGAGTCCAACATGCACTGGGAACAAGTCTGACTTACTGCCAGCAATGCGGACCAAGCTCCTGCTTCGGTCGTACAGAGATCTGATAGCTCTTAGCAAAGGACCCAGGACCCCATATTCCCGAAGCACTCTCCACAGGATGTCACGAGGGACACAGTCGAATGCCTTCTCCAAATCCACAAAACACATGTGGATTGGTTGGGCAAACTCCCATGAACCCTCCAACACCCCGTAGAGGGTATAGAGCTGGTCCAGTGTTCCACGGCCTGGACGAAAACCACACTGTTCCTCCTGAATCCGAGGTTCTACTAACGGCCGTATTCTCCTCTCCAGAACCCTGGCATAGACTTTCCCGGGGAGGCTGAGAAGTGTGATCCCCCTATAGTTGGTCCCCCTTCATAAAAAGAGGGAACACCACCCCGGTCTGCCATCCCAGAGGCACTGTCCCCGACCGCCACGCGATGTTGCACAGGCGTGTCAACAAAGACAGCCCCACAACATCCAGAGACTTGAGGTACTCAGGGCGGATCACATCCACTTGCCTTGCCACCGAGGAGTTTCTTGACCACCTCTGTGACTTCAGCCCGGGTGATGGACGAGTCCACCTCTGAGCCCTCATCCTCTGCTTCCTCAATGGAAGACGTGACGGCGGGATTGAGGAGATCCTCGAAGTACTCCTTCCACCGCCCGACGACATCCCCAGTTGAGGTCAACAGCTGCCCACCTCTACTGTAAACAGCGTTGGTAGGGCACTGTTTCCCTCTCCTGAGGCGCTGGATGGTTTGCCAGAATCTCTTTGAGGCCACCTGATAGTCCTTCTCCATGGCCTCACCAAACTCCTCCCAGGCCCAAGTTTTTGCCTCCACAACCACCCGGGCTGCAGTCCGCTTGGCCTGCCGGTACCCGTCAGCTGCCTCAGGAGTCCCACAAGCCAACCAGGCCTGATAGGACTCTTTCTTCAGCTTGACGGCATCCCTTACTTCCGGTGTCCACCACTGGGTTCGGGGATTGCCGCCTCGACCGGCACCGGAGACCTTACGGCCACAGCTCCGAGCGGCCGCTTCGACAATGGCGGTGGAGAACGTGGTCCACTCGGACTCAGTATCTCCAGCCTCCCTCGGAATCCAGTCGAAGCTCTGCCGGAGGTGGGAGTTAAAGATCTCTCTGACAGGAGACTCGGCCAGACGTTCCCAGCAGACCCTTACAGTACGCTTGGGACTGCCGAGTCTGTCCAGCTTCCTCCCCCGCCATTGGATCCAACTCACTACCAGGTGGTGATCAGTTGACAGCTCCGCCCCTCTCTTCACCCGAGTGTCCAAGACATATGGCCGCAGGTCAGATGAGACGACAACAAAGTTGATCATCGACCTGTGGCCTAGGGTGTCCTGCTGCCACGTGCACTGATGGACACCCTTATGCTTCAACAAGGTGTTCGTTATGGACAAACTGTGACTAGCACAGAAGTCCAATAACTGAACACCACTTGGGTTCAGATCAGGGGGGCCGTTCCTCCCAATCATGCCCCTCCAGGTGTCACTGTTGTTGCCCACGTGGGCGTTGAAGTCCCCCAGTAGAACGATAGAGTCCCCAGTCGGAGCACTTTCCAGCACCCCTCCCAGAGACTCCAAGAAGGTTGGGTACTCTGCACTGCTGTTCGGCCCGTAGGCACAAACAACAGTGAGAGACCTATCCCCGACCCGTAGGCGCAGGGAAACGACCCTCTCGTTCACCGGGGTAAACTCCAACACATGGCGGCAGAGCTGGGGAGCTTTAAGCAAACCCACACCAGCCCGCCGCCTCTCACCATGGGCAACTCCAGAGTGGTGAAGAGTCCATCCTCTCTCAAGGAGTGTGGTTCCAGAGCCCCAGCCGTGCGTAGAGGTGATCCCGACTACCTCTAGTCGGAACCTCTCAACCTCACGCACAATCTCAGGCTCCTTCCCTGCCAGCGAGGTGACGTTCCAGGTCCATAGAGCTAGTTTCCGTGTCCAGAGATCGGGTTGTCTAGGCCACCGCCTTCGACTGCCGCCCGATCCTCTCTGCACCGGCCCCTTATGGTCCCTCCTGTGGGTGGTGAGCCCACGGGAAGGCGGCCCCACGTCGGTCCTTCGGGGCTGAGCCCGGCCGGGCCCCATGGGGAAAGGCCCGGGCCACCAGGCGCTCACGTACAAGCCCCAACCCCGGGCCTGGCTCCAGGGTGGGGCCCCGGCTGTGCCATACTGGGCGACATCACGGAACTCAAAATTGTACTCATCATTAAGGGGGTTTAATATCAATCAATCAATCAAATGTATTTATAAAGCCCTTTTTACATCAGCAGATGTCACAAAGTGCTTTTACAAAATACCTGGCCTTAAATCCCAAGGAGCAAACAACAGTAGTGTTGAATTTCAGTGGCTAACAAAAACTTCCTAAGAATGCCAAAATTTAGGAAGAACCTAGAGAGGACCCAGACTCAGAGGGGTGACCAGTCCTGTTCTGGATGTGCCAGGTGAACATATTAAGATTACAATTGTAATAATTAATAAATGTGTGTGGGCTGAGTCCAGAGTCTATTTAAACCTAGTCCAGGTCGGAAGCATGACCTGATGGACAAAGACAGGGAAAACACGGGGGAGGGGGAGGTGTCAGCACAGTGACAGCTGAAATTGTCAGGCATCGTCTCAATCTGCAACACAACCAGAAGAAATCTGGACAGGGCCAGCAACGGGTCCCCCAAGCCAGGTACTCTGCAAATGTGGGTCAGGACCTCATGCCCTCCTAATTTCAAAACTTTAAACTATTTGTGACCCACAATTACAAAAAGAGAGAAAGAGCTTTTTACTAAACTAAGCTCCTCTGCTATTATTTGATTTTATCAAATGCTTTCAAATCTGTGGCATTAGGGGCATGATTACAGACACGGTTTTGAGTGAAATTGGGATAATTAGAAACCCTGTAGCAATTAGAAGCTGTGCAGCCTACACCACAGGTAAACTGAAAATATACAGGATGTAGCTCATTCTCATTCAGCACATGACTTTGTTTTGTGCGACCCAATCAAGCCTGGTATGGGGATTAAAAAAACATTGTCAAAATAAAACTTTTTAATTGATGTTGTTGTTTTATTGTAGTAACATATTTTTTGATATAATAAAAATTGGTGTTCTCATAGACTCATTGGCTCCTCACAAAAGTGATTGGTAAGACTGACCCACAGACAAATAATTTCACCCTTATTTGGGAGGTGGCGGGTGTACATTTTATCCTCTGAAGTCAGTAATTGTTTAATCTATGGTAGTTTAATGAGGCAATCAAATTTTTTTGACTAAAATGCGCAGATAATGTTTTGACATTTTCCTTCAGTTTTGATTTCTGTGTGGCCACACAAAACACTAAATACTGGGTGGCCAATACAAATATTTGTTTTAAAAAATGTTTTGATGGCTCAAGTAAAAATTTTACTTGGTTGTACCACTGAGACCAACATTTATTTTATTCCAAGTTTAATTATTTGGTCAAACTGTAATGTTAATGTTGTCCTGACATCAAGCTCTACTTGTGTGTGTTTCACAAATTGCGTGTGTGGACCAGGACACTCTCCCTCACACTCACCCCTCACTGTTTTTCAATTTCAATTGCTCCCTTTCAATCCAATCGATATGTGCTCAGTTTTTGGCAAAATGGTTAATATGAAAACTACACTACAGATCAAGTTCCCTTGCCCCCCTACCTACTGACACAGATGAAGGAACATGAGAAGTGCAGATCAAACCTCTCATTATTCTTATAATTGATGTGCAGTTTATTAACTATTTATTTATTTTGAATTCTATGAAGTTTGCGAACTATGTTCTGACGGCCAAGAGTGTTTTAACCATCTGAACCATCTCAGCGCACAGCCTATTTAATTCCCTAATTAGAGGACCAAGTACCGTCGGTACGGGTACCTTATTGTTTTTGTTGGTTTTATTATTATTATTATTAGGGGATCAAGTACCGTAGGTACGAGTACCTTATTTGTTTTCTTGGTTTCATTAGGCGACCTAGTATAGGTATGGGTACCCTATTGTTTTTGTTGGTTTTATTATTATTATTAATAGGGGACCAAGTACCATAGGTATGGGTAACCTATTGTTTTTGTTGGTTTTATTATTATTAGGGGGCCAATCAACAAAGTTGCTGGAACCCTTTTATGTTTGTACGTTTAATTATTATTAGGGGACCAAGTACCGTAGGTATGGGTACCCTATTGCTTTTGTTGGTTTTATTATTATTAGGGGGCCAAGCAACGAAGTTGCTGGAACCCTTTTATGTTTGTACGTTTTATTATTATTACTATTAGGGGGCCAAGCAACGAAGTTGCTGGAACCCTTTTATGTTTGTACGTTTTATTATTATTATTATTATTCTCCAGGGCCATTTTCAGAGGTCCATAGCTCGGTCCCCTCTGGTTCAAAACGCTCCAAACTTTGCCTGATTGTAGACAGTCAAGGTCCGAAGGACCCATACTCCTCATGGTGGCGCTGTAGCACTCAGAGGAAAATGGAAAAAGTGAAGCTCAGATCTCATGAAACGAATGTCGTAGAGACATGCAACCAAGTTCCAGATATAGCATATTCTCATGCTGACCAAAAAAGTATCTGGGGTCTTTCAAATTCACCCCTTGGATTTTCCTTCATTTTGACTTCTGTGAAAAACTCATCAACAACATCACCTCCGAGACTGCTGAACGGATTTGCATGCCATTTGGTGTGAATGACCTTTAAACCATTATCTTTTAAAGTTATATCAGGAATGTTGATATCTCGAACAATATGGCCGAAATCAGCGAATGAAATTGAGCTGGGCAGGTCTATGACTTTGGACGTCCATTAATCCCAAATGGAACATCAAACAGCTATGAAATGAAACATACAGAAAAAGTCCCATACAGAAATACCTCTTGGGGGCGCTATAAACATCACTGATGTTTATCACAATTTTTGTATTGTATTACGTGACCCTTTTATGCTGTTATTGTTTTCCAAAGAAAGGAACCAGCACATGGAGTGATTGGAGTCATTGATTTCGTTATAAGTAGGATGTATAGCTATTAGCTAGTCATCTATAATAATCTTTGTACAACAGAACACTTTAGTTCCGTTACAAACGTTTTGTTGCCCACTTTATCTCAGCAAAATTGTAATGGCTGGGGTAAAATTTACATTTGGAGAGGATAGAGAGCTGTAGGGACAACCAGTAGCCCTTGTGGTGTAGTGGGGACATCCCTGTTCTGCAATATTCTGACCCTGGTTTGATTCCCCTTTGAGATGTTCCTAATATTGTATTTCAGAAATGTATAGCCACTCTGTACTTTTCAGCCTTCACACAACAATATATATCCCCTCTGTAATACCATGATTCTTATATATTTAGAATAATTGTTTTACGTGACCCTTATATACTGTTATTGCTATTGTTTTTCTTTATACTCAAAAGGCATATTTGTCTAAATTTTTTTTCACAAATCTGTCTAAATCTGTGTTAGTGAGCACTTCTCCTTTAGCGAGGTATTCCATCCACCTCACAGATGTGGCATATCAAGATGCTGATTAGACAGGATGATTATTGCACAGGTGTTCCTTAGGCTGGACACAATAAAAGGCCACTCTAAAATGTGCAGTTTCACTGTATTGGGGGGATCCGGGGTGGTCCAAAAACCAGTCAGTATCTGGTGTGACCACTATTTGCCTCAAGCAGTGCAACACATCTACTTCGCATAGAGTTGATCAGGTTGTTGATTGTGGCCTGTGGAATATTGGTCCACTCCTCTTCAATGGCTGTGCGAAGTTGCTGGATATTGGCAGGGCCGGGAACACAATGTCATATACGCCGATCCAGAACATCCCAAACATGCTCAATGGGTGACATGTTCCTGTGAGTATGCTGGCCATGCAAGAACTGGGATGTTTTCAGCTTTGAGGAATTGTGTACAGATCTTTGCAACATGGGGCTGTGCATTATCATAGTGCAACATGAGGTGATGGTCGTGGATAAATGGCATAACAATTGGCCTCAGGATCTCGTCACGGTATCTCCGTGCATTCAAAATGCTATCAATAAAAAGCACCTGTGTTCATTGTCCATAACACACGCCTGCCCATACCATAACCCCACCGCCACCATGGGCCGCTCGATCCACAACATTGACATCAGCAAACCGCTCACCCACACAACGCCATACACACTGTCTGCCATCTGCCCTGTGCAGTGAAAACCAGGATAGAAGATAGTGGGTAGAAGGGACAACCTGTGGTGTAGTGGGGACATCTCAAATTTCAGAAATGTATATCCACTCGGTACTTTTCACCCTTCACACAACAATACATATCCCCTCTTTAATATCATGATTCTCATATGTTTAGGAGAAGAATTGTTTTAAGTCACCCTTATATACTGTTATTGTTTTCCAAAGACACAAATCAGCCATGGAGTGATTGGAGTCATTGTTTTCGTTATAAGTAGGATGTAAAGCTATTAGCTATATAGTCTTTGTGCGAGACTACTCTTTACCTCTGTTAATAAATGTTCTTTTGTCCACGTTATTACAGCAAAAATGTAACGGCTGAGGTAAAAGTTGCATTGTGCTGTTTAAATAGTGTAATGATTAAAGACAGTCTGCCACATAGAAAAGCAGGGATTTAAACCTGCCAGCGACAACAATATTCATCCCTCCTAATCGGCTAAACTAGGATTGCCTGGTTCTTTTTCTGGTTTCAAAGTCTTTTTGTTTTGATTTTCTCACCTTCGATTGGACATCCTGACTACTAGTGGCATTGTGCATTTTTAAATAGCAAAACATTTCTCTAGTGAGAGCATGCAATGAGATGCTTCCTGTACCCCGCTTGGCCCCCTGAAACGCTGCTCGCAGCTTTAATTATTATTATCATTACTATTAGGGGGCCAAGCAACGAAGTTGCTGGAACCCTCTTATGTTTGTAAGTTCTATTATTATTATTATTATTATTACTCTTCTCCAGGGCCATTTTCAGAGGTCCATAACTCGGGCCCCTCTGGTTGAAAACGCTCCAAACTTTGCCTGATTGTAGAAAGCCCAGGTCTGATTTTGCCGTTAATAAAAACACACTTAAATGACATCTCCTCCGAAACCACTCAACAGATTTGGTTGACAATCAGTGTAAAGGACCACTGGACCATTATGTTTAAAAGATATACAAGAAAAGTTGATATCTTAAACAATATGGCCTCTATTTTAACTTTTGTGAAAAACTCGTTAACAACATCTTCTCCGAGACCGCTGAACGGATTTACATGCTGTTTGGTGGGAAGGACCTTTGAACCATGATCTTTAAAAGTTGATATCTCAAATAGTATGGCCGAAATCAGCTAATGAAATTGAGCTGGGCTATGACTTTAGACGTCCATTCATCCCAAATGGAACATCAAACAGCTATGAAATGAAACATATCCGTAAATGTGTCTTTCAGGAATGGACAGAAAAAGTCCCAAACAGAAATACCTCTTGGGGGCACAATAAACATCACTAATGTTTCTCATGATTTTGCCGTTAATAAAAAAACACTTAAACAACATCTCCTCCGAAATCGCTGAACAGATTTGCACACCGTTCGCTGACATGTAACCTGGGACCAGTATCTTCAATTAAAGTTTAGGGAATTTTGATATCTCAAACGGTGCGCGCATAATAGGCTAATTACTTTTACATGGGTGTGGCACTTTGTCAGGTTATATAACCCATCAGGAATATCTGAGACTTACGCCCTTTAACATAGCGCTAAACATCAGGTCCATGGATGCAGTATCAACCAAATAGACTTTAAGGGGGCGCTACGATGATACTGAAAACTTTGAGCATTTATGAACTGTAAAATACACACTATAAGTACACCTCCTTGGACACCGCTGAACGGATTTGCACGCCCTTTGCTGAGAAAGGACCCTGGGACCAGTATCTTCAATATAATGATTTGAAATTTTGATATCTCAAATTATTTGACTGCAATAAGTGAATTAAGTAAAATCATCTAAATGCATCTACTCTGATATAATTGAACGGATTGGCATGCTGTTTGCTTGTGAAAGATATTTGGACCATGATATTTAAATGGTCCAAATATCCCTCAAAGCTGTCGCTGGGCAATATGGACTTTCAGCTCCCTCCAAAGATTTTCTATTGGGTTCAGGTCTGGAGACTGGCTAGGCCACTCCAGGACCTTGAGATGCTTCTTACGAAGCCACTCCTTAGTTGCCCTGGCTGTATGTTTTGGGTCGTTGTCATGCTGGATGACCCAGCCACGACCCATCTTCAATGCTCTTACTGAGGGAAGGAGGTTGTTGGCCAAGATCTCGCGATACATGGACCCATCCATCCTCCCCTCAATACGGTGCAGTCGTCCTGTCCCCTTTGGAGAAAAGCATCCACAAAGAATGATGTTTCCACCTCCATGCCTCACGGTTGGGATGGTGTTCTTAGGGTTGTACTCATCCTTCTTCTTCCTCCAAACACGGCGAGTGGAGTTTAGATTAAAAAGCTATAATTTTGTCTCATCAGACCACATGACCTTCTCCCATTCCTCCTCTGGATCATCCAGATGGTCATTGGCAAACTTCAGACGGGCCTGGACATGCGCTGGCTTGAGCAGGGGGACCTTGTGTGCACTGCAGGATTTTATTCCATGACGGCGTAGTGTGTTACTAATGGTTTTCTTTGAGACTGTGGTCCCCACCTCTCTTCTGGTCATTGACCAGGTCCTGCCGTGTAGTTCTGGGCTGATCCCTCACCTTGCTCATGATCATTGATGCCCCACGAGGTGAGATCTTGCATGGGGCCCCAGTCCGTGGGAGATTGACCGTCATCTTGGACTTCTTCCATTTTCTAATAATTGCAGCAACAGTTGTTGCCTTCTCACCAAGCTGCTTGCCTATTGTACTGTAGCCCATCCCAGCCTTGTGCAAGTCTACAATTTTATCCCTGATGTCCTTACACAGCTCTCTGGTCTTGGCTATTGTGGAGAGGTTGGAGTCTGTTTGTTTGATTGAGTGTGTGGACAGGTGTCTTTTATACAGGTAATGAGTTCAAACAGGTGCAGTTAATACAGGTAATGACTGGAGAACAGGAGGACTTCTTAAAGAAAAACGAACAGGTCTGTGAGAGCCGGAATTCTTACTGGTTGGTAGGTGATAAAATACTTATGTCATGCAGTACCTGAGGGATCTGGAGAAGGTCTGTATGGAGGAGTGGGCCAAAATCCCTGCTGCAGTGTGTGCAAACCTGGTCAAGAACTACAGGAAACGTATGATCTCTGTAATTGCAAACAAAGGTTTCTGAACCAAATATTAAGTTCTGCTTTTCTGATGTATCAAATACTTATGTCATGCAATAAAATGCAAATTAATTACTCAAAATTCATACAATGTGATTTTCTGGATTTTTTTTTAGATTCTGTCTCTCACAGTTGAAGTGTACCTATGGTAAAAACTACAGACTTCTACATGCTTTGTAAGTAGGAAAATCTGAATAATCGGCAGTGTATCAAATACTTGTTCTCCCCACTGGAATAAAATTAAGAGACCACTGCAAAACAATCAATTTCTCTTTTTTTTTTACTGTTTTTACTGTTCATGGATATGTGTTTGAGTAAAATGAACAGTTTTGTTTTATTCTATAAACCACTGACATCATTACTTCTAAATTCCAAATACAAATATTGTCTTTTAGAGTATTTATTTGTAGAAAACAACTGGTAAAATAAACCAGAAAATATGCAGTTTTCAGACCTCAAATAATGCAAAGAAAACAAATTCATATACATTTTTCAACAACAAAATACTAATGTTTTAAGAGTTCAGAAATAAATATTTGGTGGAATAACCCAGATTTTTTATCACAGCTTTCATGCGTCTTGGCATGCTCTCCACCAGTCTTTCACCTTGCTGTTGGGTGACTTTATGCCACTCCTGGCACAGAAATTCAAGTAGCTCGACTTTGTTTGATGGCTTGTGACCATCCATCTTCCTCTTGATCAAATTCCAGAGGTTTTCAATGGGGTTCAGGTCTGGAGATTGGGCTGGCCATGACAGGGCCTTGATATGGTGGTCCACCATCCACACCTTGATTGACCTGGCTGTGTGGCATGGAGCATTGTCCTGCTGGAAAAGCCAATTCTCTGAGTTGGGGAACATTGTCAGAGCAGAAGGAAGCACATGTTCTTCGAGGATAACCTTGTACTTGTCTTGATTCATGCGTCCTTCACAAAGACAAATCTGCCTGATTCCAGCCTTGCTGAAGCATCCCCAGATCATCACTGATCCTCCACCAATTTCACAGTGGGTGTGAGACACTGTGGCTTGTAGGCCTCTCCAGGTCTCCGTCTACCCATTAAATGACGAGGTGTTAAGCACAGCTGAAAATTTGACTCGTTAGAGAAGATGACCTTACTCCATTCTTCTACGGTCCAATCCTTACGTTCTTTCCAAATTTCAGCCGGGCTCTTCTTTGCTTCTCGTTGATGAAGGGCTTTTTTCTTTGCTTTGCATGAATTCAGCCCTGCCCCTAAGAGCCTGTTCCGAACTGTCCTCGCCCCAGCTGCTGTTTGCCATTCTTTTTGTAGGTCACTTGATGTCATCCTACAGTTGTTGAGTGACATTCAAATGAGTTGACGGTCATCTCGGTCAGTGGACAGTCGTTTTTGCCCTCTGCCAGTCTGTGGCTTTGTTGTCCCCAATGTCTGTTGCTTGACCTTGTTCTTATGATTCGCCGTCTTTGAAATGTTTAGGATGGAAGCAACCTGACGCTCACTGTATACTTCTGCCAGTAAAGCCAGAATTGAACCCTTCTTTTCCTCATTCAAAGCTTTTCTTTTCAACTCTTTTTTGTCATGCTGAATAGTAATTTTTTTATTCTAATTACCTTTGAGGTACTACGTGCACTGTTTTTACCATCCAACTGGTCCTAACTTGGGGAGACAAACACAAATACATAATTGAAGTGAGATTGTTTGCATGGTTTTCCACTTAACTGTACTTACTTCTGCTTTAATGGCAGTAGGGGCAATAGTAGTTTTGTCCAACTTGTGCCTCCGGCAGCATTAATGCCCCTCGTATTCTTCAAGTCTTTCAGAAGTTTCTTGTAACTGTGCAATACACCCATTGCAGCTACACTGCTTAAAAAATAAGGGAATATGTAATTATCACAGTATAACACCATGTCATTTAAACATCAGGGATATCAATCTGTCCAATTAGGAAGCATAAGCGATTGTGGAACAATGTCACCTGTTTTGGTGCAAATGAAAGCAACAACAGGTGCACTGGAGAGGCAACAGCAAGACAACCCCCAAAAAGGAAATGGGCTTTGCAGGTGGTGGCCATAGACAATAACACACTCCTAATCCTTCCTCACTGATTTTCCGCTAGTTTTGTGTTATTCTAGTATCCTTGTCACTAATGGTAGTATGAGGCGGTACCTGCAGCCCATTCACCCCCGTTCACCGTGATGAACGTTTTGCTGTCTGCAACATCATCCCGCATGACTGGTTTGGTGGGTCAGTAATGGTCAGGGGAGGCATATCCTTGGAGGGTTGCACAGACCTCCACATGGTAGCCAGTGGTACCCTGACTGCTGTTAGGTACCGGGAAGAAATCCTCAGAACCATTGTCAAACCTCAGGTTGGTGCGGTGGGCATCATCCTGGTGCAGGACAATGCCTGGCCTCATGTGGCCAGAGTGTGTACAGTTCCTGGATGAAGAAGGCATTGATTGCATTGACTGGAACCTTACTTGCCCCAGACCTGAATCCAATTGTGAACCTCTGGGATGTTATGTATTGGTGCATCTGATGCCCGCCAAGTAGCACCACAGACTGTCCAGAAGCTCACTGATGCCCTGATTCAGGACTGGGAGGAGATCCCCCAGGACACCTTCTGCTATCTCATCAGGAGCATGCCCAGACATTGTCAGAAGCGTATACAGGCACCTGGGGGCCATACACACTCTTGAGTCACATTATGAGCTGCTGTGATGAAATTCATGCAAATTGGAACAGCCTGTGATTTCAAATGTTTTCTTTCATTTTCGGCGTGAGTTTGAATCCAGCCCTCTGTAACGCCAGCACAACATGAGAAAATTACAGATCTTTCTGTTATGTATCCAACAAGTTGTAAATAGTGTTCTTTAAAACATTTGTACACACTGGTGTCATCATAATGGGATGTGTAAAATATTATTTCAGTAAAATTTGAGGAGACAATGGTAAATTGTAATGGTAAAAAATGTACTGCTCACAGTTGTTTTTGTTATTGTCAGTGACAAGTCCAGTAATTGTATACAAACACATTTTTTTAACTAAACTTCTCTATGCAGTGCAAGATCTTTTCTAAGAGGGAAGAATTTGGGACTTACCCTCTATACCAACATGGGTAGAGGCTGTGGTTACACAGAATTTCAAATGGCGAACATGGACAGCACACCAGACCAACAAAGCAAATTTTGAACCCCCGAATTGCTTACAATAAAAAAAAAAATATATATATATATATATATACACACACCCACACATACATACATACAGTGGGGCAAAAAAGTATTTAGTCAGCCACCAATTCTGCTTTGTGCAAAAGTTCTCCCACTTAAAAAGATGAGAGAGGCCCGTAATTTTTATCATAGGTACACTTCAACTATGAGAGACAAAATGAGGAAAAAAATCCAGAGAATCACATTGTTGGGTTTTTTATTAATTTATTGGTAAATTATGGTGGAAAATAAGTATTTGGTCAATAACAAAAGTTAATCTCAATACTTCGTAATATACCCTTTGTTGGCAATGACAGAGGTCAAACGTTTTCTGTAAGTCTTCACAAGGTTTTCACACACTGTTGCTGGTATTTTGGCCCATTCCTCCATGCAGATCTACTCTAGAGCAGTGATGTTTTGGGGCTGTCGCTGGGCAACCCAGACTTTCATCTCCTTCCAAAGATTTTCTAGGGGGTTGAGATCTGGTGACTGGCTAGGCCACTCCAGGACCTTGAAATGCTTATTACAAAGCCACTCCTTCGTTACCCGGGCAGTGTGTTTGGGATCATTGTCATGCTGAAAGACCCAGCCACATTTCATCTTCAATGCCCTTGCTGATGGAAGGAGGTTTTCACTCAAAATCTCACGATACATGGCCCCATTCATTCTTTCCTTTACACGGATCGTCCTGGTCCGTTTACAGAAAAACAGCCCCAAACCATGCTTCACAGTGGGTATGGTGTTCTTTGGATGCAACTCAGCATTCTTTCTCCTCCAAACACGACAAGTTGAGTTTTCACCAAAAAGTTCTATTTTGGTTTCATCTGACCATATGACATTCCCCCAATCCTCTTCTGTACCATCCAAATGCTCTCTAGCAAACTTCAGACGGGCCTGGACATGTACTGGCTTAAGCAGGGGGACACGTCTGGCACTGCAGGATTTGAGTCCCTGGCGGCGTAGTGTGTTACTGATGGTAGCCTTTGTTACTTTGGTCCCAACTCTCATTCACTAGGTCCCCCCGTGTGGTTCTTGTGATCATTTTGACCCCACGGGGTGAGATCTTGCGTGGAGCCCCGGATCGAGGAAGATTATCAGTGGTCTTGTATGTCTTTCATTTTCTTATAATTGCTCCCAAAGTTGATTTCTTCACACTAAGCTGCTTACCTATTGCAGATTCAGTCTTCCCAGCCTGGTGCAGGTCTACAATTTTGTTTCTGGTGTCCTTTAACAGCTCTTTGGTCTTGGCCATAGTGGAGTTTGGAGTGTGACTGTTTGAGGTTGTGGACAGGTGTCTTTTATACTGATAACAAGTTCAAACAGGTGCCATTAATACAGGTAACAAGTGGAGGACAGAGGACCCTCTTAAAGAAGAAGTTACCGGTCTGTGAGAGCCAGAAATCTTGCTTGTTTGTAGGTGACCAAATACTTATTTTACAGAGGAATTTACCAATAAATTCATTCAAGTCCTACAATGTGATTTTCTGGATTTTTATTTATCATTTTGTCTATCATAGTTGAAGTGTACCTAAGATGAAAATTACAGGACTCTCTCATCTTTTTAAGTGGGAGAACTTGCACAATTGGTGGCTGACTAAATACTTTCTTGCCCCACTGTACATACAGAGTTGGGGAGTAACGGATTATTTTATTAAAAAGGTCATTATAATCCGTTACGTAACCTACAAAAATATTGTAATCGGATTACGGATTACGGATTACTTCAATTGGAAAAGAATAGCTGTGCGAAATAATGATGACACGTTGTATGTTTGAGTGTATTATTTAATGTTATAAAAACAGTTGAACCAAAATATGAATTGTGCACCTCAGTTGTGTGTGTGATAAGCCACGCGCGCAAAGGTAGACACGCATAACCAGTTTAGTGATGGAGGAAGCGCTAGTTTAAATTTCTCCGGTTTTGGTTGGTTAGATGGCTGGTAAAAACAGAGTATAATAATATTATAATATTAGCCGAGTCATATAAAATGTTATTTAGTTATCTACATGACACATAATTCTCAGAACAATTAAAGGCCTACCTGGTGTTATATATTTTTCAAGTTTCAAGGTTTATTTGTCAAATGCTCCGAACAACACAGCAAGGACGAGTGGTACCGAATAACTTTTACAGGAATTGTTTAATAGATTAGGCAACTATATGTTAGATAGCTGTAACATGGCGCTGCCTTCATGAGAAAACATTATATGGAATTTACCACGACATTTGAGGAGAAAAGGTGTGTTGGGAAGCACTCTGCCAAAGGATGATTATTTGCATTTGACGTGGCCACATTAACTCTGTCCATACAGATAGGTCATGTGATTCTGCTTGCTTTGCATCTCTGAAAATTGTGTTCATTGGTTATCATTGGCTGCTGACGTCATTTACTTTAAACTTTAAAGAGTGCAGGTTTATAGTGCACAGTTTATTTCTTTCATTTGCATTTTGAAAATCCATCACTGGTTGCCATATTAATCTTATTTCTATGTGGGTGTTCACGATTTCAAACTTGCATTCGCGTGGCGGGGGTTACTGCAACATTTTGACAATGTTGGCTGTGGAGCAAATCATCAGACTACTGCAGATTTAGTTTATGCGCAAAAAGCTACGGATATCTTCATTTTTATATACAACAATGTCAATACTCTTTTCGAGTAATTGCCATTTATTTTTCAACAATGTTTTGAAGCAATTAAAAACATGAATAAAACACAAACAACAGAACTGACTTAAGCATCAGTAGATTTGGGGATATGTTCAGATAAAAAGTAAGATTCTGGAAGATTGAGGTTTATTGGATTAACTCGAATGATTAAATATCTGAGAGACCTTTAGCGTGTAATGTAGCGATGTACCCCAATCATACTGAAGTAAAAAGCAATAGTTAAGTAACCCATTTCCAAAGGCACTGTAGCCTACACAACCCGCTATGTAAACTCTAACATTGATTGATCCCGCAAAAGGTGTTCAGTTGGTCAGTAGGCTATTCCTATTTGTTTTCCAATGCTTCTTAATATGAAAGTAATCAGATTACGTTACTGAGTTTGAGTAATCAAAAAGTTACGTTACTGATTATAAATGTGGACAGGTAACTTGTAACTGTAACGGATTACATTCAAAAAGTAACCTACCCAACCCTGTATATATATATATATATATACACACAGAAGGTTCAGTTAGCAGTGGTGGTACAGTAGTTGTTTGTAATAGTATTTGATTTTCTTTTTATTTGTTTATAAAATGTTTATAAATGTTTTTGAAATGTCATTATATCCCTGTCCAAATAGTGCAGATATCTGGATTTCATTTTGATCAATTTCCATCTTAGGTTTATTTTATTTTGAACATACCCTCTCATTTTAAAATGTCATTAATTAATTAGTTTGAGGTGATTCATGTTTTAACTATTGTGAATCAGACTCTGCTTCATTTGACTACACCAAAACGTTCTTGCTTAGTAGGTGTAACTAATATGTATCTATATGGGAACGGATACCGCTTCAAATTACAGCCCTCTTTCCTTGTAACTACACTGTAACTATGTGGGAACAGACACCGCTTCAAATTACAGCCCTCTTTCCTTGTACTTACACTTTAAGTGTTGTTGGTACTGTATAAGAACTAGTGAAAGATGATGGAATTACTAGGAACTTACATGGTTAGGGTGAAGTTCACAAGGTATAGGAAAGAATAAGCTACAACAGGATGATGGTGTGAAGGTATGTCATGGAGTATTAACTGAAAACAAATGATAATTTACCACATTTTCTTTTTATCAGGTGTTATTACGAAATAGACTAGTTTTAATATGTATTTCCACCACAAGCTAATGGATTTTATTTGTATCTACATTTGAAAACAACACAAGATTTAGGAGATTTGCGCTAGGCACCTTTGCTTATCCACATTTAAGTAGGCCTTCTAATGTTAGAGTTGATTTGTCCTCAAAAACAGTCAAATCTGACAATCTCTTATTTGTTAAGCCTATCCATTTCATTCGTCAACTTCTCGCTTCTCGCTTTCAATGTGACAAAATAATAGCATACATTGGAGCGTTTTAAATCCGGCATATTGGAGAAAAAAACGTTCATGTGGGCGCCTATTATGAGGAGATGCATTGGGGGCTGTATGACAACCAACTGATAAGTGTTTTCTGTGGCTTGATTCGTAACACGCATCTATAATCAATTCATACATTTGTGATTGATGTCAACATGGCTTTTGGTTTGGCAAGAACCGATTGCCCAAAGCATGTGTTGGCGGTGAAAAGTTGTGCATCATCGTTCTTTTCTCTTAAATCCTTAATTCTGCGAGTGAACTTGCAATAAAATAATTAGTAAAGTCACTATTAAATGGTAAATTTATACACATGAATAAGAATGACAATTATATATACTTTCAAAATCTTTTTTATCATCTGTCTGTTTACTAAGTAGTATCATTCTTCGTTTATATAAGTACACGTAACACCTACATTGTTCCTAGATAACTACCCATTCTTACCATGTACTTTCATTCTTGTTACTACATAGTTACATGGGAACTACCCTGTAAGTAACGGGCTGTAATTTGAAGGGTTACCCATTTATTTAATTGAAGAGGTTAATGTATGTTTAAGTTATATTTATTTCAAGTTATTCATTAATCTTGAGATTTTTCCAGTCAAGGCTTGTACCATTAAAAACATTTACACTGTAAAAGATGGCCTTTAGCACATTTCTTATAGAGGGTATCAGTTTTCCATCAAATAGTGAATTCCACTTAGAAGAGCTGACGGTGCCTTTGTCTTGCTGGCAACAGGTCCTTGACTTGTGTGCATGCTAATAAAGAAGAGATTTCCACAAGACTCTACATAGTTATGAATAATAAAATGTATGGTGTTTATTTGCTTCACAGTTAACAGAGTATGTTAATGAAATCTTAGACAAAGTAATTCCTACATATAATTCATGAATCTACGATAAGAAAACTGTGTTGCCCCGCCGTCCACAACCCTGGACACCCGCTTTGTTACAGCAGAGCACACAGCTGTTAAACCAATCCCCACCTGTCTTAAAGTGACGCTCACCAAATAAGAAACATCTACAATGAAAATGCATCCTATGCCTATACAATGTACATCAATCATAGTCTCCTACCATTGTAGAAAAACTTCTGAAATTATGTTAAAAATAATTGTACCCAGTATTTAGCATATAAGGTAGTGATACTAGTCCCTATGCACTCACACACAATAATAAAAAATGTCACACCTTTAAAAATGGGCCTATAAAAGTGAGTTAGCCAACAGTGCCAGTTAAAAAAAAGTCTAAAAAAAGTCTAAAATCGAGAGAAATAAAACAAACACACAGGGTATAGACAGGAAAGGCTAAAGGTTGTAGGCAGTACAGAATAGATGTTGTGAATGAGGTGACTTTTGGCCTGTCGTATGTGAGGGGGGAATGCATTCCAGAGTCTGGGTGCAGAGCAGCTAAAGCACGGTCTCCCGTGGTGGAGAGGCGGAATTGGGGGTGACAAGGAGACTAGCAGAGGAGCACAGGGAGCGGGAGGGGACATAGAGTGGGAGATCAAAGAGGTAGGTGGGTGCTAGGTTGTGGAGGGTTTTGAATGTGAGCAGGAGAGTCTTGAATCTGATCTGATATTGCACAGGGAGCCAGTGAAGTTGGTTAAGAGTTGGTGTGATATGTTTGGATGATCTTGTGTAGGTGAGGATTCTTGCTGCAGAGATCTGGACCAGTTTGTGTTAGTTGATTAGTTTGGTGGGGATACCGGTAAGAAGAGTGTTACAGTAATCTAGGGAGGAAGTGACAAAGGCATGAATGACAGCTTCAGTGCTGGAGCTTGAGAGTTTACACAGATGGAAAAAAGCTGTCCGGGTGATGGTTTTTATGTGGGATTCGGAGGAGAGGATGTTGTCCAGGGTGACACTGAGGCTTTTTTCTTTAGAAGTCAGGGGGGACCGGAGAGCAATCGATGGTGATGCTGAGGTTTTGCTGTTCGGGTAGAGTGGATTTGGAGATGATTAGAATGACCCCTGTCTTGTTGCTGTTGAGTTTAAGGAGGTCTGTGTTCATCCAGCTCCGGATATCTTGAATGCAGTTGATGAGAGAGATGGGAGGGAGGGAGGAGGCGGGTTTGGTGGAGAGGTAGAGCTGGGTCTCATCAGCATAGCAGTGGAAGTTAATGTTGTGATGTCGCATGATCATCCCCAGGAGTAGTAGGTATATAATGAAGAGTGGTCCGAGCACTGATCCCTGGGGGACACCTTGAGTGGCAGCTGCACACTATGATCTATGATTGTTGATATGGACATATCGTTGACGGTCAGTGAAGTAGGAGGAGAACCAGGAGGGAGCAACATCCGTGACACCAGCACCAGCCAGATGTTTCAGGAGGAGTGAATGGGAAATGGTGTCAAAAGCTGAACTCAGGAGTTGATTTAGTGCATAGTGGTGAGATGGAAGGAAGGAATGCTTCTACAAGAGTGGTGGGCATGGGGTCAAGTTATCAGGTAGATGATCCATTTACAATTTTTTAATGGTAAAGGTAAAAACAATTGTCAGTTTCAGTATAAAAATGTGATGGGCATGCCTTAAGCCAGAGGTGTCAAACCGGTTCCACGGAGGGCCGAGTGTCTGCAGGTTTTTGCTCTCTCCTTGTACTTGATTGGTTAATTAGGTCACTGATTGGTTAGTTTCTACCCTCACCTGGTTGTGTAGGTATGAACTAGGAACCAATTTATAGGAAAAACCAAAAACCTGCAGACACTCGGCCCTTTGTGGAACCGGTTTGACACCTGTGCCTTAAGCTATTCATCTTTTCAACCCTTTCTTATTGCATATTGTGTGTAACATTTGTGTAACTATTTATAAACCGTGTTGATAACATGATAATGAATGTCTATAATTCTGTCACTTCAAAATAAGGTATATTTTCATTAGTTATAAATGTTGTAACTAATAAATGTATTTAGGTCAGCCACATCAAAGCAAGGAATTCTTTCAACAGTTATAAACATTTGTAACTTGTTTGAAAAAGTGTGTAAAATGAAATTTGTAAGACATTTTATAGCTAAATAACCTTGTAAATTTGGGCAGGACAGTTGAAGAGATCAGAGGAGATCAGTTGAGGATATCAGAGTTGAGGAGATCAGTTAACTAACCTCTAATATTTCTTGGACAGCCCTCTCACATCCTAACCAAAGTGGGGAAAAAGTGCACAACCAATTAAATATTAGGTTCATAATGGTTCATATTATCAGCATTTATAAGTGCATTTATGAACCGTTCATAACAGGAGGTAAATAGGACTGCTGGCTCAGTATTTAGCAGTGACCATCTATCACACTATCTTAACCAAGCGTGCCGCACAAGCCCTGAAAAGTGGAGCCAAAACGTCTCGATCGCCCCCTGGTGAGTGGTCCCAGTATAGGTCATAAACCCCGCCCTCCCCATGTTATTCAATGGGACGCGAGACCAACTAAACAATTAAATTACCCTTCAAATATATTTTTTCCGAAGCTGGTTTCTGTCATTTACTGTAGTTTGTATCACGCTAATGTAAATTCAAGAGTTTGTTTTTAAAATAAGTTTGTTTTTAGTTAGTTATTTAATGCTCTAAAAACGGTGGTGTGACATCGTGATTCACAGCTGTGATTGACAGCTATCTGAGCCGAGGAGCCACTGAATCTTCGGAGGACTGAGGAGATTGGAACTTTACATTTAATCTCTAAATTTCTATAATTGATATAATTTCACACGGACATAATGGGTTGTTCTGCAGTACATTGTGCTAACCGATCTGGCATTCCCAATCGATCTTTGAATTTTTTTCAGTAAGTTAAATTTATAAGCTATTTAATTAGTAAATAAATGTAATGGGCTAGCTAACGTTAGCTAAAAGACAACAAGCCTCGTTAATAGCCATGTTAATAGCTAGCAGGTAATCGTTAGCTAGAAGTTACCAATTATTTTTGTATTAGGCCTATTCTAAATTAAGGTTAAACATGATGTAAGTTAGGCTATAACATATCGTCTAGGTTTAACAAGCTAAGGTTGTACTGTACTTGGACTTGCGATTGATTACGGTATGCGCATTCTGCGAGGGAGAGTGAGGGCGGGGCACAGGGGTGGGGCCGTTGATTTCGCGGCTTTACGGCTTTACTTCCTTCTCGCTACTGCGCATAACTACTGCGCAGAACTGGTCCCAAGATCGCTATCTGCGCAGACGCAAGTCCAAGATGTCAGCGCCGTATCAGGACACTGGTGGCTTCATTTTTCACCAATGGAAAAGAGCGAAAGGGCGTCGTCCATTATTTATACAGTCTATGATCTTAACCAATGCGTGGATTTGAAGAAAAAGTATGAAAATGCTGTAAGATTATAAATTTCACTAACAAGCTCTGATTTATTTTTATCATGTTTCAGCGTAATAACACAGCATTAGCCATTTCTAATTTCATAGAATTTATGGAAATTAACTTCAAAACAAAATGTATCACTGCTGTGAAGGTTAAGGTGTCAAATGTTCTGCCCAGCACATGGACATTATTAAGTAAATTGCAGAAAATGTATAACAATACATTCTAGTTATACAATCAATCTTGTTCACAATAATCCATTATCAAACCTACATTTAGTTACATTATTCCATCTCTTGGTGAAGATGGAATAATTAATACATTTTTAATTTACTCTTTGGTGAATATATGTTTTTTTAAGACACTTTTTCTTTAGTGGGTCACAAAGCAAAAAAGTTTGAGAGCCCCTGCAGCAGATGAAATAGAAGCAGCAACATGTCCATTATTAGTAATGTGACTAGATGTTTGGTCTGTCTCTAGGCCTGAGGCGGAATGTTCACTGCTTGTAATTTAATATATAGACCTGTTGATGGATCTGTAGTGTAATAATGGACTTCATTTGTGTTACCATTATTGACGTGGTTCTCCAGTAGAGATACTAGATACTGCGAATAATTTAAATTCCCATCACTCAGAATATGGCACATGTTTCTCTGTTTTGTTTTCCTAAAAAGGTATACTCAGCGCTTCCTCTTTCTTTTATCTCTATGCTGAATCCATTGTTGTCCAGTCAGCCCTCTGTCTGACTGACAGGGATGAGATGAGCAGCTTGGACATCACACACAAACAGAGGCATAGACACATGTAAACACACACAGCCTCATGCTTAATGAGCAACAAGCAGAATATCCCTTCAGTGCTATGAATGAGAGTGAACAGAAAGAGCTTTCTGGAACTAACGTATGTCATTTATCCTCAGCTAGGATGTTCTGGTTGTCACTGTCGTTGTGTGTGCGGGAAAGGGCGTGTGTTTTTTGTAAGAATGGAGTGTGAGGCTGTGAGCATTGTGATTTAAAAAAGGCCCTGTGTACAGTCTGCCAACTTAAATGCTCACTGTTTGTGTGTATGAGGAGCGTGTAAAAGCAAGCTAACAAGTTTGTGTGTGTGCGTGTGCATGCAAACAAGTAAGCAAGCAATTTTGTGAATGGTTGTGTGCATGTGTGTGCATGCATCGTACTTGAGCAGGTTTCCCAGGTTGAATAGGGCTCTGTTATGATGGGGGTTGGTGGCCAGGGCTTTCCTGTAGTAGCGCTCTGCCTCTTCTGCATGGTGTGTCAGAGTACCCAGGTTGTTCATGGCACTAGCATGGAGAGGGTACAACCTAGAGAGGGAGAGGAATATATCATCTATAACAACACTTGTGGTAAAATAATACTATACAGGTGCTGGTCATATAATTACAATATCATAAAAAAGTTGATTTATTTCAGTAATTCCATTCAAAACGTGAAACTTGCATAATGTATACATTCATTCCACACAGACTGATATATTTCAAGTGTTTTAATTATTTTAATTGTGATGATTATAACTGACAACTAATGAAAAACCCAAATTCAGTATCTCAGAAAATTAGAATATTGTGAAAAGGTTCAATATTGAAGACACCTGGTGACACACTCTAATCAGCTAATTAACTCAAAACACCTGCAAAGGCCTTTAAATGGTCTCTCAGTCTAGTTCTGTAGGCTACACAATCATGGGGAAGACTGCTGACTTGACAGCTGTCCAAAAGATGACCGTTGACACCTTGCACAAGGAGGGCAAGACACTATGGTCATTGCTAAAGAGGCTGGCTGTTCACAGAGCTCTGTGTCCAAGCACATTAATAGAGAGGCGAAGGGAAGGAAAGGATGTGGTAGAACAAAGTGTACAAGCAATAGGGATAACCGCACCCTGGAGAGGATTGTGAAACAAAACCCATTCAAAAATGTGGGGGAGATTCACAAAGAGTGGACTGCAGGTGGAGTCAGTGCTTCAAGAACCACCACGCACAGATGTATGCAAGACATAGGTTTCAGCTGTCGCATTCCTTGTGTCAAGCCACTCCTGAACAAGACACAGCGTCAGAAGCGTCTCGCCTAGGCTAAAGACTGGACTGCTGCTGAGTGGTCCAAAGTTATATTCTCTGATTAAAGTACATTTTGCATTTCCTTTGGAAATCAAGGTCCCAGAGTCTGGAGCAAGAGAGGAGAGGCACACAATCCCTGTTGCTTGAAGTTCAATGTAAAGTTTCCACAGTCAGTGATGGTTTGGGGTGCCATGTCATCTGCTGGTGTTGGTCCACTGTGTTTTCTGAGGTCCAAAGTCAATGCAGCTGTCTATCAGGAAGCTTTAGAGCACTTCATGCTTCCTGCTGCTGACCAACTTTATGGAGATGCAGATTTCATTTTCCAACAGGACTTGGCACCTGCACACAGTGCCAAAGCTACCAGGACCTGGTTTAAGGACCATGGTATCCCTGTTCTTAATTGGCCAGCAAATTCCCCTGACCTTAACCCTATAGAAAATCTACGGGGTACTGTGAAGAGGAAGATGCGATACGCCAGACCCAACAATGCAGAAGAGTTGAAGGCCACTATCAGAGAAACCTGGGCTCTCATAACACCTGAGCAGTGCCACAGACTGATCGACTTCATGCCAAGCCGCATTGCTGCAGTAATTCAGGCAAAAGGAGCCCCAACTAAGTATTGAGTGCTGTACATGCTCATTCTTTTCATTTTCACACTTTTCAGTAAGCCAAGATTTAAAGTAATATTAAAATTTTTGGGGATACTGCATTTGGGATTTTCATTAGTTGTCAGTTATAATCATCACAATTAAAAGAAACATTTTAAATATATCAGTCTGTGTGGAATGAATGAATACACTCACCTAAAGGATTATTAGGAACACCATACTAATATTGTGTTTGACCCCCTTTCGCATTCAGAACAGCCTTAATTCTATGTGGCATTGATTCAACAAGGTGCTGAAAGCATTCTTTAGAAATGTTGGCCCATATTGATAGGATAGCATCTTGCAGTTGATGGAGATTTGTGGGATGCACATCCAGGGCACGAAGCTCCCGTTCCACCACATCCCAAAGATGCTCTATTGGGTTGAGATCTGGTGACTGTGGGGGCCATTTCAGTACAGTGAACTCATTGTCATGTTCAAGAACCCAAACTGAAATGATTCGAGCTTTGTGACATGGTGCATTATCCTGCTGGAAGTAGCCATCAGAGGATAATAGATAATTGCAATTAATGAGAAATTGAACAGGTTTTCCTAATAATCCTTTAGGTGAGTGTATATATGACCAGCACCTGTATGTGTAAGTTCAAATGTATTAAATATAGTTGCATATCAACAATGGACGGGGTCCTCCAATATGGTGAGTATAGGAAAATGGTCTGGTAGGGTACACACACTGTATATCTTTGTATAGTCATAAAGACATCTGACTCAACAGTCCACTGTCTAAGATGTGTGTGTGCATGTGTATGTGTCAAAGAGAAAGACAGCATAGAAGCATATTGAGTATATACAAAGTACTGCCATAGAGCTTCAATATGGTAAGTATAAGAAAATATTTATTGTGTCCACGTGTGTGTGGTCATATAGATCTCTGAGCCAACAGATTACTGCCTAAGACAATGGAGAGACAAGCATTGAGAGTGAAAGCGGCAGTGGTAAGGCAGTGCTACATCTATGGGTTATTGTTGCAAGTGTATGTATGGGAGGGTATGGTATTTTGAGCAAAAGGTAACAGAATGAGACTGTCAGATATACATTGAGGGCAAGATGTATTTGTGATGCACTGTATTATTGACAATGTACATGTCACTGTCCAACATATTCTTCCGGATCACACTATATGGGGAGATGTATGAGGCAAAGGACAATGAGGATAGAGGGAAGCCGATATTTATTAAACAATGAAATAATAAAAACAACAGGAAGCAGAACACCATAGAAACTGTACAAAAAAGAGTAAACATATGTATATGAAACAATGAAACAGAATAAAAACAACAGGAAATAGAACACAATAAAAACTTCATAACATTGACTAAAAATCTATGGATGTAACAAAATAAAAAGAGGGACAAAATATATAGTACACACCATAGGGAACTATTTATTTTAAAACAATAAAAAAATATTAGGTCCGCAGATTACGTTACTTTATTTACTGTTGCATATTTATTTATTTTCTAATTAAAAGTACCGTGGCACTCCCAGTAATAAGTACAGCAGTATCATATACTGTCTGTTTAAAATACCTTTAAGTTGAAACAAGGTATTTGCGTTGCTATGATACGTAGGGACCAGCACCACAATCCACGCGCGGAAGTTATCATTTGTGCGTACTATACGCAATTGATAGCTAGCGATCTCTGGAAATGAACCTAAGAAAAGCTGATAACGAAAGCAGGGTATTTAAAAAAAACTATTGACAGGAAAATATTTATTTGCAAATGTCGCAGGTAAAGCAACTTGCTTAATATGTTAAGCTAACGTCACCGTTTTTAAAGAGTGCAATTTCCAGAGGCACTTCCAGAGCAAGCATGCAGCGAAATACAAAAACTGTCACCCGATGCTAAAATTCAACAAGTCCAAGCGCCGCAGATGCAGCCTCACTGATGAACATCTTCTAGCAGTACCGCACACTGCTTCAACAGAAATGACTCCTGACACCTCACTTGTCAACGCCCATACGAGTCTCTCCTGTTCATAGTGAGTGAGTAGCCCTAAAAGTTGAATTCTTGGGTCTGGGCTGCTGGAATCGCTGTCGTTAAAAGCACGTAGTACAAAAAATATACTGTATGTCGTTAGATGTCAATTATACCAACATTTGCTTTGAGTGAAAATCTTCAGAAGTGATTTCATAGACTTATGTTTGCCCTAATAACTATTATACCTATATAACTGTTATACACTATACCTTATGTAGCTCACTCTGTTGCGTTGAAAGTTATGTTTTAAGGCAATATGGGTTGTAACATTTCTGTTGAGTAATAACCCTAAAAGGGATTTTTTTAGGCCTTTGCCTGCCATAATAACAATTATTAACCGAAAATAATAATAACATTGTTAAAGTAAATTAAGTTAAATTATGAAAACAGTGTTATGCATAAATATAATATGCAAGTTAGCAGAGTTAGCTATGTTGGTTGTTTTTAGGCATGTTGGTTAAAAAAGTAATCTGGCCCATGATGCTCTCTGGTATTTTCAGTGTGGCCCCCCCAGTGAAAAATATTGCCTACCCCTCCCCTAGTGAGTAAATCTCAAGAGCCATGTTCCACATCACAACATCTAGTTTCTTTCTTATAAGACAATTTGCATAGGCCAAATTCAGGTGTAGAGTAGCCAATGGAGTGGGTGACTTAGAAAGTGCTGCTGGCTAAACCCTCTATTTTCCTCCATGAATCAGCCCCTAAATGCTTCACAACATTTACATTTTTGTTATAATGCAATTTGCATGGCAGTATTTGGCTAACAGTGTATTGAACTGGAGCCAATGGAGTGGGTGAATAAGAAAGTGTTGCTGGCAATAACCTCTGTTTTCTCCCGTTATTTGGTACTTTATATGTATTCTTTATACCCTAGTGAGTAATTCCTGAATGCCATGTTCCACTGTAAAATGTTTTTGTATATGCCAAAATCAGGTATAGAGTATTGCACTGGTTGGCTAAGAAAGTGCTGCTGATGTAAAGTACAGTGGATATAAAAGGTCTACACACCCCTGGGAAATTGCCAGGTTTTTGTGAGGTAAAAGAATGAGGCAAAGATAAATCATGTCAGTACTTTTTCCACTTTTAATGTGACCTCCATCCATCTTCTTCCGCTTATCCGGGGCCTGGTCGCGGGGGCAACAGTCTAAGCAGAGATGCCCAGACTTCCCTCTCCCTAGACACTTCCTCCAGCTCTTCCGGGTTGACACCGAGGCGTTCCCAGGCCAGCCGGGAGACATCCAGCGTGTCCTAGGTCTTCCCCGGGGTCTCCTCCCGGTGGGACGGGCCCGGAACACCTTCCCGGGAAGGCATTCAGGAGGCATCCGGAACAGATGCCCAAGCCACCTCAGCTGACCCCTCTCGATGTGGAGGAGCAGCGGCTCTACTCTGAGCTCCTCCCGGGTGACCAAGCATCTCACTCTAAGGGTTCGCCCAGCCACCCTGCGGAGAAAGCTCGTTTCGGCCGCCGGTATCCGGGATCTTGTCCTTTCGGTCATGACCCAAAGCTCATGACCATAGGTGAGAGTAGGAAACGTAGATTGACCGGTAAATCGAGAGCTTCGGTAAATCAGCTCTTTCTTCACCACGACAGACCGATACATCGACCGCATTACTGCAGAAGCTGCACCAATCCGTCTGTCAATCTCCCATTCCATCCTTCCCTCACTCGTGAACAAGACCCCTAGATACTTAAACTCCTCCACTTGAGGCAGGCACTCGATCCCAAACCTGAAGTGGGCAAGCCACCCTTTTCCAACTGAGGACCATGGCTTCGGATTTGGAGGTACTGATTTTCATCCCCACCGCTTCACACTCGGCTGCAAACCGTCCCAGTGCATGCTGAAGGTCCTGGTTTGAAGGGGCCAACACGACAACATCATCCGCAAAGAGCAGAGACGAAATCGTGTGGTCCCCAAACCTGACACCCTCCGGCCCCTGGCTGCGCCTAGAAATTCTGTCCATAAAAATTACAAACAGAACCGGCGACAAAGGGCAGCCCTGCCGGAGTCCAACATGCACTGGGAACAAGTCTGACTTACTGCCGGTAATGCGGACCAAGCTCCTGCTTCGGTCGTACAGGGACCTGACAGCCCTTAGCAAAGGACCCAGGACCCCACATTCCCGAAGCACCCCACAACATCCAGAGACTTGAGGTACTCAGGGCGGATCTCATCCACCCCTGGTGCCTTGCCACCGAGGAGTTTCTTGACTACCTCAGTGACTTCAGCCCGGGTGATGGACGAGTCCACCTCTGAGCCCTCATCCTCTGCTTCCTCAATGGAAGACGTGACGGCGGGATTGAGGAGATCCTTGAAGTACTCCTTCCACCGCCCGACGACATCCCCAGTTGAGGTGGTAGTTAAAGATCTCTCTGACAGGAGACTAGGCCAGACGTTCCCAGCAAACCCTTACTGTACGCTTGGGTCTGCGGAGTCTGTCCAGCTTCCTCCCCCGCCATCGGATCCAACTCACCACCAGGTGGTGATCAGTTGACAGCTCCGCCCCTCTCTTCACCCGAGTGTCCGAGACATATGGCCGCAGGTCAGATGAAACGACAACAAAGTCGATCATCGACCTACGGCCTAGGGTGTCCTGGAGCCACGTGCACTGATGGACACCCTTATGCTTGAACATGGTGTGAATAGCACAGAAGTCCAATAACTGAACACCGCTCAGGTTCAGATCAGGGGGGCCGTTCCTCCCAATCACGCCTCTCCAGGTGTCACTGTCGCTGCCAACGTGGGCGTTGAAGTCCCCCAGTAGAACGATGGAGTCCCTAGTCGGAGCACTTTCCAGCACCCCTCCCAGAGACTCCAAAAAGGTCGGGTACTCTGCACTGCCGTTTGGCCCGTAGGCACAAACAACAGTGAGAGACCTATCCCCGACCCGTAGGCGCAGGGAAATGACCCTCTCGTTCACCGGGGTGAACTCCAACACATGGCGGCAGAGCTATAATGTGACCTATAAGGTATATATTATACAATTCAATTGAAAAACAAACTGAAATCTTCGAGGGGAAAAAATGAAAAATAAAAACCTTAACCTCTTATAACTGGGGATGTGTCTGTGTTCAGAATTAACCAAACACATTCAAACTCATGTTAAACAGAAGTCATTACACACCTGCCCTCATTTAAAGTGACTCTGATTAATCACAAATGAAGTTCAGCTGTTCTAGTAGGATTTTCCTAATATTTTCTTAGTTGCATCTCAGAGCAAAAGCCATGGTCCACAGAGAGCTTCCAAAGCATAAGAGGGATCTCATTGTTGTAAGATATCAGTCAGGAGAAAGGTACAAAATAATTACCAAAGCATTAGATATACCATGGAACACATTGAAGACAGTCATCATCAAGTGGAGAAAATATGGCACAACAGCGACATTACCAAGAACTGGACGTGCCTCCAAAATTGAGTGAAAAGACGAGAAGAAAATTGGACAGGGAGGCTTCCAAGAGGCCTACAGCAACATTAAAGGAACTACGGGAATTTCTGACAAGTACTGGCTTTGTGCTACACGTGACAACAATCTCCCTTATTCTTCATATGAATGGGCTATGGGGTAGGGTGGCAAGACAGAAGCCTTTTCTTACAAAGACAAACATCCAAGCCTGGCTGAAGTTTGCATAAACAAACACCAAGTCCCCCAAAAGCACGTGGGAAAATGTGTTATGGTCTGATGAAACCAACGTTGAACTTTTTGGCCATAATTCCAAAAGGTATGTTTGGCGCAAAAACAATCACCCAAAGAAAACCATACCCACAGTGAAGCATGGTGGTGGCAGCATCACACTTTGGGGCTTTTTTTCATCAGCTGGAACTGGGGCCTTAGTCAGGGTGAAACAAATTATGTACAGTTCCAAATACAAGGGAATTTTGGCACAAAACCTTCAGGCGTCCGTTAGAAAGCTGAAGATGAAATTCACCTTTCACCATGACAATAGCCCAAAGCACACATCCAAATCCACAAAAGCATAGCTTCACCAGAAGAAGATTAACATTTTGGAATGGCCCAGCCAGAGCCCAGACCTGAATCCAATTGAACACCTATGGGGTGATCTGAAGAGGGCTGTGCATAGGGCATGTCCTCGCAATCTGACAGATTTGGAGTGCTTTTGCAAAGAAGAGTGGGCAAATATTGCCACATCAGGATGTGCCATGCCAATAGACTCCTACCCAAAAAGACTGAGTGCCGTAATAAAATCAAAAGGTGCTTCAAGAAAGTATTAGTGTAAGGGTGTGCACACAAGTATGTTGATACTATAAGCAAGATTGACTTACCAAGGCCAAGCAATTTTTTGGCTAGTGCATTACATACACAAAGGCAATTCAAACCTTACAAAAGCTTGAACAACAGAAATAAGAGATAAAGAAATGCAGCATAAGGTGAAAGGAATAAAGGTGCCTGCACACGGGCCGCAGTGGCGGTGAAGGTCTTATAGACTTTCAATTGGAGTAGGGCGATGGGCGGCAAATCGCAAGCAGTTTTGCGAGCACCTCAATCCCGTGAGCGGTGCCGCTTTCTGTGCATGCTTTCTAGTGGGTGGGGGTGCCCAAAGTTTAATTTTCTTTTTCTTTTGAGAGGCCACTGTCCATGTCGACCAAAGAACAGCGTTCATCTTGTCAACTAATTTTTTTCTTTCATGGCATAACAACGTATTCTTTTCTTTCATTTGTGAATGACATTGATACAATAACTATCAAGAAAGGTGACAATAACTAACTTTTTCATCAAGTGAAACCACAAGAGAATCGTGGAAATAAAATAAATAAATGTTGTTGTTCACAACAGATTTGAACTTGAGCCATCCACGTGAGAGGCACTGTCTTTAACCATAACGCCATGGCATTACGTTTTTTCCCTGTCGCTAAACACTATTGAGCATTGTGTTAAACTGACTAACATTTCTTATTAAGTTTACCTCCACCAGAAATAGCGTCTATGAGCTGTTAGCCTTTGCCACTGGCCGTTTGAACAGGTTATTAGCCAGTAATAGGCTTACTGGTATCTACTAACTTCTTAGAAATAATCATAAGAATTGAGCAATTCCTAGCGACTGAAGATGAACTTATCCATGCCAGAAAAAAAAAGTCACAATATAACCGTACTAAAGTTTTCGTCAATACAGAATAATCCACAATGCGTACTTCGCTTCGCCTGCGAGGAGATATGAACTTGGGACCTATAGTCCACAAGTCTGCTTCTCTAACCACTATGCTATTTCACAAGGGGTAGCCAGTCAGTCACTCAGTAAGATACATTCACTCTTCTTATCTCTTCAATTTGCTTGGCTTTCATTTTTATTTAATTTACAAAAACATAAATATGTAGGCAAACTTCTAGTCGACATACCAAAACATAACTTCGCCAGACCATTGTTGTTACTATGGTAACCAATGCAAACTCAGCCACTGTAGCTGTCGTGTGTACACCCCCGCATGGGTGTACACATGGTGGGCAGATTTTTCTTGCGGTTCAGTTGCAGCTTACCGCGGCCCATGTGTAGGCACCTTAAATCATACATTAATAAGGAAGTGACACATTTTACATTGTGGTGCATTTGTATGTGCTATATTCCTTGTCATCTTATTTTATATTGTCTATTATTATTAATATAATTTTTTGTTGTTGTTACTGAGGCTGTTATGATTGTTGTTTTTCCATGATTGTTGTTTTTAATTTTTGATTTGCAATAAGACTTGTTTTTCTACATTGGATTACACATTCTCCAACCAGACATGATTTTGATGGTAAGGATATGACAAAGATAATATTGATTAATGCCAGCTGCAAAGGTGAAATTATCAAATTTGATCGTATGCAAATTTCATGAATGAGGGCCACCACCATCATCTTCCGCTTATCCGGGGCCGGGTCGAGGGGGCAGCCAGTCAGTATCTGGTGTGACCATGATTTGCCTCATGCAGTGCAACATCTCTTCTTAGCATAGAGTTGATCAGGCTGTTTACTGTGGTCTCTGGAATGTTGTCCAACTTCTCTTCAATGGCTGTGACAAGTGGAAATTGGCAGTAACTAGAAATATTGTTGATAATACAATTGTGTACAGATCCTTGGGAAATGGGACTGTGCATTATCACGCTAGAATTGCCACAGATGAATGGCAAAACTAAGGGCTTCAAGTCATACTATCACTGTGCTGTCAAATTGGCCATAAGATGCATTTGTGTTCATTGTCTTTTGCTTATGTATGGCCACATCATAAACCCACCAACAACATTTACTTCAGCCAACAGGTCACCCACACAATGCGATTCATGCCTTGCCTGGTACAGTTGAAACTGTATTCATCCGTGAAAACCAAAATATTCTACCATGCCAGTGGCGATTAAGTGTGAGTATTTGCCCAATGCAGTGAGAATTTTACCCACTGCGGTTACTACACTAAAATGCAGTCAGCTCAAGCCACTGGTGTGGACGACTAGCACACAGATGAGCTCCCCTGAGATGGTTTCTGACAGTTTCAACTCACAGTTTCATCAGGTGGCTGGACTGATGTTCCAGCAGTTGAAGAAGCCAGATGTGGAAGTCCTGCGATGGTGCAGTTACAAATGGTCTGTAGTAAGGATGTCACTGTCAGGGCCTGACTGCAGGGATGCCCTCTAGGCATCTCTATGTTTAGTTTTGTTGGTCCCCAATTAGAGGCTGCTGCCCTGCGTTCTCTCTAATTGGGGATCCTATTTAAGTTGCCCTTTTATGACATCAGTGGTGTATCATTGTTTGTGCCTCATGCCCTTCAGTTTGTGGTTGCCACCTCTCTGTTTGTTTTGTGAGTATAAAAATCAAAGAATGTCAATGTACTGCTGCTCTGCAGTCCACCCTACCAACCATGACAGTCACAAACAATTGCAAAAAATCATGTCAAACCTTTGCAAGAAGAAAAGAAAAAAACATCATCATCATGGCAATAGCAACACTTCAACTAGTATATCCCAATAACCCATTTTGCTGTTAAAAAATAACAGCAAAATGCAGTGTGGAAAAAATATGTAGTTACCATTTCTCTTTTCATTCTCTAATGTAGAAAGGTTGTCTCTGACAAATTAAGTTGTTCACGCCTTGAACAAGGCAAGCTATGCTCATTGCTAACTGCTATGCGCAAGCAAAATGGTTTGATGCAAACTACCTGTGTTAGCGACAAGTAGGGAGCTTAATATTGTATTTCACCTAGCTAACCACAATGAAATAAATCTGCTTTGTTCCATTAACGTAATCAGGTGAACATCAGAGCAATACAGCATTTACATTACATGAATTAAACAACTCATTTTTTATATATGTTCAAGTGAATTATTTTGCCTCCTGAACTATATTTAGTTGACAGATGCCATAAATATAAAGCCTAAGCAGCTTAATGTATAGATTTTCTAAAGATGTTGTGGATAATGGACATAATGTCATAACTATATATATGGATTTTTCCATGTGCATTCAAGTTCAATTTGACGTAACTGTGAGGCACTAACTGCACTCTTCACAAAAAGATGATAAACCATTTTATATACAAACATCAATTAGATATTTACGTAGATGATTTATAATCTCACATAATTCTGTTAGGTCAGAGACTTAAGCAATAAGAAAAACGACTCACTAAAGGCCAAAGTTTCATGTATTTGTTTACTCTATAATATGTTTTTGAATGTTCCTTAAATGTAAATAAATTATGCTCTTATATTCATTATTAATTAAAAAGAAATAAACTACTGCCATGTTGGACTTTTGTACAGTGATATCAAAAAAGACTAGAGAATTGTATAATTTCTCTGTAGATGTACTGCCAAATTCTCTATAATGACATCACAACATTTGTGGCATTGTGTTAATACATCTTTTAAAGTGGCCATTTTTGTCCCCAGGACAAGGGTAAACTTTTTTAGTCCACAACAGAATTGCATGTGGCGTTTACATTTTTGTTCACTAGAGTTTGCATTATTTTCTAAAGACCGTTGTAGGACTGTATTCAGTGATTTAATAGGTTACCCTAAGAGCTTAAATTCATTGCCCAAACTGCATTGATTTACTGTATAGGACACGGTACATGGTGCTGATGGTCGAAAGAGGGGCAGGAGATATTTCAACCCTAGTCACTTCTCTGTAGGATATATGACAAGACAGCCTTAATACTGCCATTAAGAGAAGTTGTAATACTGTTAATGGAATGTAGAACATAAAATGGCCATAGTCAATCATTGTAGAGTGGCCCATAAACATTCTAGGTGGATACCCTTTTAAAGTGCTTTAAGCAATGGTTGGTTAATAGTAGACACGTAATTTAAATCCATTTTGATTGTGCCATGCTAATGTGGACAACTTTGTCACAATCCCGGGTAAAGAGGTTGAACAAATCCATATAAACTCTGTCTGTTACCATGACAACTACATCTCCGTACTGCTTGCATATGAGTAACATCTGCAGAGGAAGACAAATGTATGGATGCCCACTAACATGAGAATACTGTTAATCAACACTCATACACAGGCGCACACACAGACTGACAAATCCAATGTGTAAGCAGGTCATAAACACTAAACATGAGGGGAAAAAAATGAAATTACTCCAGCGCAAAAACATAACCTTTGTTATTACTTTGGCCTCAATAAACAAGACACCACGCAAGCCTAAACAAGACACCACGCAAGCCTAGTTCAGTCGGACCACAATAGAAAGTATTGCCCTCTTGAGATTCAAACCCAGGTCACCCACATGAAAGGCTGTGTCACTAACCACTACACCACAGAATGCTACATTTGATGGGTGTCAGTATAGCTTCTTGTGTCTATGAACAAATCTTCTTTTGTAACTGGCCGTTTTAAAAGCTAATTGGCTATTCATGAATGATATTGATACAGTTAAACTGACTAACGTTTCTTACCTAGTTTACTGACACCACAAATAGCGTCTGAACTGTTACCTTTCGCCACTTGCCGTTTGAACAGCATACTTTTTTCTTTCATTCAGGAAAGACATTGATACAATAGCTATCAAGAAAGGTGACGATAACTAACTTTTACATCAAGTGAAACAACGAGAGAATCCTGGAAATAAAATAAATGTCGTTGTTCACAATAGATTCGAACTTGAGCCTTCCACGTTAGAGGCGCGGTCTTTAACCATAATGCCACAGCATTATGCATTTCAACAGTCGCTAAACACTATTGAGCATTGTGTTCAACTGACTAACGTTTCACCACAAATAGCATCTGTGGCTTTTGCCACTGGCCATTTGAACAGTTTCTTGGCCAGTAATAGGCTTACTGGTATCTACTAACTTACTGGAATAGTCATAAGAATTGAGCAATTGCTAGCGAGACTGAAGACGATCTTTTCCATGCAAGAAACAGTTACAATATTACCGTATACAGTTTTAGTTACGGCTCACTGTAACGTAACTACTGTAGCCTATGTTGTAGCCAGCAAATGTGTTTGTCTATCCAGACTCAAAACGCATGCACGGATGCGTACTTCGAAAATCCACCAGAAACAGTCGCACTATAACCGTAAACTGTTTTTACGGTTATAGTGGTCGGTCGGTGACATCCACTTTTCTTAGGCGATCCGCTTACGCGGTCCAGCAAAAAGAAAAAAAGAGGTGAGAAAATATATTTCTAACACCTATTTACTACTTTTGATCAGAGCCCTATGAAAACTGGTCATATGTAGTTTACTAAGGAACATTGTGTCTTTTAGTTGGAGATACTCTGTCTTGATAGAATAACAGCATAGAGTAACACCAATTCTAAAGTTTTATATGGACTTAGTCCTTTTCCTTGTGGGGGCCAACATTAGGGTACATTTTGCCAAAATTTTTGCTGGTTTCAACAGGATCTGCACTGATAAAATGACTAGTGGTCAGGAAATGTAGTTGTAAACAGGCTTCAGATTATTTTAAAAATTTATAAATTCATAGAACGAAAGCAAAGCATCTACAGTATCTGTTTATTGTTTAACTAGCTAAAGGTAATTACAATTGTCTATTTTGTCTATTTAATTATTATTCAGTCTCAGTCATACACAGAAACAGATTAAAGTGTCCCAGATTATCTTAACCTTGTTCAACCTAGCCTGCCCCCGAAACATTCAGCATGTCACTTTATGGGAAAGAACATAATGTATTTTATTTTTGACTATAATGTAATTAGCCTGTCTCAAAATTTAGCAGACAAGACAATACACTATAATATAAAGAGATTATTTATTGAGTTCAAAACAGGTTGCTACTAGTTTGGTAGAAAACATTTTGGCCTTGTCTTTAATATTCCAGATGAATACATCATGAATAAGTAATGTTGCATGTCTTTGGGCAAAAAACATAGTGAAAGAAGACAGGATGTTAAAACATATTCAAATTAGAGGAAGAAAAATAAATGTTTGGATGGAGAGTAATTTGATTATAGTTTGTAATAAAATGTTCATAATATATGTGCAGCAGTAGTGGAATGATAATGTTTGACATTTATTTAGCAGAAATAATCTTACCAGGGGTCGGCAAGTAAAGTTTGGCATGGTGGAATTTTTTTTAAGCCACTAGATGGCGGGCCTGCACATAGTCAAAGGAAGATTTAAGAAATTAATTGGTGAAAATTCAAGTGCTCTTTTATTTCTTGAGGTATTTTTATCCATTACACATTTCCCACATATGTTTTATTTCCTCTATCCATATTGTGAATAATAAATGTGTATCGTTTTAATTTGCTTCTTTGTTAATGTAATAATTATTTGACGTAGCCTACTTATACTCTCAGAATTATTCCTTTGCATCTCCACGTACTACATAGCATTTCTTTATTGTTTGTGTGCTGGAGGTAGGCTATGCTATTATATTGTGTGCAGAGCTAAACATTCAAGCTAGCTGTATACACAAAATGGCACCAACAAAGAGTCTAAAGAGGAAAGTTGACAGCGAAAATAGGGCATTCAAAGGTGAATGGAAAGGCAACTATTGTCTTCATCCTACCTTATTTCGTTAATGCAAAGCCGGTGTTTCTTATTTGCGCTGAAGTTGTCGCTGTGTGCAAAGAGTATTTCAGAGGTGTTTCAGGCAAGCCACAATTGAATGCACTTCAGAATTTTTCAAAGTAAAAACTCTCAATTCAACTCCAAAAAAAAGCATTGTTGCAAAATACTTTCTTGCATTTTTATTTAGTAGGCAAAATCACTAAAGAGGAAGTGTTTATGTGAGTTGCTGTCATGACATTTGATCTATTTCAGCCCCAGTCGCTGTCAAAATATTCATGCTGCGGAACAGATATTATTGCTGGTGGGCCAGTTTTATCTCACCGAACTGTCTTTTGCCGAACCCTGGTCTATACAAAAGTGCAGCCTAAAACTCTATTTCTATTGATCAACAGAAAATATACCGACAAATAATGAAAAACAATGTTGAAGCGAATTCCCTCTATGCAAAAATTCAGTTCACTTACCAGAGATGGGGACAAGTCACACATGGTCAAGTCCAAGCAAGTCTCAAGTCTTAACCATCAAGTCTCGAGTCAAGTCTCAAGTCACAGTTCAGATAAATCAAGCAAGTCAAGTCAAGTCAAGGGTTCACCCTAAGCAAGTCAAGTCGAGTCCTTATAAGTTTCAAGGCAAGTCAAGTCACAGTACTAAAGAGATGAACACACACACACTGTCCTCTGTTTCTGACGTGCGCTCGGTGAGAAGCTCGATTTCAAAATCAAATACCGTTCAGTCTCTGGTTAGAATCCTGCTGCGTCCATAGCAACGCGCTGTTTTTCATGGCAACGGTCTGTTATCAAGAAATAACACGCATTCTGCACTGGAATTCAGCCAATCCATGTAATAAGGGCTAATAATAACAACCTTATAAACTAATTATTGTGACTGAAAAACTGTCTAATATGTAATTACGCTAGTAATCACATCGGCGCCTCCATGTTAGCCTTTCATGCAGTAAAGTTAACTGTTATGGTGTAAGCACAATGCTTTTTAGTTTCAACGCGCAGTCCACAAACACTTGAAAATGCGCACATTTAATACAGACATTATAGCCTACGTGTAATAATATACATTCTAGCTCATTTTAAGATGCCCATCAACATTAAAATTCAGGCTATGCCACTGTTATAGTCAAATTCCCTTACATCTATTTACCAGACGTATTCAGTAATGATAATGGTCACATTTCTAACAAGAAAAAAACAAATATAATATGGAACCAAGGCCAAATTATGACAAACAAAATATTAATTCATTACATTAGGAACTTAATCGTTATAGATCTTAGTGAAACTGAATATAAAGAGATTACTTTCTTACCTTTCCTTGTGGTTCTTAAAATGACGAATGAAATTTGACGTTTTTGCATATTTAGCATCTGGCAAATCTGTTTTTATTCACACGGTCCAGTTCAAAGTCTTTGTATCCAAACGATACTATTTGTGGAGCTCGACTAAAGTTACTGTCTGCCATGTTTGGCGCGGTTTGAATTGTGCAGCGTTAAAGGCACATACGCTGATTAGTGGTGCTAATGTCACAACATATAAAATCATTTTATTGCTGTTTGTTTATTATAAGTTCAAGTCATTGTCGAGTCGTCCACTTCAAGTCAAGTCAAGTCTCAAGTAACTTGTTCTCAAGTCAAAGTCAAGTCAAGTCATTTTGATACTTTAATCAAGCAAGTCACAAGTCCTGAAAATTGTGACTCGAGTCCCCCACCTCTGTCACTTACAATAATTCACTTAATTCAGTTTCTGTTCAAATTGCATAAGAAGCACTACATATCTTAGGAAATCATTGTGTCATTAAACTCTATTTTAACAATTTTTAAATAACAAATTGTAAGCTCATCACTAAAAGAGGAAGTGAAACTAACTAGTGCTAGGGAGCAAAACGGTGTCACAGGGAAATCTAAACATAACATCTGGGACATTCCAGTCATTATTTTAATGTCTTACGTTATAGGTTTCATTATATTGGAATTCACAAAAGTAAAAAAAAAATTAAATAAAGATTTTCATCAACTCTGTCAAATACAAATGACAAAATCCTAGATTGTATTTGAAATGTGTATTTTAAATACATGCATCATAAATACTGCCCATCCCTGGCGGTACCTGCAGCCCATTCAGGTTGCACAGGTAGTCCAGCTCCTCCAGGATGGCACATCCATACGTGCCGTCACAAGGTTTGCTGTGTCTCCCAGTACAGTCTCAAGAGCATGGAGGAGATACCAGGAGACGGGCCATTACACGAAAAGAGCTGTACAGGTTTCCCTGCTTAGACTGCTGCCCCCGCCCCGGATAAAGCGGAAGATGATGGATGGATGGAGCTGTACAGGGCCGTAGAAGGGCATCAACCCAGCAGCAAGACCGGTATCTGCTCCTTTATGTGAGGAGGAGCATGAGCCCTCCAGTGGGCTACCTTGACTGATGTTAGGCACCGGATAAATCCTCAGACCCATTGTCAGACCTCACACTGGTGCAGTGGGCCCTGGGTTCCTTGTGGTCCAGGACAATGCCCGGCCTCATGTGGCCAGAGTGTTTAGGCAGTTCCTGGATGACGAAGGCACTGATGCCATTGACTGGCCCTCATGTTCCCCAGACCTGAATCTAATGGAGAACCGCAGCCAAGTAGCGCCACAGACTGTCCAGGAGCTCACTGATGCCTTGATCCAGGTCTGAGAAGAGATCCCCCCAGGACACCATACTCCATATCATCAGGAGCATACCCAGACGTTGTTGGGACTGCATACAGGCCACGTGGGGGCCTTACACACTAGGGAGTCACATTTGAGTTGCTTTGATTAAATTCACGTAAGCTGGAAGAGCGGATTCAATAGTTTATTTAGATTTTTGGTGTGAGTTTGAATCCAGCCCTTAATCGGTTGGTGATTTTGTTGTGAATGCATTACACAATGTACAGTAAAGATTTTGATCTTTAATGTATTTTATTAATTGAGACCCAATGTGTGATTTAAGTGTGATTCCCTTAATTTTTGCCAGACAGCATATGCCGAGCCCAGCCAAGAAGAGCGAATATCGATTACTGAGTGAGTATGTGAGTGAGTGAGTGACTACCCCTTAAATACCGTAGTGGTTAGAGACGCAGACTCTCATGTAGGGGACCGGTTTTTGAGCCTTGAGGCAGTCAAAGCAAATTATGCCTTAGGATTTGTTCAGGATAGACAAAAACTTTGCTGGCAACAACCTTCAGAAGCTACGTTATAGTAGCCTAAAATTGTTAACGGTTATATTCCGAAGTCCGCGTCTATGCATGCTTTGTGGGGTAATATACAGTAGATCACAAGCCCTTGCACAGTAAAAGAGGAGGGGTTTCCACAATTCTCGTCTTTTTACTTGACGGAAAAGTCAAGAATCGTCACCTATATTGAAAGCTATTGTATCAATGTCATCTACAATGAAATAATTTTTTTTTTTATTGTGCCATAAAATGAAATTATTTTGGCAGTGTAAATGTTAATGTTAATCTTCAGTCTCACTAGCAGTTACTCAATTCTTATGACTATTCCAAGTAGTAAGTTAGTAGATACTAGTAGGCCTATTAAGCCATACAGTTTATAGATGTTATTTGTGGTGGATGTAAACTTAATAAGAAATGTTAGTCAGTTTAACAAAATGATTAATGGTGTCGAGCTAAATCTAAAAATTTGGCGTGATGTTAATGCGTTTCATCATCATCATCATCTTCCGCTTATGCGGGGCCGGGTCGCGGGGGCAGTCCCTCCAGCGTGTCCTAGGTCTTCCCCGGGGTCTCCTCCCGGTGGGACGGGACCGGAACACCTTCCCAGGAAGGCGTTCCGGAGGCATCCGAAAAAGATGCCCAAGCCACCTCAGCTGACCCCTCTCGATGTGGAGGAGCAGCGGCTCTACTCTGAGCTCCTCCCGGGTGACCAAGCTTCTCACCCTATCTCTAAGGGATCGCCCAGCCACCCTGCGGAGAAAGCTCATTTCGGCCGCCTGTATCCGGGATCTTGTCCTTTCGGTCATGACCCAAAGCTCATGACCATAGGTGAGAGTAGGAACGTAGATTGACCAGTAAATCGAGAGCTTCGCCTTGCGGCTCAGCTCTTTCTTCACCACGACAGACCGATACATCGACCGCATTACTGCAGAAGCTGCACCGATCTGTCTGTCGATCTGTCCCGTTCCATCCTTCCCTCACTCGTAAACAGGACCCCTAGATACTTAAACTCCTCCACTTGAGGCAGGCACTCTCCACCAACCTGAAGTGGGCAAGCCACCCTTTTCTGACTGAGGACCATGGCCTTGGATTTGGAGGTACTGATTTCATCCCCACCGCTTCACACTCGGCTGCAAACTGTCCAAGTGCATGCTGAAGGTCCTGGCTTGAAGGGGCCAACAAGACAACATCATCCGCAAAGAGCAGAGACGAAATTGTGTGTCCCCAAACCTGACACCCTCCGGCCCCTGGCTGCGCCTAGAAATTCTGTCCATAAAAATTACGAACAGAACCGGTGACAAAGGGCAGCCCTGCCGGAGTCCAACATGCACAGGGAAGTCTGACTTACTGCCCGCAATGCGGACCAAGCTCCTGCTTCGGTCGTACAGGGACCTGACAGCCCTTAGCAAAGGACCCAGGACCCCATATTCCCGAAGCACTCTCCACAAGATGCCGCGAGGGACACAGTCGAATGCCTTCTCCAAATCCACAAAACACGTGGATTGGTTGGGCAAACTCCCATGAACCCTCCATCACCCTATAGAGGGTATAGAGCTGGTCCAGTGTTCCACGGCCTGGACGAAAACCACACTGTTTCTCCTGAATCCGAGGTTCTACTATCGGCCGTATTCTCCTCTCCAGAACCCGGGCATAGACTTTCCCGGGGAGGCTGAGAAGTGTGATCCCCCTATAGTTGGAACACACCCTCCGGTCCCCCTTCTTAAAAAGAGGGACCACCACCCCGGTCTGCCATCCCAGAGGTACTGTCCCCGACTGCCACGCAATGTTGCACAGGCGTGTCAGCCAAGACAGCCCCACAACATCCAGAGACTTGAGGTACTCAGGGCGGATATCATCCACCCCCGGTGCCTTGCCACCGAGGAGTTTCTTAACCACCTCTGTGACTTCAGCCCGGGTGATGGACGAGTCCACCTCTGAGCCCTCATCCTCTGCTTCCTCAATGGAAGACATGACGGCGGGATTGAGGAGATCCTCTTAGTACTCCTTCCACCGCCCGAAGACATCCCCAGTTGAGGTCAACAGCTGCCCACCTCTACTGTAAACAGCGTTGGTAGGGCACTGTTTCCCTCTCCTGCGGCGCCGGATGGTTTGCCAGAATCTCTTCGAGGCCAGCCGATAGTCCTTCTCCATGGCCTCACCGAACTCCTCCCAGGCCCGAGTTTTTGCCTCCACAACCACCCGGGCTGCAGTCCGCTTGGCCTGTCGGTACCCGTCAACTGCCTCAGGAGTCCCACAAGCCAACCAGGCCTGATAGGACTCCTTCTTCAGCTTGACAGCATCCCTTACTTCCGGTGTCCACCACCGGGTTCGGGGATTGCCGCCTCGACAGGCACCGGAGACCTTACGGCCACAGCTCAGAGCGGCCACTTCGACAATGGCGGTGGAGAACATGGTCCACTCGGACTCAATATCTCCAGCCTCCCTCGGGATCCAGTCGAAGCTCTGCCGGAAGTGGGAGTTAAAGATCTCTCTAACAGGAGACTCGGCCAGACGTTCCCAGCAGACCCTTACAGTACGCTTGGGCCTGCCGAGTCTGTCCAGCTTCCTCCCCCGCCATCGGATCCAACTCACCACCAGGTGGTGATCAGTTGACAGCTCCGCCCCTCTCTTCACCCGAGTGTCCAAGACATACGGCCGCAGGTCAGATGAGACGACAACTAAGTCGATCATCGACCTGCGGCCTAGGGTGTCCTGGTGCCACGTGCACTGATGGACACCCTTATGCTTGAACATGGTGTTCGTTATGGACAAACTGTGACTAGCACAGAAGTCCAATAACTGAACACCGCTCGGGTTCAGATCAGTGGGGCCGTTCCTCCCAATGACGCCCCTCCAGGTGTCATTGTCGTTGCCCACGTGGGCGTTGAAGTCCCCCAGAGCACTTTCCAGCACCCCTCCCAGAGACTCCAAGAAGGTCGGGTACTCTGCACTGCCGTTTGGCCCGTAGGCACAAACAACAGTGAGAGACCTATCCCCGACCCGTAGGCGCAGGGAAACGACCCTCTTGTTCACCGGGGTAAACTCCAACACATGGCGGCAGAGCTGGGGAGCTATAAGCAAACCCACACCAGCCCGCCGCCTCTCACCATGGGCAACTCCACAGTGGTGAAGAGTCCATCCTCTCTCAAGGAGTGTGGTTCCAGAGCCCAAGCCGTGCGTAGAGATGATCCCGACTACCTCTAGTCGGAACCTCTCAACCTCACGCACGATCTCAGGCTCCTTCCCCGCCAGCGAGGTGACGTTCCACGTCCCTAGAGCTAGTTTCCGTGTCCAGGGATCGGGTTGTCTAGGCCCCCGCCTTTGACGGCCGCCCGATCCTCTCCACACCGGCCCCTTATGGTCCCTCCTGTGGGTGGTGAGCCCACGGGAGGGCGGCCCCATGTCGCTCGTTCGGGCTGGGTCCGGCCGGGCCTCATGGGGAAAGGCCCGGCCACCAGGCGCTCGCGAACGAGCCCCAACCCCGGGCCTGGCTCCAGGGTGGGGCCCCGGCTGCGCCATGCCGGGCGACGTCACAGAACACAAAATTGTTTTCATCATTAAGGGGTTTTTGAACCGCTCTTAGTCTGACCCGTCGCCTAGGACCTGTTTGCCTTGGGAGACCCTACCAGGGGCATATAGCCCCAGACAACATAGCTCCTAGGGTCACTCGGGTACTCAAACCCCTCCACCAAGTTAAGGTGGCAGTTCAAGGAGGGTTAATGCGTTTCAAAATGATTTAATGTCGAGATGCAATTTTCTGACAAGGTGGTATGTCCCAATCGGTCCCAATACTGGCATACTAGCTAACTATATACAAAACAGTACATACTTCACCATCATCCGCAAAAGTAGTTTGTAGTATGTAATTTGAGATTCAGCCAATGCTTTTGATTTCCTCATAGTTTACATAGTGTAGTGTTTAGCTAGTAAACTGTTATTGTACAGACGACCATCTACAGTAATCTTTGTACAAAAGTACACTTCAGTTCCGTTAATAAATGTTCTGTTGCCCACGTTAATTCAGCAACAATGTAATGGCTGGCATAAAAGTGGCATTTGGAGACTATACGGAGTTTGACTGACTACGTCTTGTGGGATTATCCCTACCCTTCAATGTTTTGACCCCGGTTCGATTTTCCTCTCAGAAGTATTTATCCACTTGCTACCTTTCAGCTGTCATACAACAATATACACTCACCTAAAGGATTATTAGGAACACCTGTTCAATTTCTCATTAATGCAATTATCTAATCAACCAATCACATGGCAGTTGCTTCAATGCATTTAGGGGTGTGGTCCTGGTCAAGACAATCTCCTGAACTCCAAACTGAATGTCAGAATGGGAAAGAAAGGTGATTTAAGCAATTTTGAGCGTGGCATGGTTGTTGGTGCCAGACGGGCCGGTCTGAGTATTTCACAATCTGCTCAGTTACTGGGATTTTCACGCACAACCATTTCTAGGGTTTACAAAGAATGGTGTGAAAAGGGAAAAACATCCAGTATGCGGCAGTCCTGTGGGTGAAAATGCCTTGTTGATGCTAGAGGTCAGAGGAGAACGGGCCGACTGATTCAAGCTGATAGAAGAGCAACTTTGACTGACATAACCACTTGTTACAACCGAGGTTTGCAGCAAAGCATTTGTGAAGCCACAACATGCACAAACTTGAGGCGGATGGGCTACAACAACAGAAGACCCCACCGGGTACCACTCATCTCCACTACAAATAGGAAAAATAGGCTACATTTTGCACGAGTTCACCAAAATTGGACAGTTAAAGACTGGAAGAATGTTGCCTGGTCTGATGAGTCTCGATTTCTGTTGAGACATTCAGATGGTAGAGTAAACAGAATGAGAACATGGATCCATCATGCCTTGTTACCACTGTGCAGGCTGGTGGTGGTGGTGTAATGGTGTGGGGGATGTTTTCTTGGCACACTTTAGGCCCCTTAGTGCCAATTGGGCATCGTTTAAATGCCACGGCCTACCTGAGCATTGTTTCTGACCATGTCCATCCCTTTATGACAACCATGTGCCCATCCTCTGATGGCTACTTCCAGCAGGATAATGCAACATGTCACAAAGCTCGAATCATTTCAAATTGGTTTCTTGAACATGACAATGAGTTCACTGTACTGAAATGGCCCCCACAGTCACCAGATCTCAACCCAATAGAGCATCTTTGCGATGTGGTGGAACGGGAGCTTCGTGCCCTGGATGTGCATCCCACAAATCTCCATCAACTGCAAGATGCTATCCTATCAATATGGGCCAACATTTCTAAAGAATGCTTTCAGCACCTTGTTGAATCAATGCCACGTAGAATTAAGGCAGTTCTGAAGGCGAAAGGGGGTGAAACACAGTATTAGTATGGTGTTCCTAATAATCTTTTAGGTGAGTGTATATCCATACGTATAAACAAATAGGTTTTTATTATCAAATATTATAAATGTTATTAGTATAGTAACAAAAAATGAAAGGGCTATACTGTATGCAGTTTAATGTAGTTATGAATAATTTTAATGAATATAACCTTACATATTTGACATCTGTTGTGGAAATTCTGAATCCTGATGCATTCTTACTGTTTAAAGGACTGAGTCCCATTGTTTGGATGTGAGAATGAATGAGTTACTAGTTAGAGATGCTGACAGGGATTTGGTATTTGTCCTAGGGGGGCATCCTTGACCGGCACCAGCAGATTATAGGGTTAATCGTAAATCTGCCCATCTGTATAACCCTTTAGTGTCTCTGTTGTTTGTCCAGATGCTTAAGGTCCCCCTCAAGGGTTGAGAAAGTTAACCAGATGGGGGAGGACAACATGTGACTTGTTTGAATCCTAAAACATGTGATAGAACAGGGGGAGTGTGTTTCATTGACAAGACCAATGGCTAACAACTTACCACACCCTTTTTCTATGTGATATATACGGTTGAATGAGCTATATTGAGTTAGAGACTCCTCGGATGATTATGTATGTAAGCGTTTGACGCGTCTCTCATATTTGCAAATATTAATAAAACTGTTAGAATGTGCCAAGAGTATTTCGTCTCTGTACTACTTAAAGAGTTCTGATCGATAAAATTACCATCACATCCAATATCAATATGGAAGTACCAGGATTCCATACATTATTTGCTTCTTTGGCTTAAATTATTTTCTTTATTCATTCTATAATATTTTTCCCTGTAAAGGAAATGGAAAGTAAGCATTTTGTTGATTGGTCAAGACCAGGAGTGTCATGTTCATACAACTGTTAAAACCTGAGTTTTATTAAACTTTTGTAAGAGTTAAGTAGGTAGATTTCTTTGAACTGCACATTTTATTAATTTTGATGTTTACTAGTGGCATGCACACGCACGCACGCACACGCACATACACAGCACGGTAAAGCTCATCAGTTATGACTTAAGAAGGAGGGGGAATGAGTGGGAAGGAGTGGAAGTTGGAAGGGTGGATGAATTTATAACCCTTTAGTTCTTTAAAAATACTTTTTCTGTGACAGGCACAACAAATGTATCTCTTTAATTATGTATGTTTATATGTGTGTGTGTATTTGCATGTCTCACTGAGATGAATGAGGTGAAAATGTAGAGCTGAGACAATGCTATTACATACAAAAAAAGTTGTAGACAGTGGATATGAAAAGTCTACACACCCCTTTTAAAATGCCAGGTTTTTGTAATGTAAAAGAATGACACTAAGATAAATCATGTCAGAACGTTTTCCACTTTTAATGTGACCTATAATGTGAACAATTCAATTGAAAAACAAACTGAAATCTTCAAGGGGGAAAAATGAAAAATAAAAACCTTACAATTAACTGGTTGCATAAGTGTGCACAGACCGCGCTTTTATTTACTCACATTTACAGTGGGGAGGAAAGTATTTGAAACACTGCCGAATTTACAGGTCCCACTTACAAAGCATGTAGAAGTCTGTAATTTTTATCATAGGTACTCTTCAACTGTGAGAGACGGAATAAAAATAAATAACAGGCCTGTTAGTTTTTCTTAAAGAAGCCCTCCTATTCTCCACTCATTACCTGGATTAACTGCACCTGTTTGAACTCGTTACCTGTATAAAAGATGTATAAAATGCAAATTAATTACTTAAAAATCATACAATGTGATTTTTTTTCCTCTCCATGAACTGCCACCTTAACGTGGTGGAGGGGTTTGAGTACCCGAGTGACCCTAGGAGCTATGTTGTCTGGGGCTACATGCCCCTGGTAGGGTCTCCCAAGGCAAACAGGTCCTGGGCGACAGGTCAGACTAAGAGCGGTTCAAAAACCCTTTAATGATGGAAACCATTTTGAGGACTGTGACGTCGCCCAGTATGGCGCAGCCGGAACCCCACCCTGGAGCCAGGCCCGGGGTTGGGGCTCGTATGCTAGCGCCTGGTGGCCGGGCCTTTCCCCACGGGGTCCGGCCGGGCTCAGCCTGAAGGAGCGACGTGGGTCCGCCTTCCCGTGGGCACACCACCTGCAGGAGGGACCATAAGGGGTCGGTGCGGAGAGGATCGGGCGGCAGTTGAAGGCGGGGGCCTCGACAACCCGATCCCTGGACACGGAAACTAGCTCTAGGGACGTGGAACGTCACCTCGCTGGCGGGGAAGGAGCCTGAGATTGTGCGTGAGGTTGAGAGGTTCTGACTAGAGATAGTCGGGATTACCTCTACACACGGCTTGGACTCTGGAACAACACTCCTTGAGAGAGGATGGACTCACCACTCTGGAGTTGCCCATGGTGAGAGGCAGCGGGCTGGTGTGGGTTTGCTTATAGCCCCCCAGCTCTACCGCCATGTGTTGGAGCTTCGACTGGATCCCGAGGGAGGCTGGAGATATTGAGTCCGAGTGGACCATGTTCTCCACCTCCACTGACGAAGCGGCCGTTCGGAGTTGTGGCCGTAAGGTCTCCGGTGCCTGTCGAGGCGGCAATCCCTGAACCCGGTGGTGGACACCGGAAGTAAGGGATGCCATCAAGCTGAAGAAGGAGTCCTATAGGGCCTGGTTGGCTTGTGGGACTCCTGAGGCAGCTGACGGGTACCGGCAGGCCAAGCGGACTGCAGCCCGGGTGGTTGTGGAAATAAAAACTCGGGCCTGGGAGGAGTTTGGTGAGGCCATGGAGAAGGACTATCACCTGGCCTCGAAGAGATTCTGGCAAACCGTCCAGCGCCTCAGGAGAGGGAAACAGTGCCCTACCAACGCTGTTTACAGTAGAGGTGGGCAGCTGTTGACCTCAACTGGGGATGACGTTGGGCGGTGGAAGGAGTACTTCAAGGATCTCCTCAATCCCGCTGTCACGTCTTCCATTGAGGAAGCAGAGGATGAGGGCTCAGAGGTGGACTCGTCCATCACCCGGGCTGAAGTCACAGAGGTAGTCAAGAAACTCCTCGGTGGCAAGGCACAGGGAGTGGATGAGATCCGCCCTGAGTACCTCAAGTCTATGGATGTTGTGGGGCTGTCTTGGTTGACACACCTCTGCAGCATCGCGTAGCGGTCAGGGACAGTGCCTCTGGGATGGCAGACCGGGGTGGTGGTCCCTCTTTTTAAGAAGAGGGATCAGAGGGTGTGTTCCAACTACAGGGGGATCACACTTCTCAGCCTCCCCGGGAAAGTCTATGCCAGGGTACTGGAGAGGAGAATACGGCCGATAGTAGAAACTCGGATTCAGGAGGAACAGTGTGGTTTTCGTCCGGGCCGTGGAACACTGGACCAGCTTTATAGCCTCTACAGGGTGCTGGAGGGGTTCATGGGAGTTTGCCCAAACAATCCACGTGTTTTGTGGATTTGGAGAAGGCATTCGACTGTGTCCCTCGCGGCATCCTGTAGAGGGTGCTTCGGGAGTATGGGGTCCTGGGTCCTTTGTTAAGGGCTGTCAGGTCCCTGTACGACCGAAGCAGGAGCTTGGTTCGCATTGCCGGCAGTAAGTCAGACTTGTTCCCAGTGCATGTTTGACTCCGGTAGGGCTGCCCTTTGTCGTTGGTTCTGTTCGTAATTTTTATGGACAGAATTTCTAGGCGCAGCCAGGGGCCGTAGGGTGTCAGGTTTGGGGACCACACGATTTCGTCTCTGCTTTTTGCAGATTATGTTGTGTTGGCCCCTTCAAACCAGGACCTTCAGCATGCACTGGGACGGTTTGCAGCCGAGTGTGAAGCGGTTGGGATGAGAATCAGTACCTCCAAATCCGAGGCCATGGTCCTCAGTCGGAAAAGGGTGGCTTGCCCAATTCAGGTTGGTGGAGAGTTCCTGCCTCAAGTGGAGGAGTTTAAGTATCTAGGGGTCTTGTTCACAAATGAGGGAAGGATGTAACGGGAGATTGACAGACGAATCGGTGCAGCTTCTGCAGTAATGCGGTCAATGTATCGGTCTGTTGTGGTGAAGAAAGAGCTGAGCCATAAGGCGAAGCTCTCGATTTACCGGTCAATCTACGTCCCTACTCTCACCTATGGTCATGAGCTTTGGGTCATGACCGAAAGGACAAGATCCCGGATACAGGCGGCCGAAATGAGCTTTCTCCGCAGGGTGGCCGGGCGATCCCTTAGACATAGGGTGAGAAGCTCGGTCACCCGGGAGGAGCTCAGAGTAGAGCCGCTGCTCCTCCACATCGAGAGGGGTCAGCTGAGGTGGCTTGGGCATCTTTTTCGGATGCCTCCGGAACGCCTTCCTGGGAAGGTGTTCCGGTCCCGTCCCACCGGGAGGAGACCCCGGGGAAGACCTAGGACACGCTGGAGGGGACTATGTCTCCCGGCTGGCCTGGGAACGCCTCGGTGTCCCCCCGGAAGAGCCAGAGGAAGTGTCTGGGGAGAGGGAAGTCTGGGCATCCCTGCTTAGACTGCTGCCCCCTGCGACCCGGCCCCGGATAAGCAGAAGAAGATGGATGGATGGATGGAGGTTGAGATTTGCGTGGAATTGCCCTGCTGGTGTGAGTTCAAATGCTGGAGAGTACTGAAGTCACGTGCAAAAAAACTCACGCTGGGGGGGGTCGGTAAGGAATATTTGAAACTCACGCGTGAAAAGGCTAACCAAAGAACATCCTACCCACAGTCAAGCATGGTGGTGGCAGCATAATGCTTTGGGACTGTTTTTCTTCAGCTGGAACCAGGGCCTAAGTCAGGGTGGAGGGAATTATGAACAGTTCCAAATACCAGGTAATTTTGGCACAAAACCTTCAGGCATCGGTTAGAAAGCTGAAGATGAAGAGGAAGTTCACCTTTCAGCAAGACAACGACCCAAAGCACACATCCAAATCCACAAAAGCATGGCTTCACCAGAAGAACATTAACGTTTTAAAATGTCCCAACCAGAGCCCCGACCTGAATCCAACTGAACATCTGTGGGGTGATCTGAAGAGGGCTGTGCACAGCAGATGTCCTCGCAATCTTACAGATTTGGAGCATTTTGCATAGAAGTTTGGGCAAATATTGCCACTTCAAGATGTGCCATGCTAATACACTCTCCTACCCAAAAAGTGCTGTAATAAAATCAAAAGGTGCTTCAAAAAAGTATTATTTTAAGGGTGTGCACACTTATGCAACCAGGTTATTGTGAGTTTTTATTTTTCCCCCTCAAAGATTTCAGTTTGTTTTTCAATTGAATTGTTCACGTTAATAGGTCACATTAACCTTTTCACGCTTGAGTTTCAAATATTCCTTACCGACCCCCCAGCGTGAGTTTTCTTGCATGTGACTTCAGTACCCCAGCATTTGAACTCACGCCAGCATTTGAACAGTCACCTTGCTAGGTAAGGAACACTACATGCATTGCATTGCAAGCTTCTCTCGTTGACTCGCATTCTAAGAGCTGCAAAAGTTGGTTGATTTATAACTGTAGCTAGCTAGAAAACGTCAGCTAACCGCTAGCTAACAAATCGTGACCAGTAATTCAGTACAGTGAAAATTTATAAACTATATAAAATGCATACAACGGGTAACGTAACTTCTAGAAAGTTTTTGCAGTGGTTTTGATCGGTAGTAGTCGCTAATATCATTTGTTTTTGTGTATTAGTGATGGCTGTCTGTTGGTACGTAAGTAACACTTCTTGTCCTGATTTGAATGCTTTCTACCTGGTTATTATCATAGTATGGTCTTGAAATAAAGTTATAAACACTGTTTGAGCTAAATGTGAGTAAATAATAGCGCGGTTTTAAAAGCCATTGTTACGTTACTTGTAGCTAGGCATGCTAATGGTGCGTTCTAAACAAAACGTTCTAATCACACCAGTATGATCGTACGCTTCAGGGACCACTCTAGCCTGATCACACTGTTGTGACCGTACGCGTCAAACGGTTAAAAGCGGAAAAAGTTCATACATGATTTATCTTTGTCTCATTCTTTTACATCACAATAACCTGGCATTTTAAAAGGGGTGTGTAGACTTTTTATATCCACTGTATGTTTATGTGAATGAAATCTGTGGCACAGTAGTGCTTGTGTGTGTCAAACAAAAGCATCCTCTTAATTGAATAGAATTTATTACATAAATAGTGTTTTGTAATTAATTTATTGAGAAAACCATCAAAATATGACAATAAATTACATTCAATAAGATGTTTTTTCTTTTAATAGTGTTTTTGAAGCCATGGAGGCCCAGTCTGTGCATTGTCAATCAGCCTGGGAAAGGACATAATACAAAGTGCCAGAGCTGAAACTGCACTGTTCCCAGTTAAGATCTACTGGACAGTTTCATAACCGCCTATAGATTGAGGTTTTCAGCCTAGGTCCCAATAGGGTTTCTTCTCATTTCTCAGTAGGTTTTCATAACCTGGAATCAGGAACATAACCTAAGCTTGCAAGAAGGTTTGAGAACCTGGCCTTACAATTATGCCATGGTGATCAGAATGTAAATACTGAAATCTGTAAATTTGGTGTTGTTAACTTTCATAGACAATAACACTGACTGAGGTGCGACATTGTAAAGTTGTTAACAGCAAAGTTCATTATGGAAACGAGAACTGACCTGAGAGCTGTTTTGTAGTGGTGGATGGCCTCCTGGTGGCGTCCTCTGTCTTTTAGGAAGTTGGCATAGTTGTAGTGAACCTTGGCATTGTGCGGCAATGTCTGGATGCCAGACCTGATAGGAGTGAGTGTGAAGAGAGTGTAAGGATAGAATTTGTTGTGTTTGCAAATACACAAGCACTATATGTGCCATGTTGGTAACAGAACATGACAGGTTCTCAGAGTGCAAACAAAAGTATTTGGATTATAATTACAGTTTTTGTAAAGTGTATTTTATAAAAACCCATTTACATGAGCAATTGTCACAAAGTGCTTAAACTGACAAGGTTAAAATCTCAAAGATCAGGTAACAACAAGAAATGGAAGCAGAGTATTTAGGAAAACATCCTAGTAGCATTGGATTCTTAGCAGACCAGGTTCTAAAGGGTGGCCAGTCTTCTTGTGGTGCCGAGTGGAGGTATACCAGCGGAGAGGGAAGCCACCAGGGAAAGACAGAAAGGAAGGTTTGTCAATTCAATGTCTTGCTATTCAACATCCTGGTGGGCCAGACCCTAATGAAGATAAGCGTCTTCAGTGAAGACTTAAAGGATTACATTGAATCTATTTGTTTCTTTCGAACCTAAACTAGCATTTCCTTTCTGTTCTGTACAGCTGTTTGTCATCTGCATAGAAGTGTAAATGGGCATTGTATTTCCATTCCCCTAGAGGAAGCATATATAGTGAAAACAATACTGTTCCTTCAAAAGAATCTTGAGGAACACCAATGCATAATTTTGTCAGAGGACAAACCATCCGCAGACACAACCTTATCTTCCTAATCAATTGTTCTCGTAAGACCAATAGGGGTTTCCAATCTCTCCAAAATAATGTAACACTCTAAAGACAAGAAACCCAGGCCAGACCCAGAGCCTTGGCCTGATGCCATAAATGGTCTAACTTGTATTAATAACATGCTTAACATAATGTTTGTGTCCAACCTTTATTTTAAATGGCGAAATGGCTTTTGTCTACTATCGTACATCAATAATCGTTATCATTGTGGCTAACAATTGCTACATCTACAATAGAATTTTACAAAACCAACCTAAGCAACTGTTCAAAACTTTAGCAACTGTTCAAACAATGAAAAAAAAGGCATTGTGAGCATATGTAAACGTAAACTAGATGTAAACGGAGCCTTTCCAGCACCATGATGCATGTGAACTAACTGAAAAACTTCTATAAGCAGGCAAGGCAGTGAAATAGATGCAGCTCAAGCTTGCATTGTAAACATTTGAAAGACGATAGAGGGAAGGAAAGACAAACACAAGTTTTAGCACCACATGTCTATAAAAAAGGTGTCATAGCAGCATGTCCTTGTAAAGTAAGGTGACTAAGCACCAAGCCATTATAAAAACACAAGGTGTCTTAGCAGCCTGTCGTGGCAGCCTGTCCTTACAAAACAAGACGTTTTAGCAGCCTATCCTTATCTGGTAGCACAGCAGACAGAGGAATGGATGGCTTAACTGATCGATATACAGCATGCCGCCAAGTCTGAGAACGTGATTACATCAGCTGAAGACTTACAGATAGGGTCCATGTGTTTGCTTGCGTGCAACGGTGTGTGTGCTCCCACAGCCAAATGTGTGAGTGTTTGTGCATTTACATAATTAACATTATATGTGCCATGCTCTAATTAACTCCTTTATATTCACACCCATGAACTTAGTTTGTAAGATGACAGTCAAATGCAAGAGTGTAGAATGAGTTGAAGGGTAAGTAGGAGGGAGAGAGAATGAAACCCACCTCTCTATTGTCCTACTGGAGATGGATACCTCAAGCCATTCTACTAATCAGGGGAGACACACATACACATTCTCTCACTGAAACACATATGAGCACACCCAGACACAAAATTCCATCTCACACACCCACCATTCCCCCCAAGCCATATGACTGACCTGAAGAGGGCCTCCCGGGACAACCAGATCTCATTCTGCTGAACGGTCTTCCAGGAAAAAAGCAGGAGAACCAGCAGCATGGAGACAGTAAGGGCTGTATTTCCCCAGCGACCTGCCACAGAACACAGCCTCCCCAGGCCATGGGCCACCAGGATACAGTAACCCATACTGGGAGAAGAGGGAAAGGGGTGGGGGAAAAGGAGAAGGAAGAAAATAGAATAGGTTAAAAGTGAAGGAGGAGGTTGGGAAGAGAAAAAGAAAGTGTTATCTTTACATTATTTTCCCACTTAATCATCTCCTGTTTGTACATGTATTAGGCATTCTATACACTACTCTGAGTTTAACTTGTTTTGTCTAGCCTGGATGGGATTAGGGTTGCAAAGATCCAGTAAAAATGTTTCAGAAAGTCAAACTTTCACAGGGTACCAAGCTAGATTCAAAATGAAAACAAAAGCAACACCCCTCTCTAGAAAGGAAACTTGAATTGGCCCCTCCAAACATCCTGTTTATGGTTAACAAGGTCCCAGGGTCACTATGGAGATGGAAGACAGATGACCATCCTGACAGCTTGAGGTAAACAGATGTTTACTGTTTAATTTTTTCCGGAGCTGTACACTGATCAGCCATAACATTATGACCACCTTCCCCACGTGCATCAATGAGCCTTGGTTGCCCATGACCCTGTCGCTGGTTCACTGCTTTTCCTTCCTTGGACAAATTTTGATAGATACTGACCACTGCAGACTGGGAACACCCCACAAGGGCTGCAGTTTTGGAGATGCTCTGACTCAGTCATCTAGCCATCACAATTTGGTCCTTGTCAAAGTTGCTCAGATCCTTATGGTTGCCCATTTTTCTGCTTCTAACACATCAGTTTTTAGGACAGAATGTTCACTTGCTGCCTTATATATCCCACCCATTGACAGGTGCCATGATAATGAGATTATCAGTGTTCACTTCACCTGTCAGTAGACATAATGTTATGACCGATCCGTATACAGGTGCTCGTCATAAAATTAGAATATCATCAAAAAGTTTTTTTATTTCAGTAATTCCATTAAAAAAGTGAAACTTTTTTCATTCATTCATCTTCTTCCGCTTCATCCGGGGCCGGGTCGCGGGGGCAGCAGTCTAAGCAGAGATGCCCAGACTTCCCTCTCCCCAGACACTTCCTCCAGCTCTTCCCGGGGGGACACCGAGGCGTTCCCAGGCCAGCCGGGAGACATAGTCCCTCCAGCGTGTCCTAGGTCTTCCCCGGGGTCTCCTCCTGGTGGGACGGGACCGGAACACCTTCCCAGGAAGGCGTTCCGGAGGCATCCGAAACAGATGCCCAAGCCACCTCAGCTGACCCCTCTCGATGTGGAGGAGCAGCGGCTCTACTCCAAGCTCCTCCCGGGTGACCAAGCTTCTCACCCTATCTCTAAGGGATCATGCAGCCACCCTGCGGAGAAAGCTCATTTCGGCCGCCTGTATCCGGGATCTTGTCCTTTCGGTCATGACCCAAAGCTCATGACCATAGGTGAGAGTAGGAACGTAGATTGACCGGTAAATCGAGAGCTTCGCCTTGAGGCTCAGCTCTTTCTTCACCACGACAGACCGATACATTGACCGCATTACTGCAGAAGCTGCACCGATCCGTCTGTCAATCTCCCGTTCCATCCTTCCCTCACTCGTGAACAAGATCCCTAGATACTTAAACTCCTCCACTTGAGGCAAGCACTCTCCACCAACCTGAAGTGGGCAAGCCACCCTTTTCCGACTGAGGACCATGGCCTCGGATTTGGAGGTACTGATTCTCATCCCCACCGCTTCACACTCGGCTGCAAACCGTTCCAGCGCATGCTGAAGGTCCTGGTATGAAGGGGCCAACACGACAACATCATCCGCAAAGAGCAAAGACGAAATCGTGTGGTCCCCAAACCTGACACCCTCCGGCCCCTGGCTGCGCCTAGGGGCGCCTAGGGGCCTCCTTGAACTGCCACCTTAACGTGGTGGAGGGGTTTGAGTACCCGAGTGACCCTAGGAGCTATGTTGTCTGGGGCTATATGCCCCTGGTAGGGTCTCCCAGGGCAAACAGGTCCTAGGCGACGGGTCAGACTAAGAGCGGTTCAAAACACCCCTTAATGATGAAAATGTTCTTGAGTACCGTGAGGTCACCCGGTATGGCGCAGCCGGGGCCCCACCCTGGAGCCAGGCCCGGGGTTGGGGCTTGTACGCGAGCTTTCCCCATGGGGCCCGGCCGGGCTCAGCCCGAACGAGCGACGTGGGGCCGCCTTCCCGTGAGCTCACCACCCACAGGAGGGACCATAAGGGGTCGGTGCAGAGAAGATCGGGCGGCAGTCGAAGGCGGGGGCATAGACGACCCGATCCCTGGACACGGAAACTAGCTCTAGGGACGTGGAACGTCACCTCGCTGGCGGGGAAGGAGCCTGAGATCCTGCGTGAGGTTGAGAGGTTCCGACTAGAGGTAGTCGGGATCACCTCTACGCACGGCTTGGGCTCTGGAACCACACTCCTTGAGAGAGGATGGACTCTTCACCACTCTGGAGTTGCCCATGGTGAGAGGCGGCGGGCTGGTGTGGGTTTGCTTATAGCTCCCCAGCTCTGCCGCCATGTGTTGGAGTTTACCCCGGTGAACGAGAGGGTCGTTTCCCTGCGCCTACGGGTCGGGGATAGGTCTCTCACTGTTGTTTGTGCCTACGGGCCGAACTGCAGTGCAGAGTACCCAACCTTCTTGGAGTCTCTGGGAGGGGTGCTGGAAAGTGCTCCGACTGATGACTCTATCGTTCTACTGGGGGACTTCAACGCCCACGTGGGCAACGACAGTGACACCTGGAGGGGTGTGATTGGGAGGAACGCCCCCCCTGATCTGAACCCGAGCGGTGTTCAGTTATTGGACTTCTGTGCTAGTCACAGTTTGTCCATAACGAACACCATGTTCAAGCATAAGGGTGTCCATCAGTGCACATGGCACCAGGACACCCTAGGCAGCAGGTCGATGATCGACTTTGTTGTCGTTTCATCTGACCTGCGGCCGTATGTCTTGGACACTCGGGTGAAGAGAGGGGCGGAGCTGTCAACTGATCACCACCTGCCGGTGAGTTGGATCCGATGGCGGGGGAGGAAGCTGGACAGACTCGGCAGGCCCAAGCGTACTGTAAGGGTCTGCTGGGAACGTCTGGCCGAGTCTCCTGTCAGAGAGATCTTTAACTCCCACCTCCGGCAGAGCTTCAACTGGATCCCGAGGGAGGCTGGAGATATTGAGTCCGAGTGGACCATGTTCTCCACCGCCATTTTTGAAGCGGCTGCTCGGAGCTGTGGCCGTAAGGTCTCCGGTGCCTGTCGAGGCGGCAATCCTCGAACCCGGTGGTGGACACCGGAAGTAAGGGATGCCGTCAAGCTGAAGAAGGAGTCCTATCAGGCCTGGTTGGCTTGTGGGACTCCTGAGGCAGCTGACGGGTACCGACAGGCCAAGCAGACTGCAGCCCGAGTGGTTGTGGAGGCAAAAACTCGGGCCTGGGAGGAGTTCGGTGAGGCCATGGAGAAGGACTATCGGCTGGCCTCGAAGAGATTCTGGCAAACCGTCCGGCGTCTCAGGAGAGGGAAACAGTGCCCTACCAACGCTGTTTACAGTAGAGGTGGGCAGCTGTTGACCTCAACTGGGGATGTCGTCGGGCGGTGGAAGGAGTACTTCGAGGATCTCCTCAATCCCGCAGTCACGTCTTCCATTGAGGAAGCAGAGGATGATGGCTCAGAGGTGGACTCGTACATCACCCGGGCTGAAGTCACTGAGGTGGTCAAGAAACTCCTCGGTGGCAAGGCACCGGGGGTGGATGAGATCCGCCCTGAGTACCTCAAGTCTCTGGATGTTGTGGGGCTGTCTTGGTTGACACGCCTGTGCAACATCGCGTGGCGGTCGGGGACAGTGCCTTTGGGATGGCAGACCGGGGTGGTGGTCCCTCTTTTTAAGAAGGGGGACCGGAGGGTGTGTTCCAACTATAGGGGGATCACACTTCTCAGCCTCCCCGGGAAAGTCTATGCCAGGGTTCTGGAGAGGAGAATACGGCCGATAGTAGAACCTCGGATTCAGGAGGAACAGTGTGGTTTTCATCCGGGCCGTGGAACACTGGACCAGCTCTATACCCTCTACGGGGTGTTGGAGGGTTCATGGGAGTTTGCCCAACCAGTCCGCATGTGTTTTGTGGATTTGGAGAAGGCATTCGACTGTGTCCCTCGCGGCGTCCTGTGGAGGGTGCTTCGGGAATATGGGGTCCTGGGTCCTTTGCTAAGGGCTGTCAGGTCCCTATACGACCGAAGCAGGAGCTTGGTCCGCATTGCCGGCAGTAAGTCAGACTTGTTCCCAGTGCATGTTGGACTCCGGCAGGGCTGCCCTTTGTCACCGGTTCTGTTCATAATTTTTATGGACAGAAAAAGTGAAACTTGTATAATTTATACATTCGTTCCACACAGACTGATATATTTCAAGTTTTTATTTCTTTTAATTTTTATGATTATAACTGACAACTAATGAAAACCCCAAATTCAGTATCTCAGAAAATTAGAATATTGTGAAAAGGTTCAATATTGAAGACACCTGGTGACACACTCTAATCAGCTAATTAACTCAAAACACCTGCAAAGGCCTTTAAATGATCTCTCAGTCTAGTTCTGTAGGCTACACAATCATGGGGAAGACTGCTGACTTGACAGCTGTCCAAAAGACGACCATTGACACCTTGCACAAGGAGGGCAAGACACTATGGTCATTGCTACAGAGGATGGCTGTTCAAAGAGCTCTGTGTCCAAGCACATTAATAGAGAGGCGAAGGGAAGGAAAGGATGTGGTAGAACAAAGTGTACAAGCAATAGGGATAACCGCACCCTGGAGAAGATTGTGAAACAAAACCCATTCAAAAATGTGGGGGAGATTCACAAAGAGTGGACTGCAGCTGGAGTCAGTGCTTCAAGAACCACCACACACAGATGTATACAAGACATAGGTTTCAGCTGTCGCATTCCTTGTGTCAAGCCACTCCTGAACAAGACACAGCGTCAGAAGCGTCTCGCCTGGGCTAAAGACAAAAAGGACTGGACTGCTGCTGAGTGGTCCAAAGTTATGTTCTCTGATTAAAGTACATTTTACATTTCTTTGGAAATCAAGGTCCCCAGAGTCTGGAGCAAGAGAGAGAGAGCACAGAATCCCCTGTTGCTTGAAGTTCAATGTAAAGTTCCACAGTCAGTGATGGTTTGGGGTGCCATTTCATCTGCTGGTGTTGGTCCACTGTGTTTTCTGAGGTCCAAGGTCAACGCAGTTGTCTACCAGGAAGTTTTAGAGCCCTTCATGCTTCCTGCTGCTGACCAACTTTATGGAGATGCAGATTTCATTTTCCAACAGGACTTGGCACCTGCACACAGTGCCAAAGTTACCAGGACCTGGTTTAAGGACCATGGTATCCCTGTTCTTAATTGGCCAGCTAATTCGCCTGACCTTAACCCTATAGAAAATCTACGGGGTACTGTGAAGAGGAAGATGCGATACGCCTGACCCAACAATGCAGAAGAGTTGAAGGCCACTATCAGAGCAACCTGGGCTCTCATAACACCTGAGCAGTGCCACAGACTGATCGACTTCATGCCACGCCACATTGCTGCAGTAATTCAGGCAAAAGGAGTACCAACTAAGTATTGAGTGCTGTACATGCTCATTCTTTTCATGTTCACACTTTTCAGTTAGCCAAGATTTAAAGTAATATTCAAATTTTCGGAGATACTGAATTTGGGATTTTCATTAGTTGTCAGTTATAATCATCACAATTAAAAGAAATAAACATTTGAAATATATCAGTCTGTGTGGAATGAATGTATACAATATACAAGTCCCCCTGCTCAAGCCAGCGCATGTCCAGGCCCGTCTGAAGTTTGCCAAGGATCTTCTGGATGATCCAGAGGAGGAATGGGAGAAGGTCATTTGGTCTGAGACAAAAATAGAGCTTTTTGGTCTAAACTCCACTCGAAGTTTAGACCAAAGGATGAATGGATGAGTATAACCTAGGGGTGGGCGGTATACCTGTATGAATGCGAATACCGGTATGGCGTGGTGTGGGGTTAATAACGCCAGTGGGGTTAATGTGCCGGATTGGTTAAAAAAAGGGGGCCTCTTCTGTCGTTTGGAAATGGTTTGGTTTCAAATTATCCGACATAGACCAACAAACAGTACTCTGTAAGTTGTGTCGTCGAATTGTGCTAACCAAAGGTGGAAACACTAGCAATCTTTTTCACCACCTGAAAGCCATGCACGTGCGCGAATATGAACAATCTACTAGAATGCGTTTAACAAATCCCCAGAGCAGGGGAATTTACAAAAGGTCCACAAGCCAGACCCACACTCAGCTATCAATCATCATCATTTGTTACTGGTATTCAGAGGTGTAAAAAGTACAAAGTAAAAGTACTCAACTGGGTTCGGCTGTGTTCACCAGTTTTGGGAAGTATCTAATTAAGATCTAAATAACCAGGTAAAGGGAGTTCAAAACTAACTAGTGATCAATTAAATAAAAAGGAAGAGTGTAAATTATCAATTAAGGACACTGATGAGTTATGAACTCTGTTTACATGGTCATTTAACCCTTCTTTAGGAACTTCCCAAAACTGGTGAACACAGCCGAGTACTTCTACTTTGTACTTTTTACACTCCTGCTGGTATTTCCTCTGACAAGAAGAGCAAGAAGTGGAATGAAATAACGAGTGCAATTACGTATCACATAGCAAAAGACATGCTACCAATTCAAACAGTGGAGAAAGATGGTTTCAGAAAACTTAATCGAACACTAGACCCAAGATACAAGATCCCGAGCCGTAAATACTTCACCAAAACATGTCTGACAAATCTCTACATGGAATGCACGAACAGAGTTGCCAACGAGATCAGTAGAGCTGTATTCTTCTCCACCACTGCAGACTTATGTTCAAGCCGGACCACAGATCCTTACATAAGCCTTACAGTTCATTATATTGACGACAACTGGAAGCTGCAAAGCAAGTTTCTTCAGACCTCATATTTCCCAGACGTCCACACCGGAGAAATAATTGCAGCTGGGCTGAGGGAGGCACTTGCGTCCTGGGGCTTGGACGAGTTGCTTCATGTTTGCATGACTGCCGACAGCGAACATGGTCAAAGCATTGGCGCTAAACAGATGGACAAGACTAGGGTGTCTCGGACACTATTGGTAAGTATAAGTTTCAACGTCCAATACACGTTATAGCTGACTATTCTGCCTGATCCTATGCGTTAAGATGAATACATTTATGCAAATCTATAATATTTGTATGAAAACAGTAGCAGGAACACGTTGGTTCGGATACCCTTCTGTGGTTCACATTTTTCCTTTGCTTTTTCTATAACAGTTGTAGTTTGTAATTGATACATTAGTTTATAATTTCAGTATATTAATCTATCCTTTTTCTCCTTCATTAATAAATGCCTACTCAATAAAATGTCCCCGTTTTCTAAAACATAACTCTCTTAATCACCAAAGTTGTGTGTATTCCATGGATGGATTCCATTTATAATCATGTTTATTGAATAATTGTGATTCATATGTAATTTATTTCAAAATAATTTTTTTCAGAGAGGAGTGTCCAAAACGAACCTCGGGTTTCCCGGGCCACAGGAGTGTGCAAGAGAGTGGTCAGCACATTTTCCTATAGTTTCAAGAAGCAGAAGGCCCTGACAAGTGCATAGGACAAACTGAACCTGCCCCTCTACAAACTACTCACTGAATCCCTGACAAGGTGGGGATCTCGACTGCAGATGATGGAAAGAGTCCTGGAGCAGCAAAAGGCCATCACACATGTCCTTTCAGCAGACAAGAAAACACAGCACCTTGCACCCACTTATCAAGACATTGATGTCTTTGAATGTATCACGGCAGTACTTAAACCCCTCCAGGAATTTACAGACGCCTTGTCAGGAGAGGCATATGTGAGTGTGTCATATCTTAAACCAGTCCTCCATTTGTTCAAGGTTCAAGAATACATACATGACCACTGAGAAGCTGGTGAGAGCTGCCTCTGAGGCGGAAGCCCTGCTAGTAGGGAACACTGCTGTGGAAGGGGATTACAGAGAGAGAGAGACAAGCTGCCACTGCTCCACAATCGGCAAAGAAGTCCAAGAAGAGCCTTGGGAGCTTCTTTAAGAAAACCAATAGTGCACCCGCACCTGCCTTAACCCAAAGACAGGTCATCGAGCAAGAGCTAGACAGCTACACTCTGATGATGGAAGCAAACAGTGAGGCTGATCCTTTGGAGTGGTGGCGGGGTCAAACATCCAACTTTCCACAAGTGAGTCGTCTTGCAATGAAATATTTATGCATCCCAGCCACAAGTTCCCCCTCTGAGAGAGCATTTAGCAATTTTAGCAATGTGGTCACATGCCAGAGGGCATCTCTGAAACCAGAAACTGTCAATATGCTGGTGTTCCTGGCACAGAACTTGTAAAGAATGAGGCAGCGAATTGTTAGTTGAATTCATAATGACCACTGTTATGCTGAAAAAAATGCACTTATGTTTTGCATGAAACAATGTTTTTGTTTTACATTTACTTACATCCTGTAAACTTGAAATATTTAATTTAATTTAACTGCATATTTATTTAACTCTTATACCTTTGTTTCATGTTCGCACAGAAAAAACATAAATAATGAAATGTGCATTGCCTTCCATTCTATTTCTGTATTTCTAAATGCAATATTTTGTAGTTTTTTCCTTTGAAGGGCTAATAAAAGTTAATAAAATAAATATCCCAGTATATCATGATATTATATCATTATCGCCTGGAAAACGCAAAATAACGCCCACCCCTAGTATAACCCCAAGAACACCATCCCAACAGGTCAAGCATGGAGGTGGAAACATCATTCTTTGGGGATGCTTTTCTGCAAAGGGGACAGGACGACTGCAACGTATTGAGGGGAGGTTGGATGGGGCCAAGTATCGCGAGATCTTGGCCAACAACCTCCTTCTCTCAGTAAGAGCATTGAAGATGGGTCGTGGGTGGGTCTCCCAGCATGACAACGACCCAAAACACACAGCCAGGGCAACTAAGGAGTGGCTCCGTAAGAAGCATCTCAAGGTCCTGGAGTGGCCTAGCCAGTCTCCAGACCTGAACCCAATAGAACATCTTTGGAGGGAGCTGAAAGTCTTTATTGCCCAGCGACAGCCCCAAAACCTGAGGGATCTGGAGAAGGTCTGTATGGAGGAGTGGGCCCAAATTCCTGCTGCAGTGTGTGCAAACCTGGTCAAGAACTACAGGAAACGTATGATCTCTGTTATTGCAAATACCAAATATTAAGTTCTGCTTTTCTGATGTATCAAATACTTCTGTCATGCAATAAAATGTGATTTTCTGGATTTTTGTTTTAGATTCCGTCAATCACAGTTGAAGAGTACCTATGATAAAAATGACAGACTTCTACATGCTTTGATACACTGCAAAATCATCAGTGTATACAATACATTGTTCTTCCCACTGTATATGAAAGTAATTTTTGCTATTTATCAAGACTTGTCCTAGCCTGTACAGTCTTTGTCACTAGCTCTCTTGTCTAGGCTATTTAATTGAACAAAACATTTAACAGGGTAGACGTGGTACCAGTTCCATACGCTTAACTATCCTGGTACACGTATGACTCTACAATTGAAGAAAGATCTGTGCCAAGCACTCGCAAAAAATTATGTAATAATATAGGCAATACAATTGAACTGAATACATGTATACAATGCAATTCCATTCTCTGTTGAGGTGTAGCCAAAATAGGACTGGGTTATGTTTATTAATAGAGCTGCATTGGTAATGGGCCATTCCCATTCTGGTACTATAAAATATTCAAATTCAGATAAAAATTGTTTAAAGTTTAACTTGCTAGGATTTCGCTGTGTGCTAATACCTGAATATGTGACGGTTATAAATTAAGATTTTAGTCTGAAGGAAATAGTGTACTATTTGAGATGACGGTCGCCTGGGGTTGCTCTCCAATTCCAATTGGGGAACTCAGTGTGCACAAAACGAAATTGTCCTCCCTGGACAATCTGGAATATCAAATTAAGAAACGTGACCAATACTCACTTTTAAGTTTAGAATCAACTGGCCAACGTTAAATGTATTGTCTTGTGTGTGTACGTTTAAATGTTATGTATTTGTTCCATGTCCAAGACTTGCAAACTGCCTGCTCAACAAAACTAACAATTAACTGCAAGCCTGCTTATTCTTTAAACCCCTAATGGTGTTATTTGGTTTGTTTGTCATGTATGTCTGGATGGTCAGTGATTCTCCCTTCAAAGTTTAAGACCTAAAAAAATTCGAAGTGAGTAGATGGTACGTGCTAGTTCATGATGACATTTGCAGAACGGTTATTCCCGATTTAAACTAGACATTTTCTACAAGTGTTGCGTTCATAATGACAATTGTTGTTCCCAATTTAGGCTAAATATCCTCTACTAGTCTCAAAATAATTATAGATGAATACATAAATATACTAATGGTGGGTTCCATCGCAACACACAGAAAGGAGTATTTGTTGATCTGCTTTATTTAATGCTTCTACGATTAAATTCTGTTTTAATATACACTCACCTAAAGGATTATGAGGAACACCACACTAATACCGTGTTTGACCCCCTTTCGCCTTAACTGCCTTAATTCTACATGGCATTGATTCAACAAGGTGCTGAAAGCATTCTATAGAAATGTTGGCCCATATTGATAGGATAGCATCTTGCAGTTGATGGAGATTTGTGGGATGCACATCCAGGGCACGAAGCTCCCGTTCCACCACATCCCAAAGATTCTCTATTTGGTTGAGATCTGGTGACTGTGGGGGCCATTTCAGTACAGTGAACTCATTGTCATGTTCAAGAAACCAATTTGAAATGATTCGAGCTATGTGACATGGTGCATTATCCTGCTGGAAGTAGCCATCAGAGGATGGGTACATGGTGGTCATAAAGGGATGGACATGGTCAGAAATAATGCTCAGGTACGCCGTGGCATTTAAACAATGCCCAATTGGCACTAAGGGGCCTAAAGTGTGCCAAGAAAACATCCCCCACACCATTACACCACCACCACCAGCCTGCACAGTGGTAACAAGGCATGATGGATCCATGTTCTCATTCTGTTCACGCCAAATTCTGACTCTACCATCTGAATGTCTCAACAGAAATCAAGACTCATCAGACCTGGCTACATTCTTCCAGTCTTCAACTGTCCAATTTTGGTGAGCTTGTGCAAATTGTAGCCTCTTTTTCCTATTTGTAGTGGAGATGAGTGGTACCCGGTGGGGTCTTCTGCTGTTGTAGCCCATCCGCCTCAAGGTTGTGCGTGTTGTGGCTTCACAAATGCTTTGCTGCATACCTCGGTTGTAACGACTGGTTATTTCAGTCAAAGTTTCTCTTCTATCAGCTTGAATCAGTCGGCCCATTCTCCTCTGACCTCTAGCATCAACAAGGCATTTTCGCCCACAGGACTGCCACATACTGGATGTTTTTCCCTTTTCACACCATTCTTTGTAAACCCTAGAAATGGATATTTTAGACAAAAGGAGACCATGCTAGTCATGCCATTGATGTTAGTTTAGATATTATATACAGTACTATAGAAAGTAATGTGCCATGACCCTCCTGTCATTTTGAGTAAATAACTCAACATTGCCAGTTTACTTGAACTGAAAAAATACAGTTTATGAAAATGTCATGATGGCATTATGATCATCCTGTGTGACTTCAACTGACAATAAAGTTTATGAAAATGTCATGATAGCATTATGACCATCCTGTGTCACTTTACTTGAACTGACAAAATACAGTTTATGAAAATGTCATGATACTGTAGCATTATTACCATTCTGTTTGAATTTACATGAACTGACACAATACAGTATATGACAATAAAAAATCTTTGGAACCAGATAGGCCTACCACCTAGCTGCACATGCCATTATGTTGGTCATTAGTCACAAAAAGAATGTCATGTCCTGCTCCGGAAATCTGCTGTGATCCTAGTCATGAGAAACATTGCATGAGGGAAGGTGAATATCTGACGTCACTTCATGCATGATTATATTGATATGTAGCATATATATATCAATATACTTGCGTAGGTGTCATTACCATTCATGAAAAAACACAATATATATCATAATATTTCAAAATATATGTGTCATCACACTGTCGTGACCATGTTATGACTTGATATGTCAGCTGACATGACACATTATGACAGAGTTATGATCACGTTATGACACTACACTTCAAGTAAAGCGTTACCGCTTATTCTAAGTATAATCCAATAATTTAGTGAGGCCATTGTGTGTTTCGGCTCTGCTCACTTGTACAGGATGTGCCTACAATAGATAGCTATAGTTTTGGCTAAACTTCTCAAGGGCTGTAAACATCTTATCTTTCTAAGCCAAAGTTCACAAAGAAGCTGGTGAGACATGTAGACTAACCATGCATAGGATGGGGACACAGTGGGCTCTACTGAATGTATATAGGCCTGAGCTCAACCAAATTTTCACAGAAGTTCCTTGAGAGATATACAAAATCTAAAGGTACCCATTGTGTTACCCTTCTGATGTGTAAGCCCTTAAGTTTTCTAGTAGATACTGGTGCTGCAATGTCTGTTATCATGCATGACTTCATGTTACATTTTCCCATGTCAAATGAAACCGTGTGCACTGTAGGTGCTTCTGGTGTAGAGATGGTATTCCAAATCGGCACCAATTCATTTTATCTACATGATATCCCTGCAATTTGTCTGGCAGAGACCATGTGCAAATTGGGCATGAAAGTTACCTGTGGACCGGATGGTCTTGTGATTACTCAGCCATAGGAGGACAGTCAGAAATTGATGCTGTCTGACATTCAGACAGGCACAGATTGACATTATGCATGGGACTTACGACCAGATGCAGACATTATGCGCCTTGATGAAATCTACTCTATTGTGCGCTCTTTCTGGAAGCAAAATGGTTCGGTCATGCCTGAAGCAGGATTGCATTGCACTTCTTATTTCTCCCCATTGGTTAGGGACTTAAACTACGAGAAGAAATAGCTAGTCAAACCAGGGTCTGAGACTGTGATATGCAGGAATGTTTACATATAGGACCAGACCATTAATCTTAAACATAAAATTATTGTTGTAACTTTTTTTTATTAACTCTGATGAATTAACTTACATTAAATGAATCACTTTTACCTTCCAACTTATTTATGCTTTTAAACTATTTATTCATACTTTAGTCATATTTTAACATGGGTTACATGTCACCTCTGCAGCGCTTGCTAAAAATTTGGAAGGGTTGGTACCTCCGGCTGGAAGTAAGCTCATACAATATGTTGATGATTTACTCTTGTGCTCTGAGACTCAGAAGGATTGCGAGACTGACACCTGAGCATTGTTGACTAATCTGGATCGTCTCAAACACTCCCTGTCTATCGTTTAGATTTACCGGATCATGCGATGCTGTTTAACCTCTTTGTCTGTGAAAAAATAGGTTAATGTCTTCTGTTTTGACACAGGACCACGGTGGGAAGCAGCGGCTAGTGGCGTACTATTCCAAGCATTTGGATCTAGTCTCTCGTGCAAGGTCTGCTGCCTAAGGGCAGTTGCTGTAGCTACTGAGGCTGTTCTGACTCGTGCAGACATTGTTGCCATATGCCCTCTCACTGTTCAAGTACCACATGCTGTTCATTCTATCATCTCACAGGCTAAGACAGCACATTTGCACCCTGCTAAGTAAATGCACAACCAAAACATTCTCCTGACCATGTCTCATGTTACACTAAAGAGATGCACTGTTCTGAATCCTCGTACTCTTTTACCTACAGATGATGATGGTGACCCTCACGACTGTGCCACCATAGTGGAAGAAATCAGTAAGCCATGACCCAACCTCTCAGACACACCCATTGATAATGCTGATCTTGAGTTTTATGTGGATGGCTCAGCCCAGCGTTCCCCTAAAGGGGAGCCCTTGGTAGCATATGCCGTCACTTCAGCATTAGAGGTTGCTGAAAGTGCAAGATTGCCCTCACACCTTTCTGCTCAAGCAGCTGAACTGTTTGCACTCACTAGCCCAACATCAGTCTGTTAATATCTACACAGACAGCAGGTATGCCTTTGGGGTCGTGCACGATTTTGGTACGCCAGCGCAGGTTCCTAACAGCATCTGGTAAGATAATCTGTCCCTCTAGGTTAGTTGCTATTCTACATGACTCTATCTTACTACCGGACTCAATTTCTGTGTGCAAAAGTCAGGCTCATACAAACGCCTCTGATCCCGTCTCTAAAGGTAATGCTGTAGCTGACATGGCTGCTAAAGCTGCTGCCACGTCTCCAGTCACCCCCACTCTGCTTCTAACTGATGTTTTCTCAATCAGGCGCTGACACTGTGGAGGTTTCTTTTTGGAAGCGGTTAAAATGCTCCTTTGACCAGAAGCTGAAGCTTTGGGTTGGTCCTAATGACCTCCCTGTCCTTCCTCACTCCTGTTACCCCATGTTGCTAAGTTGGCACATGGCCAAGGTCATGTTTCCATGGGTGGGATTGTGAATATTGTGCATAACTTTTGGTTTGCATCAAGATTTTCCCTATATGCCAAAAATGTCAGTGCAAAATGTGTGATTTGTATGACAAACAATGTGGGTAGGGGCACACTGATGCCAATGTCGGCCCACCCAAGGCCTGAGGGGCCATTTGAGCACTTAATAATGGATTTAATTGAGTTGATTCCATGCCAGGGATACAAATATTGCCTGGAAATGGTGGATGCATTCTCCAAGTTATGTTCATTGCCTTCATCGCCGGTCTTGCTCTTTGCACCATTATCTGGACCATAGAGGCTGGAGGGAACAACTGAGAACATCGAGGAACCAACAGCAGCAGCATAGTCCAACGGCAGGACTTAAATAATAGCCGCCTCAGCGCGAGCACACGACGGGCTCAAGACTGGAGTCTAGCAAATAACAGCCAACCCAGCCGTTACAGGAGGACCTGTGAACTGCATGATTGGACAACAGCCCACGGGAAACACCATGAGAATGGTTGGTGGATGCTGATGAAACACACAATGGGGATTATAACGAGACAGAAATTGTTTTCCCTAATATCTATCCCAAGATAGAGTAGCTGGATGCTTTTTCCTGTGATTGTTTTATTTTCCTGTTTACAGTTCTCCCACTTAACCTCACACTGACACTGGCCAAGACAACAGGCATGTGAATGTTATGCGGTTGTACAGGGGGATCAATAAGAAGAACATGGATGAATTCTAATGAAACCAAGTAAACATGACTATTTGTATAATCATTGCATGCTGAAATTATACATGTGACTGTAACATGAATAATAAAGTATTTGTCGCCTCCCATTCCTTAGGATATTCAAAGAAATCTTTATGGATTATTAAAAGGTTGTTGATTGTTTTGCATCTAATTAATATTAGTTTAATGATGATAAAAGGTAGGAGATAGATTTTTTGAATAATAATCTGTTGCTCTTTCTGGAATGTATGATGTACTTTCTACTGCTTCTGTTTTTTCATTGGTGATACTGTTTAAAATTTATTTTTGTTGAGACTTAGTCTCAAAAGGAGGGAATGTGGTGGAAATGTTCTTATTCCATAGTGCAATAAAATCATATTGCTTATTCTAAGTATAATCCAGTACTTTAGTGAGGCCATTTTGTGTTTCGGCTCTGCTCACTTGTACAAGATGTGCCTACAACAGATAGCTATAGTTTTGGCTAAACTTCTCAAGGGCTGTAAACATCTTATCTTTCTAAGCCGAAGTTCACAGAGAAGCTGGTGAGACATGTAGACTAACCATGCATAGGATGGGGAATGTATATAGGCCTGAGCTCAACCTTCAGCTGAGAGCTCTTGAACTGACTGAGTGTTAACTGCTCCAGGTAAATAAATCTTGAATAAAGCTTTACTTGTGAAAATAATCTACAGTCTCAGTACCTTTCCCATTAGTGATTTCCACGACAACTGCCTTTTGTCTTTTTCCTAAAGTACAGACAGGTTTAGTGCGTTTTTGTAGGGTTTTTAATTCCATTGCAGATAAGCACGAGACATTCAAAATGGCACAAGTGCAAAATTTATCAAGCCCTTGGTTTACTTCAGATATCAGTTGCTATCTATAATAAAATGGTGGCAAAGACTAAGACTACAAAAACAGCTGCAAGTTTGGACTGGCTAGCTTTTAGACAACTGAGAAATGTGTACAAAGCTTATTAGAAAAGACAAATCAAATGACTTTGTAGCTACTTTTCTACCTCTCCTTGAACTGCCACCTTAACGTGGTGGAGGGGTTTGAGTACCCGAGTGACCCTAGGAGCTATGTTGTCTGGGGCTATATGCCCCTGGTAGGGTCTCCCAAGGCAAACAGGTCCTAGGCGACGGGTCAGACTAAGAGCGGTTCAAAAACCCCTTAATGAAGAAAGAAATCGTGTGTTCTGTGACGTCGCCCGGCATGGCGCAGCCGGGGCCCCACCCTGGAGCCAGGCCCGGGGTTGGGGCTCGTTCGCGAGCGCCTAGTGGCCGGGCCTTTCCCCATGGGGCCCGGCCGGGCCCAGCCCGAACGAGCGACATGGGGCCGCCCTCCCGTGGGCTCACCACCCACAGGAGGGACCATAAGGGGCCGGTGCAGAGAGGATCGGGCGGCAGTCGAAGGCGGGGGCCTAGACAACCCGATCCCCGGACACGGAAACTAGCTCTAGGGACGTGGAATGTCACCTCGCTGGCGGGGAAGGAGCCTGAGATGGTGCGTGAGGTTGAGAGGTTCCGACTAGAGGTAGTCGGGATCACCTCTACGCACGGCTTGGGCTCTGGAACCACACTCCTTGAGAGAGGATGGACTCTTCACCACTCTGGAGTTGCCCATGGTGAGAGGCGGAGGGCTGGTGTGGGTTTGCTTATAGCTCCCCAGCTCTGCCGCCATGTGTTGGAGTTTACCCCGGTGAACGAGAGGGTCGTTTCCCTGCGCCTACGGGTCGGGGATAGGTCTCTCACTGTTGTTTGTGCCTACGGGCCGAACGGCAGTGCAGAGTACCCGACCTTCTTGGAGTCTCTGGGAGGGGTGCTGGAAAGTGCTCCGACTGGGGACTCTATCGTTCTACTGGGGGACTTCAACGCCCACGTGGGCAACGACAGTGACACCTGGAGGGGCGTGATTGGGAGGAACGGCCCCCCTGATCTGAACCCGAGCGGTGTTGAGTTATTGGACTTCTGTGCTAGTCACAGTTTGTCCATAACGAACACCATGTTCAAGCATAAGGGTGTCCATCAGTGCACGTGGCACCAGGACACCCTAGGCCGCAGGTCGATGATCGACTTTGTTGTCGTTTCATCTGACCTGCGGCCACATGTCTTGGACACTCAGGTGAAGAGAGGGGCGGAGCTGTCAACTGATCACCACCTGGTTGTGAGTTGGATCCGATGGCGGGGGAGGAAGCTGGACAGACTCTCCTGTCAGAGAGATCTTTAACTCCCACCTCCGGCAGAGCTTTGACTGGATCCCGAGGGAGGCTGGAGATATTGAGTCCGAGTGGACCATGTTCTCCACCGCCATTGTTGAAGCGGCCGCTCTGAGCTGTGGCCGTAAGGTCTCCGGTGCCTGTCGAGGTGGCAATCCCCGAACCCGGTGGTGGACACCGGAAGTAAGGGATGCTGTCAAGCTGAAGATGGAGTCCTATCAGGCCTGGTTGGCTTGTGGGACTCCAGAGGCAGCTGACGGTTACCGACAGGCCAAGCAGACTGCAGCCCGGGTGGTTGTGGAGGCAAAAACTCGGGCCTGGGAGGAGTTCGGTGAGGCCATGGAGAAGGACTATCGGCTGGCCTCGAAGAGATTCTGGCAAACCATCCGGCGCCTCAGGAGAGGGAAACAGTGCCCTACCAACGCTGTTTACAGTAGAGGTGGGCAGCTGTTGACCTCAACTGGGGATGTCGTCGGGCGGTGGAAGGAGTACTTCGAGGATCTCCTCAATCCCGCCATCACGTCTTCCATTGAGGAAGCAGAGGATGAGGGCTCAGAGGTGGACTCGTCCATCACCCGGGCTGAAGTCACCGAGGTGGTTAAGAAACTCCTCGGTGGCAAGGCACCGGGGGTGGATGAGATCCGCCCTGAGTACCTCAAGTCTCTGGATGTTGTGGGGCTGTCTTGGCTGACACGCCTGTGCAACATCGCGTGGCAGTCGGGGACAGTGCCTCTGGGATGGCAGACCGGGGTGGTGGTCCCTCTTTTTAAGAAGGGGGACCGGAGGGTGTGTTCCAACTATAGGGGGATCACACTTCTCAGCCTCCCCGGGAAAGTCTATGCCAGGGTTCTGAAGAGGAGAATACGGCCGATAGTAGAACCTCGGATTCAGGAGGAACAGTGTGGTTTTCGTCCAGGCCGTGGAACACTGGACCAGCTCTATACCCTCTAAAGGGGGATGGAGGGTTCATGGGAGTTTGCCCAACCAGTCCACATGTGTTTTGTGGATTTGGAGAAGGCATTCGACTGTGTCCCTCGGGGCATCCTGTGGAGAGTGCTTCGGGAATATGGGGTCCTGGGTCCTTTGCTAAGGGCTGTCAGGTCCCTGTACGACCGAAGCAGGAGCTTGGTCCGCATTGCCAGCAGTAAGCCAGACTTGTTCCCTGTGCATGTTGGACAGAATTTCTAGGCGCAGCCAGGGGCCGGAGGGTGTCAGGTTTGGGGACCACACGATTTCGTCTCTGCTCTTTGCGGATGATGTTGTCGTGTTGGCCCCTTCAAGCCAGGACCTTCAGCATGCACTTGGACGGTTTGCAGCCGAGTGTGAAGCGGTGGGGATGAAAATCAGTACCTCCAAATCCGAGGCCATGGTCCTCAGTCGGAAAAGGGTGGCTTGCCCACTTCAGGTTGGTGGAGAGTGCCTGCCTCAAGTGGAGGAGTTTGCCGAAGAAGAAGATCTTGATTTACCGGTCAATCTACGTTCCTACTCTCACCTATGGTCATGAGCTTTGGGTCATGACCGAAAGGACAAGATCCCGGATACAAGCGGCCGAAATGAGCTTTCTCCGCAGGGTGGCTGGGCGATCCCTTAGAGATAGGGTGAGAAGCTCGGTCACCCGGGAAGAGCTCAGAGTAGAGGTGGCTTGGGCATCTGTTTCGGATGCCTCCGGAACGCCTTCCTGGGAAGATGTTCCGGTCCCGTCCCACCGGGAAGAGACCCCGGGGAAGACCTAGGACACGCTGGAGGGACTATGTCTCCCGGCTGGCCTGGGAACGCCTCGGTGTCCCCCCGGAAGAGCTGGAGGAAGTGTCTGGGGAGAGGGAAGTCTGGGCATCCCTGCTTAGACTGCTGCCCCCGCGACCCGGCCCCGGATAAGCGGAAGATGATGCTATGCTACTTTTCTAAATTGTAATGGGAGTCCAGACAAATTCTGTAAACCAGTAAAAACACTGAAGAACAGTACATACACTACTTTAGAAAAATAGTTATTCTTGTAAAACTATCTTTGACATGAGTACCATTGCTGATTCCTTTAATAGCCACTTATTACAGCAGGCAACATTCTGCTGCCGCCTCCAAGGAAATAAAATATGATGATAATCAGGTATTTATGCAGAAAACCTGTTTAAAAGACTTCACCTGAGACCCTTCATAGAAAAGGAAGTGCTAGATGCTTTGTTAACTGTGTACTCTAAGAAAGCTACAGGGCCTGGTAAATTACCATTGCCTGCTGGTTGTGGCAGCACCATTTATCTCGGGGTCCATTAATGCAAATGTTTAACTAATTACTGGAGTCATTCCTTAGATTTGGAAATCTGTACATGCTATCACTACATAAAGGTGGATAAACCGAAAATCCTTGATAATTATTGACCTCTCTAAAGGTTTTTGTCTTGCTAAAATATTGAAGTTATTGTTAAATATATCTAATCTTTTTTAATTGAAAATATCATATTAAACAATTTTTTATCTGATTTCAGATCATGACACAGAACTTTTGAAGAAAGTGGGAAAGTTGAATATGTTGCAATAGAAGACCCCAAAAGCTGTATGGATGTATCTGATGAACAGTAAAGGGGAGAGAATGAAATCCAGTGAAGTGCTAGCTCAGCATCTGGAAAAATCATCAGGTGTTCGAGCAAAAAAAATAATATTGCATTATCTTCTGCTTTTTGCTTTTCCACAAAAAAAAGGCAAAAAGCAACACAGCCTGTCAGGCCAATACGAGTCATTTCTTGATATTTTTCTTGATATAATATTTTGTGTCAACCCAGCATCACAGGAATGACCTTAATATACTAACTTGTAAACTGCAATTATGTTCAGTAGGACCACAAATCAGCAGAATTACAGTACATTCCCTATCAACATATTGCTCTGCTATCCGTCCTTAATGACTTGGGATTATGTTCAGTATCAACTTACGTGCCATTTATCTACCATCAGAAAATAGGCAGGCAGTTTTGAGCATAATAATAATTAATAGAATGGCTGTTTGCTAGGGCATTGTGGTCGGTGATGGTGGCTGGGAATTTCCGCAACTTTCAGGCCGATTATAGCAATTTCAATAGAGACATTTTTGTTGGCGAACTGTGTTGTTTAGACAGGTGTTTTGTGTTTTTCTAACCTCACCCTTAACTTTCATCCTAACCCTAACATCAGTTCTGTGGTGCCTAACCCTAACCGAGCCATAACATTATTTCTAACCCTAACACCAGTACAGTCATGCCTAACCCTAACCTTAAAATAACCTTAACCATTAAGCGTAATATTATGTGTAAAAAGGCATTTTACATTTTCAATCGATTACAATAGGGACAACAAAACAGAAACGATAAAGAGCAACTTAATAGCGAGTCAATAAACACTAATAGCAATGGGGATATGTTGATAGTAAATGGAATTCCACCAAATAATGTTCATACTGAACGTAATCGCGGTTTACAAATTAGTTGTATGACATAATTCCTGACAGTATTTTGTGATAATTTCTTTTTGTTGTAGATTAACAGATGGTTTATTTTTGAGTGGCTGGCTCAGGCTAGACTGGATGTTGGATGAAGAGCATACAGTTGTGCTCATAAGTTTGCATACCCTGGCAGAAATTGTGAAATTTTGGCATTGATTTTGAAAATATGACTGCTCAAAGAAAAAACTGTATTTTATATAAGTGATCAGTTTTTTGGCTCCTTTTCAAATCATAATGATAACAGAAATAACCCAAATGACCCTGATGTACATATCCTTGTTACAGACACACAAGGTGACTTAAAGGTGAATTTCCCACACCTGTGGTTTTTTAAATTGCAAAAAGTGTCTGTGTATAAATAGTCTATGAGTTTGTTAGCTCTCACGTAGTTTCAATGAGCAGTCTAGTGAAACCACGTGGTTTTTACTGAGCCATGGGGAACAGAAAATAACTGCAGCGTAACAAGATAATGGAAATTTATAAAGTTGGCAAAGTATATAAAAAGATATCCAAAGCCTGGCAAATGCCAGTCAGTACTGTTCAATCACTTATTAAGAAGTGGAAAATTCGAAGATACACTGATACCAAGCCAAGGTCAGGTAGACCAAGCAAGATTTCAGCCAAAACTGCCAGAAGAATTGTTCAGGATACAAAATAAAAACACAGGTAACCTCAGGAGAAAACAGGCTGCTCTGGAAAAAGACGTTGTTGTTGTTTCAAGAAGCACAGTACGACGATACTTAAACAAAAATGAGTTTGAGTTGCCAGAACAAAGCCTTTACTGTGCCAGTGCCATAAAAAAGCCTGGTTACAATATGCCCAACAACACCTTGACATGCCTCACAGCTTCTGGTACACTGTAATTTGGAGTGATTAGACCAAAATAGAGCTTTATGGTCACAAAAATAAACGCTATCTTTTGAGAGGGGTCAACAAAGCCTGTAGTGAACAGAAAATGGGTAGCTATACCACCTCCAAGAATTCGGGGCCTCATAGACAATGCTGTCATTGATGCTAAAGAGGGCAATACACAGTATTAAGAACTAAGAGTATCCAGACTTTTGAACATTGGTCAGTTCATTTCTTTCTTAGTTGCCATGTTTTGTTTTCTGATTGTGCCATTCTGTTATGATCTACAGTTGAATGTGAATCCCATAAGAAATAAAATACATGTGTTTTGCCTTCTCACTCATGTTTTCTTTACAAATGGTACATATATTACCAATTCTCCAAGGGTATGCAAACAATTGAGCACAACTTTATGTCAGATATACAGTGGATATAAAAAGTCTACACACCCCTCAGGTTTTTGTGATTTAAAAGAATGAGACAAAGATAAATCATGTCAGAATTTTCCTGACATTTTGTTAGTTGCATCTCAGATCAAAAGCCATGGTCCCCAGAGAGCTACCAAAGCATCAGAGGGATCTCATTGTTGAAAGATATCAGTCAGGAGAAGGTTACAAAATAATTTCCTAAGCATTAGATATACCATGGAACACAGGGAAGACAGTCAACATGAAAGGAACTGCAGGAATTTCTGGCAAGTACTGGCTGTGTACTTGCCAGAAAAAAACATCCAAGCCTGGCTGAAGTTTGCAAAAACAAACATAAATTCCCCCAAAAGCACATGGGATATTGTTCGGTTCTTTAAGAATCTCCCCACCGAACGGGGCATCAGGAGAGGTGCGCCACCGGTAAGCTGTTGTTTCTCTACATTGAGCTACGTTTTAGGTTTGTTTGTCTGTTGCGCTACTACTGTGCTGCGGTTATGTATGTGCGGCTTGTATGCTTGATAACTGTTACGTTGGTCACGCTGATAAAACCTTATTTGCGGTCTGATGTTCAACGCTGTCAGCTCGATATATCCGTGACTATATTCTAGTAAATGTTTGAAATTGGAGCGTTTTACTGTCACACGAGTTACTTCCTGGTTGCGGTGCTGAATGGGTAATGTAGTCAATCGTTTTACTTTGGTAATGGATTGCTATGCACAGCAACTACACTCACTGTATTCACTTTAGACCAATATACACCTTTGTGGTTTTGGGCTATTAGTTCAATATATAACATTGACATTGCTGTACATTTGATGTGTTTTACATTGATGTATATTTCTGTGTTTAGAGAAATGTGCTGTGTTTAGTCATTTTTAAACACTAAGTATATTATAATATTTATAATACTAAATACTGACTATATTGAAATGTATATTCTATTGATATTAGTATGTTCAGAATTTGGTATATTATGTATATGGCTAATGTTGTTGTTTATACTATAGCCTTTGTATTTCTACAGGTTTATAACCTGCTATTTGTGGACTAATTAGCTGTTTGTGGAAAATCTATCAGTTTAAATAAAAAACCACAACGAGTCATAACAACGTGTCCTCTCCTGATGCCCCGTTCGGTGGGGAGATTCTTAAAGAACCGAACAGTTATAAACCGCGGCCCACTCCACTGGATCAAGTGCAGTGAAAACCAGCCACGGACTGCTTCATTAAGGAAGCTCAATCAACCCAGGATCAGTCGGCCTCTCATTTCTCTTCTGTGACTGACTCCAAGTTTATCATTAATTAAACTGCCCGTTGATCAAGGTTAAAAGTGTGCACACGAAGTGACAGCTCTCCAGTCAACATAAAGGGATTTACGATGGCAGACTTGGAAAAGCTTAAAAGTGTGCGATCAAGAGCACAGGCTTCATTCACAAAAAGGTCTCATACTCTCACCAAATCGGGACTTTTGGAACCGACTGAAGTTCTCGAAGAATGGAAGATGTTCAGGGTGGACTTTTCTAAAGTCACAGATGCGGGACATGAGTATGCTGAAGCCCTGAGGGAGTCGACAGATAAAGAGGTTATAGATTCTGCAACCCAAATCGATGTAAAGACGGCAGAGTGTGAGATAAGGTTCCTTGAGGTAAAGAAAGTCACCCAGGAAACCTTTTGGGCCAGTTACGCAGGGGAAATGTTCTTCAGGCAGGCTGAAACCGCTGAGTCGGCTATCACTCAGGCAGAGGAAGAGGAAGTTAACCCTCGGACGCCAATCAAGGATCGCAGGCTAAGGAATAGAGGTCTTGAAAGAGAGGTCATCGAGCTCGGAGAAATGCTGGTAGAGTGGAAGGAGTTGGTTTCTGGTCCGAAGGCATTAGATCTCAGGACACGCCACAAGACACTGAAGAAGAGGGTCCTGGCACTGTCTGATAAACTGGAGGACGACGAAGCAGACCGAGTAAAGGGTAGAGAAAGAAACTTGGGAGATTATGGCAGCGCGGTTGGTGATCCGAGACCAGATGCTGCTTCTCTTTCTCTCCCTGACATGTCTGCTGATTTCAAGTTGAAGCCCAAACCGTACACGGGGGCATCAGACATGAACACCCGACCCCTTTTACAGCAAAGCAGCCCAGATAGGACCAAAGGAATCCTTAATTTCCAGCCTCAAATCAGCCTTGAAAGAGCACGGCTTCCCACTTTCTTAGGTGACATGAGGGACTATTATCGCTGGAAGACTGAGAGGTTGGACCTAGAAGAATTGGGTAACCCACAAGGTGTGGAATGTATAAAAAAGTTCCACTTATTAAATAGTCTCCACGAAAAGGTCAAGAAGGATCTCGTTCTATCTAGCTGTGAATCTGCCGACGATATGTTCAGGCTGCTGGACAGCAAATACGGGAACAAAGCGAAAATAGTCCTAATGATCACCAACGAGGTCCAGTCTCTTCCACCCGTCAAAGGAAACAATCCAAGAAGAACTATTGAATTGATCCAGGCTGTGGAAAGGGCACTGTGCAACCTCCAGATTCTTGGTGAAGAGGATGCTGTGAAGAACCGTGTTGTTGCTCAATCTCTTGAAAGCAAGCTTCCCAGTTCACTCAAGAAGGATTGGATTATCCACAAAACTGACCCAGCAAATAGGTTCTCTCCACGGCATCATTTTGATTGCCTTCTAGGATTCTTGAAGAAGCAGGAGGAGATTCTAGAAGAGTTGGATCAGTTGGAACCAAGCCCTGCAGATAAAGGCCCTGCGGAAAGGGGTGCTGCAGACTACTCAGATAAAAGAGGGAGGATGGCTTTCACAAAATCCACCGCAGGTCAGAAGGATGATTATCCCAGCTGTACTGTCTGTGGAGATGACTCCCATGCCGGCAAGCTATTTGCCTGCAAGGTCTTCAGAGAGCAAGATCTCTTAAGAAAAAGGGCCCATTTGAAGAAGCTAGGGTTGTGCTCCAAGTGTTTGCGGCCCCACCCCAAGGATGGGAAAGGATGCACACCCAGATACCTCTGCCCAAAAGTAGACTGTCGGAGAGGAGGGGTGTCGGACCACAATTACCTTCTGTGCCCAAAGCCACCGACTCCAAAGAAAGACCGCAGCAGTGAGGAGCAGAGTACCATAAAATTTGGAGGAAAGAAACTTGGCTTAACCAGCAAACAAGAGGAGTTCCTGGCTGAGCTTACTCCAGAACAAAGAGAGCAATACAAGAATGCGTTCTCAAATAAGATCTCATCAACTGTATATGGCAAGGCTGGAGATGGACTGCAAGAACATCCAGTGGTGATGATGCTGATGGAAGTAACGACAAACTCGGGTTGCCTTGTTGGCTCCCTAATCGACCTCGCATCTGACACCAATTATATCACAAATGAAACAGCTGATCACCTTGGACTGTGCGGTGAGAACATCAGGCTTATAGTCCATGGAGTTGGGGGGATGAAAAAGACTGTCTTGACTAAAAGATATTCCCTGCGGCTGAAGGTAAAGACATCCAAGGGAAAAGTGGCAGAGCATAGAATTCTCTGCTATGGCCTGGAAAACATTGCGGAGGTGACTCAATCAGTCACTGCCGAACAACTGCAGAAATTCTTCCCGGATGTACCCAGAGACGAACTTGTCCGTCCCACAAAGATTGACCTCCTTATCAGTCACCGGGAAGGTCGTCTTGTTCCCCAGCCAATCAAGATTGTGGAAGACCTCGTTCTCTGGGACGGCCCGCTGGGAAAGACTGTTGGGGGAACCCATCCCAATCTCATTGAGACAGTCGACCTGGCCGTGTACCGCTCTGAAACTCACCTAGCTAGGACCATGAGATCAGCCTCGATGGCGTATAAAGAGACCATCATACCTCAAGAAGAGGAAAGACATGAGTTTGTCCGGAGCACCGCAACAGCCAACAAAGAGGTCTTCGAGTGGTTCAGGTGGGACAGCATTGGAGCAGCTTGCAGTCCTCAATGTGGCGGCTGCAAGTGTGGTAGGTGCCCCCCTGGTGGAAAAGAAATGACCCTCAAGGAAGAGCGGGACCTGGAAAAGGTAAAAGAGTGCTTAACATACGTGCTGGCGGACAAACACAGCAACTCTCCCCACTGGGACGCAGCTTATCCCTGGAAGACAGACCTCACAAAACTGCCAGACAATCGGCAGGCAGTGGAGGCAACCTTCAAAAATACTGAGAAGCGTCTGGAGAAGGAACCTGTGTGGAAGGCTGCATATAAAAAACAAATACATGAAATGGTTTTAAGAGGGGCTGCTGCAAAACTCACAAGGGAGGAAATTGACAACTGGGAAGGACCTAAATGGTACATCAGCCATCTGGTTGCACCGAACCCTCACTCCTCCTCAACCCCTGTGAGAATTGTGTGGAATAGTAGCCAAGAATTCCGAGGCATAAGTCTAAATGGTCTCCTTCACAAGGGTCCCGATGTACTCAATCCCATCAGAGGTGTCCTTCTGAGGTTCAGGAGTGGACTCCATGCTGCACTGGGTGACGTGAAGAAGATGTACAACTCGGTGTGGCTGAAAGATGATGAAGTTCACCTCCACCGCTTCCTCTGGAGAGACAACCCTGAGGACAAAATTGAGGAGTTTGCAGTCGTCAGAGTCAATATCGGTGATAAACCCGCAGGATGTATCGCTCAAGTTGCAATGAAGGAGACAGCCAATCTTCCTCAGTTTGCTGATATGATTGAAGAACGGCGAGCTCTAACTGAGGACAGCTATGTGGATGATATCCTGACCTCACACGATGACCTCAAGACACTGGAAAGAATCACCAAAGGGGTGGAGGAGATTTTGAGAGCAGGAGGCTTCTTCCTCAAACCATGGGTTCTGTCACGCCAAAGTGGGAGGAGTGGATCCCCTACTGAGACAATTGTACCCAGGACCCTGGTACTGCCCAATCAAATGCATGATGGTGAGAACAAAGCACTTGGGGTCGGCTACGAACCTGAGACAGACAAGCTTCGGTTGCTGACTTCTATCAACTTCTCTAAGAAAAGAGGGAAAATGAGGACAGGAGTTAATCTGAGCATGGAGGATGTCAGGGAAGGAACACCAAATCCCCTTACCCGACGCATGCTACTTAGCCAGATTGCCGCATTATATGACCCGGTTGGTCTTGCCTCACCAGCCAAGCAGAAGGGAGTGATGTTGGTACGAGAATCATTCCAGGAAGCTGGCAAGGACAGACCATCTAAAGACACATGGGATGCCCCTCTCTCACTAAAACTTCGAGAAGCCGCAATAACGCTCTTTGAAGAATTCGTGAGGCTTGGCCAGGTAAGGTTTGAGAGGAGCCTAACACCATCAGGAGCCATAGGCCCACCAACAGGGATCACGTTCTCAGATGGAAGTGAATCCTCCTATGGAGCCGTACTCTACTTGCGGTGGGAAACTCATGATAAAGTTGTAATGAAGTTGGTGGAATCCAAGGCTAAACTCACCCCTCTGGACCAAAAGGGAGATGTGATCAAGGCGGAACTCTGTGGCGCGGTCTTCGCTACCCGCCTAAAAAAGTATTTTGAGAAGCACTGCCGCATTAAAATAGACAAATGGATTCACTTTGTGGATAGCCAAACAATCCTGGCAGCCATCCAAAAGGACAGCTACGGCTTCCAGACCTTTTTCGCTAACCGAATCGGTGAGATTCAGAAAGCCGGACATGTGGAAGATTGGAGGTGGATTGAAGGCAGACGAAACATTGCTGACATACTTACCAGAGGTGCGACTCCTGAGGAACTTAACGAAGGGTCAAGGTGGCAGCAAGGCCCTGAGTTCCTGAAATTACCCAAGACGGACTGGCCTATGAAGATGGCCAGTGAGATTACACCTTCTGCAGCTGAAGATGTGGGAAAACTTCAGCGTAAAGCCTTCTCAGCAGTTGTCACCAGGGCCCAGTTAAAAGGAAGAACTGGCCTCAGTGGGCCTAATATCAAGGCGGACCTCAAGAAGGGGGACCTTAAGCACGATGGAGTCAACCAACTGACTTCACCAGCTGTCCCGAGTGCAACACCAGCGACAGACAGACGGAGAAGGTCCTGGGCAGTTGGACTGGTGCGCCTTGTGGAACCTCAACGCTTCAGTTCTCTGTCCAAGCTGTGTGGTGCCATAGCCTGGACTCGACGGGCTTCAGAAACTTGGCTGGGAAAACGCCAGGTACCAGACTCCTCAAAGTGGGAGGCAAACCACTCTATCCTGTCCACTGAGGAGAGAGCGCAAGCCTTCAAAGACCTGGTCCTCGCAGCCCAAGATGGCAGTCAGTTCCTGGACTCAACACTAAATCGCTTGGTGGTCCACAAAGACGAGCGCACAGGAACCCTTCTTTGTGGAGTTACCTGTGTTATGGTCTGATGAAACCAATGTTGAACATTTTGGCCATAATTCCAAAAGGTATGTTTGGCGCAAAAACAACACTGCACATCACCCAAAGAACATCAGACACACAGTGAAGCATGGTGGTTGCAGCGTCATGCTTTGGGGCCTAAGTCAGGGTGGAGGGAATTATGAACAGTTCCAAGTACCAGGCAATTTTGGAACAAAACCTTCAGGCGTCCGTTAGAAAGCTGAAGATGAAGTTCACCTTTCAGCATGACAACGACCCAAAGCACACATCCAAATCCACAAAATCATGGCTTCACCAGAAGAACATTAACGTTTTGGAATGGCCCAGCCAGAATGAATCCAATTGAACATCTGTGGGGTGAGCTGAAGAGGGATGTGCAGAGGAGATGTCCTCGCAATCTGACAGATTTGGAGCGCTTTTGCAAAGAAGATTGGGCAAATATTGCCACGTCAAGATGTGCCATGCTAAAAGACTCCTACCCAAAAAGACTGAGTGCTGTAATAAAATCAAAAGATGCTTCAACAAAGTATTAGTTTAAGGGTGTGCACACTTATGCAACCAGGTTATTGTGATTTTTTTTTAAATCTCAAAGATTTCAGTCTGTTTTTCAATTGAATTGTTCACGTTATAGGTCACATTAAAGGTGGAAAAAGTTCTGACATGATTTATCTTTGTCTAATTATTTTACATCACAATAACCTGGTATTTTAACAGGGGTATGTAGACTTTTTATATCTACTGTACCTCTCTATTTTAATGCAACCCCACATATGTTTTGTATTTACTAGAAAATAAGAGAAATACCCAACTCAGTTCACTCTCCTAAAATACACTGTAAGTAACAGTATTTTTGGCAGACAGACTGCATTATAAATTCAGTGAGTTAGAGAAGAAAGTACGGATTTTTACACTTCTCTGCCACCCAAGGCTTCCTCCAGGAAGCACACTAAATACACAGCCTGTAGGACTGACTTTCAAAGCCCAGAGAAACAGTGAGTGCTTGTGTATAGTTGTAACTGTATTTGTGTGTATTTGTTGTAACTGTATTTGTGTGTATCTGTATGTGTGTCCTGGTGGAAAAAAATGTCCACCAGGATAGTAAAATATGAAATATTTGACCTTGTAAGGACAATTGTTGCCCCCTATGAGGAAAAAGTATTTTTGCCATTCGGGGTTAGATTTAATGTTCAGGGTTGGGTCCCCAAAAAGATAGTAATGCATGAAGTGTGTGTGCGTGTGTGCGCATGCGTGTGTAAACTTAAAGAGCAGAGGCCTCAGGTCACCTGTCTGAGTCAGATCTCTTGCCCCTATGGCCCTGAAGTAATTTACAGAAGACTCTTTCACACGCACAAGCACACACACAGAACAGAGAGAGATATGGTGTGAAAAAGAGAAGAGGTGAGAAGAAGAACATTGACAAATATAATATGATTTTCATATAAAAAAATACAAAAATACATTGGAGCAGGTAAGTAGGGAAACCACTGAAATCTCTAAAGAAAGAATGGGGTCTTTAGAAAGATGGAAAGATTGGAAAGATGGTTGACACACATTTACCCTGCAATGGCAGAGTACAAATGGAGAGAGGAGAGATAAAAAAGAGAGAAGAAAGAGGAGAGATACAGACATAGACAAACAAAAAGAGATACAGAGGGACAGAGAAGGATACAGATAGACTAAGAGGGAGGAGACAGAGAGGGAGGAGAGATAGATAAAAAGAGAGCAAGCGATACCACAGTGACACAAACACACACAAGTGCAATAAGGTCAGCCAAAATAGTATTCACACTATTGCAGAGGGAGAATTACAACATTTAATTAAAAACCAACCAAGCCTAGAGTGGTTCAGAACTAGTAAAACACATACAACACACACGCACATACACACATCATCTGCAATAAAACACACACACAGACTTACCTGGGCATGTAGAGGACTCTCTCTGCAACCACAAAGCCCACCCTGAAGAAGAGGTTACTGGCCGGAATGAAGGGAAAAACCAGGAGCAAAACTCCCACCAACACCTCCTTACTCCCCAGCCTCTACAAGGACAGAGAGAGGGGGGGGAGGTATAAGGAGAAGATGAAAAGAGATTGACGCAGGAAGTGTTAGAGGGGATGAAGGGAGAACATAAGAGAGGGGTGGAGGTTGAAAGGAGAGATGGGGGGACAGGGTAATATGGGGGTGAGAGCAGAACAGGGGAGAAACAAAACAGAGCAGATACATTTTAAATAATTTTACCTTCTGCCCTCATTCTATATGCAAAATGTCCACATATTGTATGATGTTAGGTAAGATAATATGTATTTAGTAGCTTTATATTTGAATAAAATGTGTGCCATTGAATGAACTGCAGCAACTGAATTACTGCATTGCATGTTTCACATTTTAATGTGGTGGGTGATACGTCATTTAGACCATCACTTGTTGTTTCAAATGGGCCATGTGGTAAGCTGTCAATCAAATTGTCAGTGAAAATGGTTTTTAAATGGTTAGATACTGATTATGAATGGTTAAAGACAGGATTAAGGTTTGAGAAAGGCATTAAAACCCAACCCTCTCGAAAGTCAATGGTTTAAATGGCCCACCATCTTCCTCATCAACAATGCAACAGATTAATTGTATTTGTCACTTTTCTGCCATTCACACTCAGTATCCAAAAATGACTAACTCCCTAAGCTATTCATTTTTAATTACAGGGAAAAATCCCTCTGTGCTTTTTCCATTCCAAACATAGCTGGCACATTTATTTATACAAACAGAACCTAATTGGTCTAATGACTGTGCCCTCTGTAATGGTGTTGATTCCCTCATTAGACTAATGAGAGACACAAAGCCGCATGTCTTGATTAAGCTGCCGATCCAAAACATGTTTTATTCTCCTGTCAACTGCCTAATCACAAAGCGGACAGATTATACACCATCCATGCATAGACAGGAATCCTATAAAAAGATAATTTGCTAATTACCTAGAGACATACAGTAATCTGCAAAAGTCTTAGGCCTCAAACTCATTAAAACCATTTTCTAAGCAGTGATTATTTGTTTGAAAAAATTCTAGAAAAATTTAATTAAATGAAAACAAGTATTATCATAATATATAGTGACAAAAACTTACAGTGATTTAAAAGCAAGTTAGTATTTTGTGTAGCCACCCTTTTGCTTTGGTAAAGGGTTGTTTCACTTTTTCAGTATATCTTCCTTTAAGTGACTTGCAGAACTTGCCATACATCTTTTTTTGAATTTAGCTGCTTTTGGCTTCGGTTTTTATGTTCTTTTTGAAGTTGGAGCTTTGAGGTAGCGTATCTAATACTTTTAGTGTTCCATCTGCAGATTCCTCACCAAGTAGGTCTTAGGGACGTTTAGGATAACGTTGTTCTGACCCCAAATATAAACCTTAAACCAAAAACGTAATTCGTTACCCTACGCCCTAAACATAATGCTAACTCCTAAACCTAACCCATAATACCTAACCCTAAATACTAAATGTAAATATCTATAAAGTCCAAACCTTACCTTACAAAGGGATAGTAATCATCTTAGGAATTTCATGATGTTGCCCCTCGCTCTGACCATGAAGCCCCAAAAAGCATTGTACGCTTACCGCCACCATGGCCGTAAGTGTCCATGCTATTGTCATTGTATTTACTGAATCAAACCTCGCCGTTTTGGAAATTGTGTTAAACTGGGAAATTCCGACCCCCCCAGTGGGAGAAAACACCTGAATGGTTTTTGAGAGCTCCGAGATGTAACGTTAGGTTTGTCATCACTAGACATGGCAGCGTCTGAGGTAAAGTTAGCCTTAACGTTAATTGACATTCAGTTGCCTGCATAGATAATAGAACAGTAGATGGGCTGATGTCATAGATTCCCTATAAATCAGAATGGAGCAATTTGACAGCCATCTTTCCTGGGATAATTCTAAACAATCTACAATACTAACACATGGTAGAAGTTGCATTTCAGTTCTTGTAACAGTTACAATTCCTTAATAATATATTAATGGCCACTGTCATGCATAGCATAATACATAAAATCTGTTGTACTTTTCAGAATATTAACAAACAAATCCATTTGAAATAGTTTTCAATCATTTATTATTTTAAGAGTACAAAATGGCTATGGTCTTATGTTGGAAGATACAGGATAGTACTTTAAATACAGTGCAAATGTATATTTCTATATTTCCAAAAATAAAAATTATGTATATACAATACTTATCATAACGTATCATAATTTAAGCTATGGAGCAGCTATGGAGCAGCTGCTAAACCACACTGTGGTGTGTGATTGTGCAGTAGTAGAAGTTCACAAGGATCTTGGGGGACATGCAGACTTTCTTCAGCCTCCTCAAAAAGTACAGTCGCTGCTGTGCCTTTTTGACCAGGGCTGAGTTGTTGAGGGTCCAGGAGAGATCCTCGGAGATGTGGACACCGAGGAATTTGACACTGGATACGCGCTCCATCTCAGAACCTTCGATGAGTACTGGGGCAAGGCTGCAGCCTTTAGAATTTGTGGGTGAATAGGGAATGACAGTGTTGAATACTGAATAGCATTCTCACATAGGTGTTGGTTTTGTCCAGTTAGGTTAGGGCAGACAGGACTTGGTGGGCCAGAACTAGTCTTTCGAGGCACTTCATGATTGTGGGGATGAGTGCAGAAGTCATTCAGGCTAGACACCGTTGACTGCTTCAGCAATGGCACAATGGTTGCGGTCTTGAAGCACTTTCGGACAACCGCCTCTGCCAGTGACGTGTTAAAGATGGCGGTAAAGACCTCGGCCAGCTGCCCAGCACATGCTCTGAGCACTGTTATGGACCTTTCTTGAACTGATGTATTCTTCCTGATTAAAGGACCCATATGTAGATGAGAAAAGGAATGCTGATTGTGCTGTGGAAAAGGAAGTATGAGGTGTCGAGGTAAACGTAAATCTTCAGCAGGATGGGGGTAGATCCAGATCAATGGGTTTTAGGACAGGATAGAGGAAGATACACAATAGGGGGTAGGATGGATAAGGAACATATGTTGTTTTATGGTACGACCATGTAGATTCTTATCCCCACCCATTCCTCTATAAGTATGGAATATACTTCCAAATGCTTTAGAGACTATTCACTGTTAACCTGTGTACTCTCTCCTTGCAAGAATAAAACAGTTTATTGTGCCACTGAGTTTTCCTCTGTCTTACCTACCATTTTCGTAAATCGTTTGGACTTTAGAAATTGCCCTTACAATATGGGGTGCTCGTTCGGGATCTTAATCCTGCTTGGTTCAAGTCTTTTTCCAAACAGGTTAACCATGCATGGCCAGAGAGAGGTCTCTGGAGCTCAAGCCTCCCCCGAAAGAGGGCTATCCTTTGAGGGGTTTGAGAAGGAGTGCCTGACTGGAGCTGTGACTCGTGCCTGATCAGTACAGGTTTCCAGAGGAAATAGAATTTTGGAGGTAAGAGCATAATACAGTCGGAAATAGGCCATTGGGACATGTGTTAGGGCACATTTTAAATCTGCAGTTATATTATCTCACTTACGGGCCGACGGGTCTATTAATATGTGTTAGGGCACGTTAATTGAGATGATTTGTTTGCGTTAAGTATAAGAGTGTTAGGGCACCTTTTTACGTTAGGGCGCAGATATGTGTTAGGGCACATTATTTAGAATAAAATAGATCTTGTTTTTCGCCACATACTTTTTTTTTTTACCAGGTTTTCTAAACATGGGCAGGTGCAGCAGTAAAACATTGATTGTCCCTTGTGGTTAATTTGGACCGGCTGAGATAATGAAAGATAAGTATGGTGTTTGGACTTTTGTATCTCTGGGAGTTTTGGGGATTTCCGAAGAATGGCAGCTTAAGCCAAAGACAGTTGCATGGATTGAAAGAGATGTTGGAGGAATACGAGCGGGGGGAAATTAAGAAAATACAGAAGTCAAGTGGAAAGCTTATGGTATGTGGAAAGCAGAGACTGATAAAAGTTTTTGACAGAGTAGTGTAGGGACTACTGATCAATAAAAACGTTATCGAGGCAGTATATGCGCGCGCACCAATTGTACCTGATCCATATACAATTATGACACAAGTCCCGGGCAATAGTACATTTTTTCTGTGGTCGACCTGGCTAACGCATTTTTTTGTATTCCTGTGCACAAGGATTCACAATTTTGGTTTGCATTTGAATTCCCTGGCCAATTGTACACGTAATTGCATTAAGGTTATTGTGAATATCCTGTTGTGTTTGCGTCCACACTAAAAGATAACTTGGAAGGGTTCCAATTTAAACAGGGCAGTACCCTTATCCAATACGTTGATGATCTTATTGTCTGTTCCCCAGATGAAGATACGTGTGAAAAAGACACTGTGCTGTTGTTACAGTACTTGGCCTTGCAAGGTCATAAAGCCAGTTAGAATAAGCTACAGTTTGTCCAGAAGGAAGTAATTTTTCTGGGCCATACACTAGGGTAAACGTCTCAGTACAGACAGGATAGAATGCACTATTGGCATCCCAAAACCTCTTACTAAAACCCAGCTTCTGTCCTTTCTGGGCATGACATGTTCTTGTAGGCAATGGGTCCCTGAATATGCGCGTTTGGTACAGCCCTTGTAGGATCACATGAGAGTAGTGTGGACTCCTGAGGTTGATGCTTCTTTTACTTCTTTGAAACAGGCTCTGGCTACCTCTCCTACTAGGGCTCCCTGATTCTAAAAATAAGTATATTCAAGCAGTGTGTGAAAAGGATGGCTATATGTCCTCTGTATTAATATAGAAACATGGTGATAAGTTGAGGCCAAATGCATACTTCTCTAATAAATTGTCTGAGGGCTGTGGCAGCAGCAGCAGACGCTGTTTTGCGATCATAGCCTCTGGTGTGTTATCAGCCACTTGAGCTACGAGTTCCTCACTCTGTTGCCTCTATTTTGTTAGAACACAAGACTATTCATCTTTCAGGTTCTAGGTTTCTGCATTCCCATAACGTTTTACTGTTGTTACCCCATGTAACTGTTGTGAGGAGTCCTGTTTTGAATCAAGCCACTTTCCTCCCCACGGAGGTAGATGGCAAGCTGCACGACTGCCTCTCTGCTATTAACAAACAGTGTACACCTCGTGATGACTTGTCTTATGAACCTCTACCCAATAGTGACCATTTTTTATGTTGATGGATCTGCTAGTAAATCTCCTACCTTCACTGTCAATAATGTGGGTTATGCCATTGTCACTGATCATGATGTGGTTGAGGGTCACAGACTGCCAAACCATCTCTCCGCTCAGGCTTGCATCCTTGCTGAGGTTCAAAGTGTTACCATTTACACAGACAGTAGATATGCTTTTGGTGTTGTGCATGACTTTGGTACATTGTGGAAATTGTATTACTTATTCTGGTGCACAGCTCCAACATGGAGCTGTTTTGTTACCTAAGGCAGTGGCCATATGTAAATGTGAGGCCCATACTACAGGCAGAGATGTTGTTTCCCTTGGCAATCGCAGAGCAGATGCAGCTGCCAAAGCTGCTGCTCAGGCCCCCCCTCATTCTGCTCTTCAGATGACCCATCTGACCCCTACGGTCTCCCTCTCTGACCTTGCTGAAGCACAATCTCAGGCTTCACCTAAAGAGAGAACCGCTTGGAAAAAAGCAGGGGCATCCTATGTGAATACGTTTTGGATAGGCCCTAATGGTTACCCCTGTTTACCAAAATGTCTGTTTAATTTCTATGCGGTGCTCTCACATGGAAAAGGTCACGCTTCAAAAGGGGGGATGGTAAATATGGTAAATAAGTATTGGTATACACAAGGCTTTACGATTGATGCTCAACATGTTTGATCCTTGATCCTCCCCCCGATGGCTCCTCTGACCATGTGATGATGGATTTTATTGAGTGGAACCCCTGCGAGGGAAATAAATATTGTGTTGTGTTTGTTGATATGTTTTCTAAATGGGTTGAGGCTTTCCCGGCTGGGAAGGCTGATGCATCGGCTGTTGCTAAGGCACTGTTGACTGAAATCATACCCAGATGGGGAATTCCTAAGAAACTGTGAAGTGACAATGGATCACTTTTTGAACGGAGCCATTCAGAAGATGTCTGAGTACCTTGGAGTTGATCTGAAGACTCACTGTGCCTACCACCCGCACAGTGGAGGGGCAGTGGTGAGAGTAAATTTAACTATTAAAATGAAACTCTCAAAGTTAGGTGAAGAGACAGTAACCATCAACACAGCCTGCGACCATGGAGCCAGAGAGCCAAGGACCATGGAACCCCTTCAGGAGGTCTGAAGGAATGAGATTGTCACGTCCTGGCTGTTTTTTGGTTTCCCCAATTGGAGGCAGGTGTTGGTTATTGCCTCCAAATGGGGACCCTATTTAAGTTCAGTTTGTTGGCCATGTTGGTGTGGTTCATTTTGGTTTTGTCCTGTTGATGTTAACCCACGTCACTGGTTGCTGCCTTTTGTTTTGTTTGAGTTTTGTTTTCATTAAAACATGGATTATCTCCAGTACCTCTACTCTGCGCCTGTGTCCTTCTCCTCCCACGACCGTGACAGAGATGCACCATTCCTCCAGTATTTTCGTTTTCATTCCGATAGTGTAGATTTTTAAACCGCACTATGATGATCATGGACAGACTGTAAATATGACACCTAATGAAGCAAGGAAAGAGACATTTGTACACCATGAGAAAAGGCTTGAATGACAGATACAGATAAGGCCTGATTTTGAACAGACTATGTTAATTTCTTGTGACATGATTAACTGTCCCCTGGATGGGGATTGCTATGTACTGACAAGCCCAGTGTTGAAGGATAATAAGTGGTATTGGACTCACCTAAATACAGGTGGGAGCACTATGTTCCCCTCCTCATACTATATTCCCAACCATGTGAATAGGTGGAGATGATGATGATTGATTATTGTACTGTTAACATTTCCAAACCACTAGGAGTGAGCCAGGATTACTGGTGTTTCAGTACTAATGAAGATCATCAAACAGCCCTTGCAGATCATCTGACTACCCTAAAGGTAGACTCGCTATGATATGTCCCTTAACAGTTGCACGTACTACTGTGGTTCCTACTCTTGTTCCATGTCGTCCTAAGCCAGGTAGAGTAATGGGAGCACCGTTAGAGAATTGAAAACATTAGGATCCCTTAGGATAATGGTTGACTATGCAAAGCACAAGAACATGACTAATTGTTGGATCTGTCAACACATACTAACATCCTCACGTTCCCCTATGTTAACCACTATCCCATTTTCAGTAGCAGACTGGCAGGCGCATGATTGGACGGAGGTGGCAACACAAATGACGATGCCAGATAAGGACTGTTATACCCCGTCAGCCATTCCTGACCAGCCTAGTGAGGCTAACTTATATTTGGTCTATTTGGTGATGGTAGAATTTAACAATCGCCGTCATCCTGTGGGGGTGAATATATTCAAATGATTTAGGTTAACCTACACCGAGCGAATAGCAGCATGTGGCTTCACTGTAAGGATACAAATGATCCTGGTGCAGACAGACTGTCGCACCAAGGAGGATGAAGTCAGATCAGGTATGACCTGTAATCCCTTACCCTCAGGTTTCTCTGTTCGTATTGATGCAGTGGTTAACTATATCCCATGGGAAACATACATGAACATAAATTCAATGACCATCAATTTGCATAATTGTTCCACACCTGCTATACCTGAGAAGCTCAGTTTGCGTGATTGTGCCCAGACTTGGTCACCAATACATGTTTATGAATTGCATAATGTCTTGCTCAGTAATACAGATTACACAAAGTGATTGTTCCACCACAACTCATACCAGCCTTACGGCTCTAGGAGCTTTGCCGAAGCAGGTCTATATAGTCTGTGGTTGCATTCCTGGAGACGCAGGTGGGGTATGCTATATGGCGTACTTGGTCCCTTTGATTAGGCGAGCCGACCACAGGGAAATGGCAGCCTTACATCAATCCCAACTTTGCCATAAGAGAACACTCAATGTATATTCAGTATATTGATACCAAGTTATGGCACATACACCTCACAGGAAGAGATAATAGCCCTGTCCACAGTGTTGGAGAAACACATGAATTTGACAACTGACACGATTGCAGCAATAGGCATGGAGCTGAGTGAAACCCGTTCAGTTGCTCTACAAAATAGAATGGCACTAGATATGATTCTGACTTCCCAGGGCAGTGTCTGTAAGGTGGTGGGATCTGAGTGTTTTTCATTTATCCCTGATACATCACAAAAGGTAATTAATTTAGTCCAAGAAACTAATAAAGGTATAGAAGAGCTTCATATGGTTCATGGGTGGGACCCATTCTCATACAGGTTATCCTGTATGGTTGGTCCCTGGAGGATGACAATATACAAGTTATTGACTACTGCCTTTGCTGCTATTGCCCTTTTGTTTGTTTGTGGTATATTTTTGTCTTGTTTAATAAAAATGTGTTTCTATGTTTGCAACACAGGTAATGGTCCAGAAGCATGTAAAAGTCAGACATTTCAGATTTGTTCCCGTTCCCAAACTACTGTGATGATGATATCATAAAAGATCATGTTGTGTAAGAGTGTTGTTAGTAGTAGTTTAAAGCTTAATGAGTTGATCATTTCATGATATAGGGCAGATTGTTATGGGAGTTTCTTGAACTGATGTATTCTTCCTGATTAAAGGACTGAGTCCCCATGTTTAGATAAGAAAAGGAATGTTGATTGTGCTGTGGGAAAGGAAGTATGAGGTGCTGAGGTAAATGCAGGGGTAGATGCAGATCAATGGGTTTTAGGACAGGATAGAGGAAGATACACAACAGGGGGTAGGATGGAAAAGGAACATATGTTTTTTTATGGTACAACCATGCAGATTCTAACCCCCACCCATTCCTCTATAAGTATGTAATGTACTTCCAAATGCTTTAGAGACTATTTACCGTTACTTTGTAACATGTGTACTCTCTCCTTGCAAGAATAAAACAGTTTATTGTGCAACTTAGTTTTCCTCTGTCTTACCTACCATTTTCGTAAATCGTTTGGACATTACAGCACACACCCGGGGACGCCATAGGGTCCTGGGGTGTCCTCGCAATGTCCGGTGGGAGGTGAAGGTTTTCAAAAACTCTTCCTGTGCATAGTGCTTAGATGTCCAGGAATTCTTGTCGGCTATATAGAGTGTTTGCTGGGCTGTACTGAGTGAATAAGGTAAGAACTATTAAGTAAATGACTGCTAATAATATATATATATATTTTTTTTCTTATCAGCAATTCAAGTTGTTTATTTGTAAGCTCTAAAACCTCCGATGTCACTCAATGGCCTTTGTGCCCTGGCCTGTGGCCTTAGTGCCCTAAACATTTCTGTGACACCGAAGGACAAATTGCCTTGCCCCTAAATTGACTAAATTCCAAGTGAGATGGTAATACATGTACACACTTTTTCTCTTGGTTCCGCATCTTTTCTACTGAACCATGCTGTCTAAACAGTGTGTTTAAATTGACCTTTAAAAAAGACCTGTGAATGGCTGGATCGGGGGGTGTCAGGTCGTTGATGGTATCTCTCCATGTGTCAGTGGTTCTCTGTGTGTCATTCCAAAACAGGTCCCTCAGGGTCCATTGAGGCCCGCTACTATTGGTTTGTTCAGGGACAGCACCACCAGACTCCTGCCACGGACAACAGCTGATGCTAATGAGAATTACTCTCTCACTCTATCACTTTCTCTTCTACTTCCCACCCTCAATTCTCTCTCTGTCTGTAGCACTGCTTTTCTTTCAGCCAAATCCTTATCTCTCTGTCAACTGTCAGTCGTCTTCTTGTCCCCCACCAACACTTTACTTGCTTATCTTCTTTCTCTGCCTGTCAGTACCTCTTAATCTTTGCTTGGCTGGCTTGAGAAATTATGGAGAAAGGAAGACTGAAGCCAAAAGATGTCGGACTCAATGTCTGAAATGCTTTTCAATAACCATGGTGACGACAGCGGGGGGCAACAACAGCTGTCAAAATTCTTCAGCTGGAGATACTGGTGCTACAACCCTTGAGCTGACCCCCCCGAATATTTATTTCACTCATTAAAATGCAAATCAATTTATAAAATGTTTACATGCGTTTTTCGGGATTATTTTGTTATTATTCTGTCACTGTTTAAATAAACCTGCCATTTAAATTATAGACTGATCATTTCTTTGTCAGTGGCCAAACGTACAAAATCAATAGGGGATCAAATATTTTTTTCCCTCACTGTGTATAACTTTTGCAGAACATAGTATTTGTTTGTTAATTCCCTTTTATTTTGGTGAAAATGCGACTACCAACGACATTAATGTGTTATTTTTGAGCTTCTCTGTTAATTATTTTTGTTGAAGAGAATACCTATTAGTTGTCTTTAAACTCTTGCGGAAGCACTCAGCTCATGCTGGTTTCCATACAAGATCCAGAAAACATAATATAGTTTGATGAAAAAAGAGACAAAAAAACATCAGTTGTTTAGCGAGAGTAAACAGGTTTTTGGAAGTGTTCACCTGGCCATACAACCTGATAGGATGAAACCAAAGTCTACAGAATCTTGGCAAAGCTTTGTTTCACTTTGTAACATGTAGAGCTCAGATCAACTATATTGTAACTGCAATAAGCAACATTCTCAACCATCAACCTCTTAATAATGGCCCTCTATCACACATAACCAAGCAATTGCCACTCAAACAAAAATGTACCATGGTTGGCATAGTGAATATGACTGTGCATGTGTACAGTTGTGGCCAAAAGTTTTGAGAATGACACAAATATACATTTTCACAAAGTCTGCTGCCTCAGTTTTTATGATGGCAATTTGCATATACTCCAGAATGTTGTGAAGAGTGATCAGATTAAAGTCCCTCCTTGCCATGAAAATTAACTTAATCCCAAAAAAACAATTCACTGCATTTCAGGCCTGCCACAAAAGGACCAGCTGACATCATTTCAGTGATTCTCTCGTTAACACAGGTGAGAGTGTTGACAAGGACAAGGCTGGAGATCACTCTGTCATGCTGACTAAGTTAGAATAACAGACTGGAAGCTTTAAAAGGAGGGTGGTGCTTTAAAAGGAGGGTGGAATCATTGTTCTTCCTCTGTTTACCATGGTTACCTGCAAAGAAACATGTGCCATCATTATTGCCTTGCACAAAAAGGGCTTAACAGGCAAGGAAATTGTTGCTAGTACGATTGCACCTAAATCAACCATTCATTGGATCATCAAGAACTTCAAGGAGAGAGATTCATTTGTTGTGAAGAAGGCTTAAGCACACCCAAGAAAGTCCAGCAAGCGCCAGGACCGTCTCCTGTAGTTGATTCAGCTGAGGGATTGGGGCACCACCAGTAGGAGAGCTTGCTCAGGAATGGCAGCAAGCAGGTGTGAGTGCATCTGCACGCACAGTGAGGCGAAGACTTTTGGAGGATGGCCTTGTGTCAAGAAGGGCAGTAAAAGAAGCCACAAAAATCAGGGACAGACTGATATTCTGCAAAAGGTACAGGGATTGGACTGCTGAGGACTGGTGTAAAGTGATTTTCTCTGAAGAATCCCCATTCCGATTTTTTGGGGCATCCAGAAAAAAGTTTGTCCCGGAGAAGACAAGGTGAGCGCTACCATCAGTCTTGTGTTATGCCACCAGTAAAGCATCCTGAGACCATTCATGTGTGGGGTTGCTTCTCAGCCAAGGGAGTGGGCTCACTCACACTTTTGCCTAAGAACACAGCCATGAATAAAGAATGGTACAAACACATCCTCCGACAGCAACTTCACCCAACCATCTAAGAACAGTTTGATGACGAACAATGCTTTTTCCAGCAAAATGGAGCACCTTGCCTTAAGTTGCTCAGGTAACAAAACATCAAAATTTTGGGTCCATAGCCAGGAAACTCCCCAGACCTTAATCCCATTGAGAACTTGTGGTCAATCCGCAAGAAGCGGGTGGACAAACAAAACCCCACAAAAACTCCAAGCATTAATTATGCAGGAATGGGCTGCCATCAGTCAGGATGTGGCCCAGAAGTTAATTGAAAACATGCCATGGCGGATCGCAGAGGGCAACTCTTTGCATAAACTTAATGTAATGGTCAAAAAAAGCCTTTGACACTTATGAAATTCTTGTAATTATACTTCTGTATACCATAGTAAGATCTGACAAAAACATCTAAAGACACTTAGGAAGCGGACTTTGTAAAAAATATTTGATAAAGAAACCTTTGTTTGCAATTACAGAGATCATACGTTTCCTTTAATTCTTGACCAGGTTTCCACACACCGCAGCAGGGATTTTGGCACACTCCTCCATACAGACATTCTCCAGATCCTTCAGGTTTCGGGGCTGTCGCTGGGCAATACGGACTTTCAGCTCCCTCCAAAGATTTTCTGTTGGGTTCAGGTCTGGAGACTGGCTAGGCCACTCAAGGACCTTGAGATGCTTCTTACGGAGCCACTCCTTAGTTGCCCTGGCTGTGTGTTTCAGGTCGTTGTCATGCTGGAAGACCCAGCCACGGCCCATCTTCAATGCTCTTACTGAGAGAAGGAGGTTGTTGGCCAAGATCTTGCGATACATGGCCCCATCCATCCTCCCCTCAATACGGTGCAGTCGTCCTGTCCCCTTTGCAGAAAAGCATCCCCAAAGAATGATGTTTCCACCTCCTTGCTTCACGGTTGGGATGGTGTTCTTGGGGTTGTACTCATCCTTCTTCTTCCTCCAAACACGGCGAGTGGAGTTTCAGACCAAAAAGCTCTATTTTTGTCTCATCAGACCACATGACCTTTTCCCATTCTTCCTCTGGATCATCCAGATGGTTATTGGCAAACTTCAGACGGGCTTGGACATGCACTGGCTTGAGCAGGGGGACCTTGCGTGCGCTGCAGGATTTTAATCCATGACAGCGTAGTGTGTTACTAATGGTTTCCTTTTGGCTCTCTTCAGGTCATTGACCAGGTCCTGCCGTGTAGTTCTTGGCTGATCCCTCACCTTCCTCATGATCATTGATGCCCCACGAGGTGAGCTCTTGCATGGAGCCCCAGACTGAGGGAGATTGACCGTCATCTTGAACTACTTCCATTTTCTAATAATTGCGCCAACAGTTGTTGCCTTCTCACCAAGCTGCTTGCCTACTGTCCTGTAGCCCATCCCAGCCATGTGCAGGTCTACAATTTTATCCCTGATGTCCTTACACAGCTCTCTGGTCTTGGCTATTGTGGAGAGGTTGGAGTCTGTTTGATTGAGTGTGTGGACAGGTGTCTTTTATACAAGTAATGAGTTCAAACAGGTGCAGTTAATACAAGTAATGACTGGAGAACAGGAGGACTACTTAAAGAAAAACTAACATGTCTGTGAGAGCCGGAATTCTTACTGGTTGGTAGGTGATCAAATACTTATCATGCAATAAAATGCAAATTAATTATTTAAAAATCATAATTTTTTCAATGTGATTATCTGGATTTTAGTTTTAGATTCCATCTCTCACAGTTGAATTGAACCTATGATAAAATTACAGACCTCTACATGCTTTGTAAGTGGGAAAACCTGTAAAATCTGCAGTGTATCAAATACTTGTTCTCCGCACTGTAACTGCATTCAACAGCTTTCTAAACCACCAGTGTCTAATTCTTGACCGTAACGAAAGCATATGTAGAGGCATTTAAGTCTTCAAATTAATATATTTTAGTTATGTTCTCAAACCATTTAAATCCTTAAACAAAACACAATTAAATGGTATTTCAGTCCTTGGAAATGGTCTTGGAAAAAAGTACTTTTACATAATTGATACAAGCATAATCTGACTAGAGTGTTGTAGTTGAAAAAAAAGTAAATACACTTGTTTTCTATTTCTATGATTGAATATACCCTCCTCCAAAGAACATGAAAATGCTGTATTGCTCAAAATAAAGTTAAATTTTTTGCAATAGAAATCTAATTTCTAATAAACTGTGTTTACCAGTCAGTTTTGTTAATAATTGCATCAATATGCCCGTTCCTTCAGGAAGATGAATTGTATAGTTCAAAGTTGTATTTATTAAATGCACTGAAAAACACAGCGTCATTCTGAACAATGAAATTCTAGTGACATGGCACACGACATCTACACAGTAAGAAATAAGAAATATAAGAAGCAAAAATATAGCAAAAATATGCATAACATTGGAAACTAACAGCAATATTAAATAGGGTAGAACGGGGAATGTGAACAATATGGGTATAAGTATTTAATATAAAAAATATAATATCACTCAATCAAATTTACAACAGCAGTTGTCACAAAGTGCTTTACAGAGACACCCGGCCTTAAACCCCAAGGAGCAAACAACAGTAGTGTTGGATTTCAGTGGCTAGGAAAAACTCCCTAAGATGGCCGAATTTTAGGAAGAAACCTAAAGAGGACCCAGGCTCAGAGGGGTGACCAGTCCTCTTCTGGCTGTGCCGGGTGAGATATTAAGAGTCCAATTGGAATAATTAATACATTTCTCTGGGCAAAATCCAGAGTTTATTTGATTTTATGACCAGGTGGACAAGGACAGGGACAGCAACGGGCCCCCCAAACCAGGAAATCCGCAGGTGTGGACCAGGAGCTCATCTCCTCCTAAAATTTTAAACTGGAGGAAACTGAGAAAAGTTAGAAGTGCATTCCTCATATCCCCCAGCACAATAATATAACAGCGTAACACCTTGGAACTGAGACGGGGGGGTCCGGCAACACTGTGGCCCTACCCGGGGGAGGCCCCGGACAGGGCCCAACAGGCAGGAAATCAATCCACCCACATTGCCAGGCATCAACCAAAGGGACACCCACCAACCGCAACCCCCCTGAATGAGGGCAGAGTATCGCCAGCAGCGTAAAGCCCAATTGCACAAGTGCGCAACAGAGAGTCAACAACAAGCCAGTGACTCTTCCCCCAAAAGGCTAATTTAGGGGCTTCTCCATGCTTCATTGAAATATATAAATGTGTGTCATCAGCATAACAATGAAAGTTTACATTGTGATTTCGGATTACATTGCCCAGAGGGAGCATATATAGTGAGAACAATAATGGGCCCAGAACCAAGCCCAATATGGGTTTCCAGTCTCTCTAAGAGAAGGGAGTGATCAATAGTGTCAAAAGCAGCACTAAGATCAAGAAGCAACAGAACGGATGCGGAACCTTTGGCCATTAGAAGGTCATTTGTTACCTTCACGAGTGCAGTCTCAGTACTATGATGGGATCTGAAACCGGACTGGAGAATTTCATAAATGTTATTTGTCTTTAGGAAGGCATTAAGTTGTTAGGAAAGAGTTCGATATTGGCCTATAATTGTTTAATATGTCGGGGTCCAGATTAGATTTTTTTTAGAAGAGGCTTAATTTCCGCTATTTTTTGTGAGTTTGGTACACATCCGGAGGAAAGGGAGCAATTTATTATGTTCAGCATTGGCTGACCTAGCACAGGAAATAGCTCCTTAAGTAATTTTGTTGGAATCGGATCTAGCATCATTAAAGGGTTCAAAACCCTTTAATGAAGAAAAACATTTTGAGGACCGTAATGTCGCCTGGTATGGCGCAGCCGGGGCCCCACCCTGGAGCTAGGCCCGGGGTTGGGGCTCGTATGCGAGCGCCTGGTGGCCGGGCCTTTCCCCACAGGGTCCGGCCAGGCTCAGCCTGAAGGAGCGACGTGGGGCCTGTTATGGTAATTTTGAACTAAGGTACATTTGAGAAATGTCTGTCTTTCCATTTGGCTGATATGTAGATCTTTACTTTGATTGTGACACACATGTCTGTATAATATCAGAGGATTAACAGGCCATGTACTTGGGCCATGTCCTCCTGCCTAGAAGAAGGGTGTCAGTCTTTTGTTTCCACAGGAATGTGGTCCTTGGGGGGAGTAAGGTCAGTTGGCCCCTTTGGGTAAACACTACAGTAAACATTATGGCAGGAAGGATAAGGTGGGGGAAGATAGCATTTGACTTGTGTGATAGAACAAAGGGAAATGTGTTTGATTGACATGAGACAGATGGCAGCATCTTACCACACCCCTTTTTCCTATGTGATATATACGGTTGAATGAGCTATATTGAGTTAGAGACTCCTCAGACGATTATGTGTGTGTAAGCGGTTGACGCGTCTCTCATAATAGTCTCTGTGCATAATAATTAATAAAACGGTTATAATGTACAAAGAGAACTTTGTCTCTGTGTCCCTTACTCAGAGTGTCGATACATGGAATTACCATCACAATTTGGGGGCTCGTCCTCGGTTACTGTTCCTGTGGTCTCTTACTTTTTGGGATTCCTCAGTACTGGTACCCGGGCTTAAATTTCGAACTAGGGAGGTAAGGGCACTTTAGTTTTGTATACTAGGGGTTAGGGCTCCTTTTTGCGTTAGGGCGCGGGTATACTTGGGGTTAGGGCTCCTTTTTGCGTTAGGGCGCGAGTATACTTGGGGTTAGAGCTCCTTTTTGCATTAGGGCGCGAGTATACTTGGGGTTAGGGCTCCTTTTTGCGTTAGGGCGCAAGTATACTTGGGGTTAGGGCTCCTTTTTGCGTTAGGGCGCGAGTATACTTGGGGTTAGGGCTCCTTTTTGCGTTAGGGCGCATTTAAATTCTGCAGACAAGGTTAGGGCCTTGAACATCTCACTTACGGGCCGACGGGTCTATCGACGATGTTAAGGGCACGTTGATTGAGATGAAAGCGTTAGGGCGCTGGTATATGTGTTAGGGCACATTCGGTTTGAATGGTTATGAGATTTTTTAATAGAATAGAGTTTGTTTCGCTGCGTTTGTTTTTTTTTTTGCTGCTTTTGATGTTGGGTAAGTGTTGTGGTGGGTTTTCGGCGACGGTGTTTCTGTTTATGGTGTTTGGACATGTGAACAAATGTTCTTTGAGTGTTATTAGGTTTTTCCGGCGACTGGCGTTTTCGTTCGGTGATGGATGCGCGGCCTGTCGGGCAGATTGGAGGTAGATGGACGTGGTAACGTATGGAAGTTGCAGGAGGCGTGATGTGAAGTTGTTTGGAAGGCATAGGCTACGGTGTGTAGGGAGTGTTGACTGATGGAAGCTTTGGGAAAGTTTGTGTGGAGTATATTGATCTGTGTTGTAGTTTTTTTGCTCAGGTTAGATGGCTCGTTCTCCTCTGATTGCCCGTCATCCCACCCGCGGAGTTCAGCCGGACCGATACATGGTCCCATCCTGCCCGGCGACTGCATCGTTGGAGTCGTACAGTCGACGTGGCCAAGCTCTATGGACCTTTTTCATTGTTTGAGTCAAGAAAAGTTCCTTAAGTGGGGAGTTGTACACACCAGGTGTACACATCCATAATCTCCAGTGTTTGCGGCTGAGACCAAAGAAGACTACAGACCCGGGGTTGAGGAAGAGACTGTGCTAACCACTACTTTTAAATGTATGAAGCTACCACTAGACATTTGACTGGACATTGGATTTGGGAAGATGCCTGTGCGAATACAACGGCTGTACAGACGTATTGTTCCCGCAAGAATGGAGACAGTTTCGGCTTCTCTTTGGCCTTGCCGGGAGCGATCCAACGGGAACGCGCAGGAACGCTGAACCGCCTGGGGGAGGTGTGCGGACGGTCAGACAGGAGACGGACCAGGGGGAGCATCAACCGGTGAGATTGTTCCTTGATACAGTTTTCATATGCTTTAGTAAACAATGTGGTTGGTTTTTGTAAGTCAGATTTGATGGTTTTGTGGAAGTTGATAGATGGATTTGAGAAAGTATGGTGGATAGGAGTTATTTTTTGGAGTATTGCAGTCATGGCGGCTGTAGTTAGTGTACTGTCGTTTTGTTCCATGTCCTGACTACCATTTCCATGCAGCTAACTTCTTGCGGGGTGATTCGTGCAGGATTTTACATAGCTCTCTTTTGGTGGAATTGGTTTCTTTGCAACTGTCTGTGCAGAATGCGAGAAGGGTGTCTCGTTTGTTTTTCAACTACAGGGGAATTGAGCCCCTATGTCTCCCCGTGCAACCTGTGTTATGGGTAGGGGAGAATTGGTCCTATGTGCTAGCGGTGAGCAGGCCTCGGGTTGGTTTCTACCAAGTAGCTAGGGCATTGATGGCTAAGGGGCTATATCTGTTGCGCGTCTATGGCTACTGCTGTGCTCGGGGGGACCTCGCGGATTTTGCCAAGGCTCTATGTCCACCAATTTCAGATTGTAGGAAGGAGTAGGGCTTGCTCCTGTAAATTGCCAAAATTGTTGGTCACCTTATGGTTTGGATCAGTAGTTATGCTACTGAAGTTGTGTATGCGCGCGCCAATTGCCTTTGTTCTGTATGTGATTATGGCCCGAGTCCCGGGCATTTGTCATTATCTGTTTGTGGTCATCATCTAGTAAATGCATTTGTCCATTTTGGAAATCCATGTGCACGGGGGTTCCAATTGGCTGCATTGTATGTTCCTTGGTGGGATATGTGAATTTGTTCAAGGTTGTTGTTACCTTGGAAGTTTTGAAATCGCAAGGTTTTGCTTTGTTTGGTGTCCACTGGGGTGTATGCGAAAGTAATGTCTTAAATTTAATAAATGGGATAGATTGGTATAATGCTGCTTCTCTAATTTGGTACACTATGGGAACGACAGTAGTCTCAAGATGGGGTCTCTGGAATCATGGACGATACTAGAAACTGAGGTGTGCTTTCATAATCATTGATTTTCTTAAATGTTTATTTACTAAAATGTATCGTGCCTAACCATTAAATGAAGCTGGAACTTATCAAGGAAACCTGATCACCTTCCTCGGTAATAGCCAAGCTTATTTAATTGAATATTACATGTAGTATGAAAAGCACTTGAATGTTATATAGCATGTTTTAATAGGCGTTCGACATAGCCTGTTTTGTTCTGTCATGCTTGACCATGTTTTAATAGGTATTCAAGAAATAACCTGTTTTGTTGTGCTTTGTCATGTGTACGTATGTAATTTTGAGTCAAACGTATTTATTGCGTTGATGATAATGTTTAAAACCGTAAGGCCTCAAGGGGGGTCTCACGACAATGTAGGCAGGCCTTAACAAAGGCCCACCACGTGGTAGCCGACTGTTGTGTGCTGAGCTGTTCACTAGCACAAGTGGGTAGTCTGAAACCTAGTGATGAATTGGAATTTGGTACAGTGATTTTCTCATCTGGTAAAATAGTCTCATGGTTGTCTTACAAAAGGTTAACGTATTGTGTTTTCGCTCTCCTTATATACTGTATAAGTGGTAGAATGAAGAATCCACCTGGTGATAGACTTGAACGTTAAGGAGACACGCTGTGCTCCATGAGGGCCGCATATGAATCCAGGCCTATGAAGAGGGTTACACAGCCAAAGCAAGTTCACTCCCCACAAAATTAGATGACCTATTTTTTAAATGCTAAATTGAGTTTGGTTAAATAATATGGTTTCTCTTATTTGTATTTCCAATGATACCTGGGTTAATTATTGTGTTTTCGGGCCTATGCCTGATGCCCGTTACTGGCTTTATAAATTCTAGCCTGGTAAACTGACACATGGGGTTGATTGATGTGTCTGCGTTTAGAGTTCTAGCCTGGGGTATCATGGGGTTTGCTCACTGATTGTTCCTTGATTTTAGTGAATTCATATGTCTGTTTTCTGTTGACTTGTTGTGTAGATATTGATAAGCAGATGTATTTTTTATTTTTAATGAAATGCAAAACTATAGGATGGGTTGGACACCACATCTGAATCGTCAGTTAACGAACGATGTAGGCTAAATTGATAGTATAGTCTGAAGACCATAAACAAACATTTGGCCTTGTTAATGGCTCACCATATATGTGTGGAGCTCAGGGCTTCAGGAAGGGTGGGCAGATCCACTGGGATGGCTTCCGCCACCCTTAACATTATATCAAGGTAGCATATTACTAAGGGTTGAATTCGAGTGTTCAGCCTGTTCTCACCCATGGTAATTTTACCAACACAAGCATGTTCAGTTTTGGGATGATAAAACATTAAGTGAAAGCTTAATAAGTTTTCCTTTTGGTTGCTTTAATGTTTACATTTATGATTTCGAATCAAATTGTAGTAAGGGTGGAGACGTTAAGTCATCCAACATTGTTAATTGCTAGTACAAATTCGATGTCTTTGCATGAGATATGCATGGAGGTAGCGATTTTGGCAGTCCGCCACTATTTTGAATAACATAGACTTACATCTAAAGTTGAGTAAATTCCTTAGACGGTAGGAGGTAAAATGAGTCATGATGTTTGTTGGTCTCAACTTAGTTTGGCCGTTGCCTGTGGAAATGCAAATTTTGATATGCTACTTTGGGAGTTCCTTCACACGAGCGACCGTGTGTGTGGTACAGTTTTTTTATTTCCTTTGAGGATGTTTTTCTTATTTTCGGTTGTTTTGGTTGGATATTCAGTTTGCGACTTTTTATTGAATGCATGTTAGATTTTCTTTTCATTTTGGTCCTGTAATGGTTCTGCTTTCAAGCTTGGAGTCATTTTCCGTTGACTCTGTCGTGAAAGCAGGGGGGGATTGTATGAAATGATTATCTATAGTGGAAAAGAGTTAAACTTAGAGTTCAAATGAAAAACAGTTGACCTTAGAGTTCAAAGCAAATTAAATACTTAAAGAAGTTACGTGAATAATCTAGTTTGTCTAATTGGGTTTTTGAAAAGTATGTTTTATGCAAAATCTAACATGGTTTTGGTTGAGTGGAATACATCTTACCATTTTGAAATGGTTTAGCTAAGCAATAACTAATTTGATGGATGTGTTACTGTTCAGTTAGTTTAATATTTGATTAGAAGTAATCATATTAATCTCATGCATTATGGAATAAGTGAGTAGAAACGTGCAGGGAGCACATTTTGTTATTCCTTACATGTTTACTAAATTTTGCCATGTTTTAATTGATACTGAGAAAGTTATTCTGAGAGGTACAGACCCCCTGGAGCACTCCACCCCCTGACACAAAAAAAAACAGTTTGAGATGGATTTTAACTTGTTTGTACTCTTTAGAAGAGAAACAGACATTATCAAAATTGGGTATTCTAATTCTAATTAAATTTTTGTCCTAGTAGGCAATCATTGTAAAGGTAATGGTTAACAGAGGTTTCTTTGAGGTGAATGATGTGAAGAAAAAAAAGTTTGTTTCACTATTGTCTGGCCTGGGTTGTTTCTCAAGACAACAACAGTGTCCCTTATTGCTAAGGTGACCATTATTCAAGACCAGGGTCTGTTATCCTTAGGTTAATAGACCACCCCCCACTCCAGTGTGGGCCCTGGGGGACAGGGAGTAAAAAGGGGGGGTCATGATTTATGACGGGATTTCAGAGTGTCTTTGATGTGCTAGGATAATAAGAAGAGACTTGGAGAATTCACACTGAGTTTCATCTTGTAGAGAAATTAGGCTAAATAACAGTTATGTTTGCTGACCTTCAAGATGGTGTGAAATGTTTGATTTGAAATAAGGTATTTGATCCTTTATGTGAAACAATGGTGAATTTGATTGTAGTTCCGATACAACACAATCAGATGTAAATTATATAGGTGAACTGAGAATTGTTAAATGAACTGCTCTTAGAGAGTGGTACTTCAATGTAAGCAAACTATATTAACTGATGAGTTTTTGGAACAGTAATGAGATATGTGAAATTGTTCTTCTGTTCTTTGTGTTGGTTGTTACACCAACTATAGAAAATAGTTGAATTGTTATTTTGCTACACTAGCAGAACAGAAGCACCAGAGATGTTAATGTTTTAATGATACTGTTATTGATTTCAACTGTTCTACTCTATTTGGACAAAAGAAGTTGAGAGATATTGGAAATATAGGGTTTGAGTGTTTGATAGTGTGTGGTTCTAATGTATCAGCGAGATGCAACAAGCTAACGTGATGGACATATGTGATGATGTACTGTGCAGTTGGAACTAATCTTCTCAAGGATAATTCACACTTCAGACACTTGAAAGCGATTCGGCAACAGAGGACTTGCTGGAGCCCAGAGAGAGACTGAGCTTGGCTTAAAAGGACAACTGTGAGGTGGCTGAGGTGAGAAGGATCTCACAGACACACAGACAGACTGTCCTACAGCTGAGAGAGGAGTCGACTCTGGCTCGCTGCACGTCTAGGTGCCGCACGTCTACAGGATGCTGAGTTCCTGTGAGCTGGACTGACTCGAGTCCTGATGATTCTGCAATGTGATGGAGAAGGCACCCTCCGACCGAGAGGATGGAGGCGAGGAAAGCTCCGGTTATGGACAACGTTTACTGGGGCGGAAAGATCTACAGCACAACATCATGCTACGCTGATTGGGTCCATACCAGGTACATCTCATCTGCTGTCCAGGTAGCTGAGAGAGGAACCTGGGGTCGATGACACGCTACAGGAGGATTTCAGTGTTTACAGGTTAGACACAGTGAATTGAAGTCACTGAGGGATAGTGAATTTTCTGGTGCTAGTAACCAGTCACTTTCTACATGGCCTGCAGCTATAGAACCCAACTGCATTGTGGGATTGTTAACGTGCTGTACTCTGCTTGCTGTTACCTACCTGGCTACCTGCCAAACCTTTTCGAATTTACTCGATATAAACTAATTGGTCAAAATTCTATTTTAGAGTTTTACCAACGCAATATTTATCTGTTGACCTCTTACCCAACTTTTCTACACTGGGACTCTTTTTGGACATGATTAACATAACTACTCACCCCTGAACACCTGAGGCTAAGTATCATTACAATGCCTTATCACTGTAATTGATGTAGCAACAACACGGAGGAGAATGTTCGTCTTAAGTTAAAGATAGCAGAGTTAGAGGCTCGGCTTCTGACGCAAATGCCTGGCAAGGATTATGCTAGTGTAGAAATAGAAAAATCTGCGTCAGTGCCACCAGGTAGAAACAATAGTTTTGTTAGCCCCCCGGCACAGCTCCTGCAGCCGGGCAATAACTTTCGCTTGGTCACTGGGAAGAAATGCCGTCGACCAGTTAAACCTGAATCGTTGCTAAAACCAACTGAGACTTTGAACAGGTTTTCCCCACTGGAGTTGGAGTCAAGGCCCGAGCCGTCTTCGGAGGGGAATGATCGGCAGGCATGTTCTACCGGTGGCCTTGAAAAACTGAAAACTTTAGTCATTGGCGATTCCATTACACGCAGTATTAGACTAAAGAATCAGCCGGTGATAGTACATTGTTTACCAGGGGGCAGAGCCACCGACGTAGCCGCAAATCTGGGGTTGGTGCTAGCGCAGTCTAAAACTGGCAAGTATAGAGAGTATAGAGATATTGTTATCCACGTTGGCACCAACGATGTTAGGATGAAACAGTCAGAGGTTACGAAGCAGAACATAGCATCAGCGTGTAAATTAGCTAGAAAGATGTGTCGGCATCGAGTAATTGTCTCTGGCCCCCTCCCAGCTAGGGGTGGTGACGAGCTCTACAGCAGACTTGCGCAACTCAATCGCTGGCTGAAAACGGAGTTCTGCCCGTCGCAGGAGGTAGAGTTTGTAGATAACTGGCCTTCTTTTTGGGACTCTCCCAGAAATAGGGCCAGGCCAGATCTGCTGAGGAGCGACGGACTCCATCCTAGCTGGAGTGGTGCTCTTCTTTTATCTAGGAACATTGACAGGAGACTCCTATAGCTTTAACATGAGATAGGGTGCAGGTCAGGCTGCAGTCTGTTAGCCAGCCTGCTAGCATAGTGGAGTCTGTCAATAGCATAGCCAGAGTAGTTAGTACAGCTTTACCTATTGCCACTGTGACTCGTTACAGGCTGAGAAAAGTTAAACAAGGTAGTGCTAACAAAAACAACCTTATTAAGATAAAGCCTTCCTCCACCTCGGTCAAAAATAAAAATAATTGTATCACTTCGCATCTCAAAATGGGACTACTAAATATTAGATCTCTTGCTCCAAAGGCAGTTGCAGTAAATGAATTAATCTCTGATCATAAACTAGATGCTATTGGTTTATGTGAAACGTGGCTAAATCCTAATGAATTCACTGCCTTAAATGAGGCCTCTCCTCCTGGCTATACTAGTGATCATATCCCTCGTGCGTCCCGAAAAGGAGGGGGTGTCGCTAATATTTATGACAGTAAATATAAACTTACTCTCAAACATATCACAGAGTTTCATTCTATCGAAGTTTTACTCATGAAAGTTAACCAGGCTGATAAATCATTTTACATAGCTACTATTTATAGTCCCCCTGGGCCATACACATTGTTCCTCAATGAGTTTCCAGAATTCTTGTCTAACCTTGTAGTCATGGCAGATAGTATTCTAATTTTTGGCGATTTCAATATTCATATGGAAAACTCCAATGATCCTCTTCAAAAAGCCTTTGAAGCCATAATTGACTCAATGGGTTTCATCCAACATGTCTCAGGTCCAACACATTGCCAAAATCATGCCTTAGATTTAGTCCTGTCACGAGAAATAGATATTGTAGACCTAATAATTTCCCCCCAAAATCCTGGATTATCGGATCACTGTCTTATTACATTTACCGTTAAAACAAGAAATCCACCTGCCCCCCAAACAATGAGTTTCAAAAGCCGTACTATAAATTCTCGGACTACAAATAAATTCCTTGATACTCTCACTAGTTCGCTCATTAACGACAGAGTAAATAAATCTGTAAACGATCCAATCGAGGATCTAAACTCAATACTGCGAAATACATTAGACATAGTTGCACCACTAAAAACTAAAGAAATACGCAACAAGAAACTTGCTCCCTGGTACACCGACAATACTAGAGCACTTAAGCAAGCCTCCAGAAAATTGGAGCGAAAGTGGCGCTCCACCAAGTTGGAAGTATTTAGACTAGCCTGGATAGACAGTACACTACAATACCGAAAATCACTCACGTCTGCTCGATCAGCTTATTTCTCCAACCTGATTGAGGCGAACAAAAACAATCCAAAATTTCTCTTTGATACAGTTGCAAAGTTAACAAAAAAGCAAAGCTTAGCAAGTGAAGTGGGTCTTCACTTTAGTTGTAATGAACACATGAACTACTTTGATGAAAAGATCATCACCATTAGAAAACAAATAACTGACTCCTCCTTAAATAGTTATGGTCCTCAAAATCTCAGTTGTCCTAAAACTGTCCTGAACCTCCCTGACCAAGTGCCAAAGGGGACAATTTTTTGATACCGTATCGCTCGACACATTTACAAAATTTTTAATGAGTTCTAAACCCACAAACTCTCAGCTAGACCCGATTCCTACAAAATTACTTAAGGAGTTATTTCCTGTGCTAGGTCAGCCAATGCTGAACATAATAAATTGCTCCCTTTCCTCCGGATGCGTACCAAACTCACTAAAAATTGCGGAAATTAAGCCTCTTCCAAAAAAATCTAATCTAGATCCCGACATATTAAACAATTATAGGCCAATATCGAACCTCCCGTTCCTCTCAAAAATCTTAGAAAAATGTGTTTCCCAACAACTGAATGCCTTCCTAAAGACAAAAAACATTTATGAAATATTCCAGTCCGGTTTTAGATCCCATCATAGTACTGAGACTGCACTCGTGAAGGTAACAAATGACCTTCTAATGGCCTCAGACAAAGGTTCCGCATCCGTCCTGTTGCTTCTTATTTATCTGAAAGATATCAGTTCGTTAGTGTGGATGGCATATCCTCTGACAAGTCAAAGGTATGCTTTGGAGTTCCTCAAGGCTCGGTTCTGGGCCCATTATTGTTCTCACTATACATGCTCCCTCTGGGCGATGTAATCCGAAATCATAATATTTCTTGCTCTTAAACTCAAATAAAACAGAAATGCTCCTTTTAGGACCCAAAAAACAAAGAACGTTGCTAGCAGATCTCACTGTGAACCTCGACGGCTGCATGGTCGTATCCCAAAAAACTGTAAAAAACCTTGGCGTGACCCTGACCTCTCCTTTGAAGAACATATAAAATATGTCTCAAGAGTTGCTTATTTTCATCTTCGAAACATTGCAAAAATTTGAAACTTTCTATCAAAAACTGATGCAGAAAAATTAATCCATGCTTTCTTTACTTCTAGATTAGATTACTGCAATGCTCTTCTCTCTGGTTATCCAGACAAATTAATAAATAAACTTCAATTAGTGCTGCACACGGCTGCTAGAATCTTAACTACAACAAAAAAATTTGAACACATTACTCCTGTCCTGGCGTCCTTACATTGGCTGCCTGTTAGGGTTAGGGCTGATTTTAAGGTTTTACTCTTAACCTATAAATCAATACATGGACTTGCTCCTACTTACCTGGCTGAAATGATCCAGCCATACATACCTACACGTAACCTTAGATCGCAAGATGCAGGCCTTTTAATTGTACCTAGAATTTCTAAACAAACAGTTGGCGGCAGGGCCTTTTCTCATAGAGCTCCACTCCTGTGGAAAGATCTGCCAATTAAGGTTAGAAATGCAAAATTAGTGCAAACTTTCAAGTGTCTACTAAAAACTAATCTCTACAGCATGGTTTATAATTAGGTGTAGCCTGGCCTGGGGGCGTGAAGGTGACCAGTAGGCTTGATACTGTCCACCCTTGCTGTCTTGCCAGGTGGGCTCTCGTCGCCACTGGGATGCCCTCCCTCCAATGCCTTTCGGGGGAAGAGTCACTGGCTTGATGTTTTATCTCTGTTGCGCACTTGTGCAATTGGGCTGTACGCCGCTAGCAATACTCAGCCCTCATTCAGGGGGGTTGCGCTTGGTGGGTGTCCCTTTGGTTGATGCCTGGCAATGTGGTTGGATTGATTTCCTGCCTGTTGGGCCCTGTCCGGGGCCTCCACCGGGTAGGGCCACAGTGTCCCCCCCCGTCTCAGTTCCAAGGTGTTACGCTGCTATATTATTGTGCTGGGGGATATGAGGGATGTACTACTAACTTTTCTCAGTTTCCTCCAGTTTTACATTTTAGAAGGAGATTAGGGTCCTGGTCCACACCTGCGGATTACCTGGTTTGGGGGGCCCGTTGCTGTCCCTGTCCTTGTCCACCTGGTCATACTTCTGACCTAGTCTAAAATCAAATAGACTCTGGATTTAGCCCTGAGAAATTTATTTATTATTCCAATTGGACTCTTAATATCTCACCCGGCACAGCCAGAAGAGGACTGGTCACCCCTCTGAGCCTGGGTCCTCTCTAGGTTTCTTCCTAAAATTCGACCTTAGGGAGTTTTTCCTAGCCACTGAAATTCAACACTACTGTTGTTTGCTCCTTGGGGTTTAAGGCCGGGTGTCTCTGTAAGGCACTTTGTGACAACTGCTGTTGTAAAAAGGGCTTTATAAATAAACGTTATTGATTGATTGATAGAGCCTTTAGCTAAAACTGGTCATCTTGGAATTCACAAGGGAGAACACAGATTCTCCTGGCCTGGCTGATAAAGCAGCTAGAATGGAGACAACAAGAGCTGTGTCTGCATTTGAGCTATGAAGGACAACACCTTGGAATATACATCTGACTTTTTCGTTCTGTTATAACGGCCTGTCAAAGAAATGGTTCATAACTGACTGTCTGACGTTTGGAGGAGCAGAACATTTGTGATGGCTTTGGAAGTACATCTAATTGGAACCATGGAGAGGACTTTTCAGTGAATCGAGCAATTGGCATGAGAGGACTTTGTAACAGTGATGAATTGAAGGATGCATTCATAAAAGTTTTGCTGTACTATGTTATGGTTCTGTTACAGAGGTGGGGGACTCGAGTCACATGACTTGACTCGAGTCTGACTCGAGTCACAATTTTCAGGACTTGTGACTTGCTTGATTAAAGTATGAAAATGACTTGACTTGACTTTGACTTGAGAACAAGTTACTTGAGACTTGACTTGACTTGAAGTGGAAGACTCGACAATAACTTGAACTTATAATAAACAAACAGCAATAAAATTATTTTATATGTTGTGACATCAGCACCACTAATCAGCGTATGTGCCTTTAACGCTGCACAATTCAAACCGCGCCAAACATGGCAGACAGTAACGTTAGTCGAGCTCCACATATAGTATCGTTTGGATACAAGGACTTTGAACTGGACCGTGTGAATAAAAAAAGATTTGCCAGATGCAAAATATGCAACAACGTCAAATTTCATTTGTTATTTTAAGAACCACAAGAAAAGGTAAGAAAGTAATCTCTTTATATTCAGTTTCACTAAGATCAATAACGATTAAGTTACTAATTTTAATACTAATGTAATCTTTTGTTTGTCATAATTTGGCCTTGGTTGCATATTATGTTTGTTTTTTTCTTGTTAGAAATGTGACCATTATCATTACTGAATACGTCTGGTAAATAGATGTAAGGGAATTTTACTATTATATTAACAGTGGCATAGCCTGAATTTTAATGTTGATGGGCATCTTAAAATGAGCGGGCATGTATATAACACGTAGGCTATAATGTCTGTATTAAATGTGGGCATTTTCAAGTGTTTGTGGACTGCGTGTGGAAACTAAAAAGCATTGTGCTTACACCATAACAGTTAACTTTACGGCATGAAAGGCTAACATGGAGGCGCCGATGTGATTACTAGCACCTAAACATTTCGAAGAGTTTTTTTTTTTTACTCATACAGACAATTATAATTACAGCGTAATTACATATTAGGCAGTTTTTCAGTCACAATAATTAGTTTATAAGGTTGTTTTATATTAGCCATTATTACATGGATTGGCTGTATTCCAGTGCGGAATGCGTGTTATTTCTTGATAACAGACCGTTGCCATGAAAAACAGCGCGTTGCTATGGACGCAGCAGGATTCTAACTAGAGACGGAACGGACAATTTTCTTTAGAGGAATACAATCGTTTTTAAATCAATAAATTCCTTTTGAAATCAATATTTTGTGTCAAATTATAGATTTATTTGGTAGGTAGCCATGTAATAAGCGGGATAAGGTATAGCGAGGCGGCTGTTATAGCGAATACAACCACTTCAGGCTGATTCAAGATCCCTCCACTTCGTCCCCCCAAAAAATTGTACCGCGGAGGAGAACAATATTTGATTTTGAAATCGAGCTTCGCACTGAGCGCACATCAGAAACAGAGGACAGTGTGTGTGTATGTTCATCTCTTTAGTACTGTGACTTGACATGACTTGAAACTTATAAGGACTCGACTTGACTTGCTTAGGGTGAACCCTTGACTTGACTTGCTTGATTCATCTGAACTGTGACTTGAGACTTGACTCGAGACTTGATGGTTAAGACTTGAGACTTGCTTGGACTTAACCATGTGTGACTTGTCCCCATCTCTGGTTCTGTATGATAACAATGTGTGATCTTGGGGTTAATACAGAAGGTAATCATCTAGAAGAATGTAAAGGAGGATCCAGACATTTCAGATTTGTTCCGTTCTCTAATCATCAAGGGATATTGACTGGGTCATGTTGTTAAAGAGTACTGTTTTGTTGCAGTCTACATCCTAATGTGTGAACTGTTTGAGGTTTGATACCAAGGTTTGACATGGTATCAAGAGGATGGAGTGTTATGGTAATTTTGAACTAAGGTACATTTGAGAAATGTCTGTCTTTCCATTTGGCTGATATGTAGATCTTTACTTTGATTGTGACACACATGTCTGTATAATATCAGAGGATTAATAGGTACTTGGGCCATGTCCTCCTGCCTAGAAGAAGGGTGTCAGTCTTTTGTTCCGCAGGAATGTGGTCCTTGGGGGGAGTAAGGTCAGTTGGCCCCTTTGGGTAAACACTACAGTAAACATTATGGCAGGAAGGATAAGGTGGGGGAAGATAGCATTTGACTTGTGTGATAGAACTAAGGGAAATGTGTTTGATTGACATGAGACAAATGGCAGCATCTTACCACACCCCTTTTTCCTATGTGATATATACGGTTGAATGAGTTATATTGAGTTAGAGACTCCTCAGACGATTATGTGTGTGTAAGCGGTTGACGCGTCTCTCATAATAGTCTCTGTGCATAATAATTAATAAAACGGTTATAATGTACAAAGAGAACTTTGTCTCTGTGTCCCTTACTCCGAGTGTCGATACATGGAATTACCATCACAGGCCGCCTTCCCGTGGGCTCACCACCTGCAGGAGGGACCATAAGGGGTCGGTGCGTAGAGGATCGGGCGGCAGTCGAAGGCGGGGGCCTGGACAACCCGATCCCTGGACACGGAAACTAGTTCTAGGGACGTGGAACGTCACCTCGCTGGCGGGGAAGGAGCCTGAGATTGTGCGTGAGGTTGAGAGGTTCCGACTAGAGATAGTCAAGATCACCTCCACGCACGGCTTGGGCTCTGGAACCACACTCCTTGAGAGAGGATGGACTCTTCACCACTCTGGAGTTGCCCATGGTGAAAGGCGGCGGGCTGGTGTGGGTTTGCTTATAGCTCCCCAGCTCTGCCGCCATGTGTTTACCCCGGTGAACGAGAGGGTTGTTTCCTTGCGCCTATGGGTCGGGGATAGGTCTCTCACTGTTGTTTGTGCCTACGGGCCGAATGGCAGTGCAGAGTACCCAACCTTCTTGAAGTCTCTGGGAGGGGTGCTGGAAAGTGCTCAGACTGGGGACTCCATCGTTCTACTGGGGGACTTCAACACCCACGTGGGCAACGACAGTGACACCTGGAGGGGCGTGATTGGGAGGAACGGCCCCCCTGATCTGAATCCGAGCAGTGTTCAGTTATTGGACTTCTGTGCTAGTCAGGATGAGATGAGATGGATGAGATCCGCCCTGAGTACCTCAAGTCTCTGGATGTTGTGGGGCTGTCTTGGCTGACACGCCTGTACAACATCGCATGGCAGTCGGGGACAGTGCCTCTGGGATGGCAGACCGGGGTGGTGGTCCCTCTTTTTAAAAAGGGGGACCAGAGGGTGTGTTCCAACTACAGGGGGATCACACTTCTCAGCCTCCCCGGGAAAGTCTATGCCAGGGAACTGGAGAGGAGAATACGGCCGATAGTAGAACCTCAGATTCAGGAGGAACAGGGTGGTTTTCGTCCGAGCCGTGGAACACTGGACCAGCTCTATATCCTCTACGGGGTGCTGGAGGGTTCATGGGAGTTTGCCCACATGTGTTTTGTGGATTTGGAGAAGGCATTCGACTGTGTCCCTCGCGGCATCCTGTGGAGGGTGCTTCGGGAATATGGGGTTCTGGGTCCTTTGCTAAGGTCTGTCAGGTCCCTGTACGACTGAAGCAGGTGCTTGGTCCGCATTGCCGGCACTAAGTCAGACTTGTTCCCAGTGCATTTTGGACTCTGGCAGGGCTGTCGTTTGTCAACGGTTCTGTTCATAATTTTTATGGACAGAATTTCTAGGCGCGGCCAAGGGCCGGAGGGTGTCAGGTTTGGGGACAACACGATTTCGTCTCTGCTCTTTGCGGATGACGTTGTCGTGTTGGCCCCTTCAAACCAGGACCTTCAGCATGCACTGGGACGGTTTGCAGCCGAGTGTGAAGCGGTGGGGATGAAAATCAGTACCTCCAAATCCGAGGCCATGGTCCTCAGTCGGAAAAGGGTGGCTTGCCTACTTCAGGTTGGTGGAGAGTGCCTGCCTCAAGTGGAGGAGTTTAAGTATCTCAGGGTCTTGTTCACGAGTGAGGGAAGGAAGGAACGGGAGATTGACAGACGGATTCGTGCAGCTTCTGCAGTAATGCGGTCAATGTATCGGTCTGTCGTGGTGAAGAAAGAGCTGAGCCGCAAAGCGAAGCTCTCGATTTACCTGGCAATCTACGTTCCTACTCTCACCTATGGTCATGAGCTTTGGGTCATGACCGAAAGGACAAGATCCCGGATACAGGCGGCCGAAATGAGCTTTCTCCGCAGGGTGGCTGGGCGATCCCTTAGAGATAGGGTGAGAGGCTTGGTCACCCGGGAGGAGCTCAGAGTAGAGCCGCTGCTCCTCCACATGGAGAGGGGTCAGCTGAGGTGGCTTGGGCATCTGTTGCGGATGCCTCCTGAACGCCTTCCCGGGAAGGTGTTCCGGGCCCGTCCCACCGGGAGGAGACCCCGGGGAAGACCTAGGACACGCTGGAGGGACTATGTCTCCCGGCTGGCCTGGGAACGCCTCGCTGTCCCCCCGGAAGAGCTGGAGGAAGTGTCTGGGGAGAGGGAAGTCTGGGCATCTCTGCTTAGACTGCTGCCCCTGCGACCCGGCCCCGGATGAAGCGGAAGAAGATGAATAAATGGATGGGTCTAGCTGAGTGTTTGTGGGTTTAGAACTCATTAAAAATTTAGTAAATGTGTCGAGCGATACGGTATAAAAAAAAACACTTGGTCAGGGAGGTTCAGGACAGTTTTAGGACAACTGAGATTTTGAGGACCATAACTATTTAAGGAGGAGTCAGTTATTTGTTTTCTAATGGTGATGATCTTTTCATCAAAGTAGTTCATGTGTTCATTACAACTAAAGTGAAGACCCACTTCACTTGCTAAGCTTTGCTTTTTTGTTAACTTTCAACTGTATCAAAGAGACATTTGGGATTGTTTTTGTTCACCTCAATCAGGTTGGAGAAATAAGCTGATTTTCGGTATTGTAGTGTACTGTCTATCCAGGCGAGTCTAAATACTTCCCACTTGGTGGAGCGCCACTTTCGCTCCAATTTTCTGGAGGCTTGCTTAAGTGCTCTAGTATTGTCTGTGTACCAGGGAGCAAGTTTCTTGTTGAGTATGTCTTTAGTTTTTAGTGGTGCAACTGTGTCTAATGTATTTCGCAGTATTGAGTTTAGATCCTCGATTTGATCGTTTACAGATTTATTTACTCTGTCGTTAATGAGCGAACTTCAAGGAATTTATTTGTAGTCCGAGAATTTATAGTACAGCTTTTGAAACTCATTGTTTGCGGAGCAAGTGGATTTCTTGTTTTAACGGTAAATGTAATAAGACAGTGATCCGATAATCCAGGATTTTGGGGGGAAATTATTAGATCTACAATATCTATTTCTCGTGACAGGACTAAATCTAAGGTGTGATTGTGGCAATGTGTTGGACCTGAGACATGTTGGATGAAACCCATTGAGTCAATTATGGCTTCAAAGGCTTTTTGAAGAGGATCATTGGACTTTTCCATATGAATATTGAAATCGCCAAAAATTAGAATACTATCTGCCATGACTACAAGGTTAGACAAAAATTCTGGAAACTCATTGAGGAACATTGTGTATGGCCCAGGAGGCCAATAAATAGTAGCTATGTAAAACGATTTATCGGCCTGGTTAACTTTCATGAGTAAAACTTTAAGGCAGTAAATTCATAAGGCTTTAGCCACGTTTCACATAAACCAATAACATCTAGTTTATGATCAGAGATTAATTCATTTACTGCAACTGCCTTTGGAGCAAGGGATCTAACATTTAGGAGTCCCATTTTGAGATGCGGAGTGATACAGTCATCTATTTTTTTATTTGTGACCAAGGTGGAGGAAGGCTTTATCTTAATAAGGCTGTTTTTGTTAGCACTACCTTGTTTAACTTTTCTCAGCCTGGAACGAGTCACAGTGGCAATAGGTAAAGCTGTACTAACTACTCTGGCTATGCTATTGACAGACTCCACTATGCTAGCAGGCTGGCTAACAGCCTGCAGCCTGACCTGCACCCTATCTCATGTTAAGGCTATAGGAGTGAGACTCCTGTCAATGTTCCTAGACAAAAGAAGAGCACCACTCCAGCTAGGATGGAGTCCGTCGCTCCTCAGCAGATCAGGCCTGGCCCTATTTCTGGGAGAGTCCCAAAAAGAAAGCCAGTTATCTACAAACTCTACCTCCTGCAAAGGGCAGAACTCCGTTTTCAGCCAGCGATTGAGTTGCGCAAGTCTGCTGTAGAGCTTGTCACCACCCCTAGCTGGGAGGGGGCCAGAGACAATTACTCGATGCCGACACAACTTTCTAGCTAGTTTACACGCTGATGCTATGTTCTGCTTCGTAACCTCTGACTGTTTCATCCTAAGATCGTTGGTGCCAACGTGAACAACAATATCTCTGTACTCTCTATACTTGCCAGTTTTAGACTGTGGGGCTCTTCCCCCCGGTAAACAGTGTACAATCGCCGGCTGATTCTTTTGTCTAATACTGCGTGTAATGGAATCGCCGATGACTAAAGTTTTCAGTTTTTCAAGGCCACCGGTAGAACATGCCTGCCGATCATTCCCCTCCGAAGACGGCTCGGGCCTTGACTCCGACTCCAGGGGGGAAAACCTGTTCCAAGTCTCAATTTGTTTTAGCAACGATTCAGGTTTAACTGGTCGACGGCATTTCTTCCCAGTGACCAAGAGAAAGTTATTGCCCGGCTGAAGGAGCTGTGCTGGGGGGCTAACAAAACTATAGTTTCTTCCTGGTGGCACTGACGCAGTTTTTTCTATTTCTACACTAGCATACTACTTGCCTGACATCTGTGTCAGAAGCCGAGCCTCTAACTCTGCTATCTTTAACTGAAGACAATAGTTCTCCTCCATGTTGTTGCTACAACAATTACAGTGATAAGGCATTGTAATGATACTTAGCCTCGGGTGTTCAGGGGTGAGTTCCATTAATTATGTCCAAAAAGAGTCCCGGTGTAGTAAAGTTGGGTAAGAGGTCAACAGATAAAAAATATTGCTTTGGTAAAACTCTTAAAATAGAATTTTTACCAATTAGTTAATATAGAATAAATTCAAAAAGTTTGGCAGGTAAGTAACAGCAGGCAGCGTACATCACGTCAACAATCCGCAAACTCAAACAATCCCACAATGCAGTTCGAGAGAAAGCAATATGAGTGTAATAAGCTTATGAATGTTAAATACAAAATAGTTTTATAATGTACATTTAATGTACATAGAAAGGCATCAGAGCATTTGGAATGTTCATGTTATGTGTCACAGTAACCAAAAGCTTGTATTCTCTAGCTAGAAAGAAAGATGCCTATTTCGTCATTGATATTCATCGAAGAAGAGTCAAACTTTATTTGCTTGAAAGTGAAAGGATAATACATGTGTCATGTCTGACTGTGCACCCTGGTCTCGCTGACTATTTTACGTAAATCCTTTACAGCCAATTATATAAGATACATTACGTTAGGTGAATTAACGTTAAAGTAATAATCCAGATAATTTTTTTTGTCAGGCTGTGATCCTGTGTCCTTGACAGGTGCACTACCCGCTATTCCAAATAGAAACTTGCTGATACATGCAGCAAGTAGTGGTATTACAAGGTCAGTATATTGTAAGTATATATAAGTTATTTTCTTTCTATCCCAAACCTTAACCCCAGTGCTGTTATACATATCCTTAACCCAAACCCTAACCTAATCCCAAGTGCTGTGATACCTCACCATAACCGAACCTTAACCTAAACTTTTTTTTGTTTTCTAAACTTACCCGAAACCTTAATCCTAACATTAACCCCAATGCCGTGATATCTAACCTTAACCCAAACCTTAACCCCAGTGCTGTGATACCTAAAGTTTTTTATGACATATTATGTCAAATGGCTCTCCGGGAGCCATCACCTTATCGTGGTGGAGAGGTTTGTGTGTTCCTATGAACCTGAGGGCTGTGTTGTCCGGGCCTTAGTGCTCCTGGTAGGGTTTCCCATGGCAAAGTGGTCTCGGGGGAGGAGCCAGACTAAGAATGGTTCAAAATAACCCTATGTACAAACGAGGAAGAGGAAGAGTTACACTGCACGGAGGAAGCCCGGGGCCCCTGTCTGGAGCCAGGCCCAGAGGGAGGGCTCGCCCGAAAAAGCAACGTGGTACCCCCCTCTCCATCCTATGGGCCCACCACTCATGGGAGGAACCACTGGGGTCGGGTGCGCTGCCATATGGGTGGCAGTGAAGGCCAGGGGCCTCGACAGACCAGACCCGGGCGGCAGGGGCTGGCTCTGGGCACTTGGAACATCACCTCTCTGGGGAGGAAGGAGCCGGAACTTGTGAGGGAGGGGGAGCGCTATCAGTTAGATCTGGTGGGTCTTGCATCCACACACAGTCTCGGTTCTGGAACTGTACTCCTGGATAGGGGATGGACTTTTCTTCTCTGGAGTTGCCCAGGGTGTGAGGCGCCGGGCGGGGGTAGGGATACTCACAAGCCCCCGGCTGAGTGCCGCTATGTTGGAGTGGATGAGAGGGTCGCCTCCCTATGCCTATGGGTTGTGGGAGGGGAATCTCTGACTGTTGTTTGTGCATATGCCCCAATTTGGCCTTCTTGGCCTTCTTGGAGACCCTGAATGGAGTCCTGTATGGGGCTCCAGTAGGGGACTCCATAACTCTGCTGCGGGACTTCAACGCACACATGGGCAATGATGGAGACACCTGGAGAGGCGTGATAGGGAGGAACGGCCTCCCTGATCTGAACTTGAGTGGTCATTTGTTGTTAGAGTTCTGTGCTAGTCATGGATTATCTATAACGAACACCATGTTCGAACATAAGGATGCTCATAAGTGTACGTGGTACCAGAGCACCCTAGGCTGAAGGTCGATGATTGATTTTGTGATCGTGTCATTGGATCTGAGACCGCATGTTTTGGACACTCGGGTAAAGAGAGGGGCGGAGCTGTCAACCGATCACCATCTGGTGGTGAGTTGGGTCAGGGGGTGGGGGAAGACTCTGGACAGACCGGGAAAAAGGTAAACTGGGAACGTCTGGAGGAGGCCCTCGTCCGAAAGATCTTCAACTCACACCTCCGGCTGAGCTTTTCTGGCATCCCTGTGGAGGTTGGGGGCATTGAACCTGAGTGGTCGATGTTCAAAGCCTCCATTGCCGAAACTGCGGCGGGGAGCTGTGGTCTAAAGGTTTTAGGTGCATCAAGGGGCAGTAACCCTCGAACACCTTGGTGGACACCGGTGGTCAGGGAAGCTGTCCGACTGAACAAGGAGGCCTTCTGGGATATGTTATCCCGGAGGACTCCGGAGACGGTTGCAGTGTACCGACTGACCCAAAGGGCTGTGACCTCTGCTATGAAAGAGGCAAAACAGCGGGTGTGGGAGGAGTTTAGGGAAGCCATGGAGAAGGACTTTCGGTCAGCACCAAGGTGTTTCTGGAAAACCGTCCGCCACCTCAGGAGGGGAAAACGGGGAACTATCCAAGCTGTGTACAGTAAGGATGGGACACTGTTGACCTCAACTGAGGAGGGAATTGGGCGATGGAAGGAACACTTTGAGGAACTCCTAAATCCCACTAACACGCCTTCTATATTGGAGGCAGAGCTGGAGGCTGATGGGGAAGCATCGTCAATCTCCATGGCAGAAGTCACTGAGGTAGTAAAACAACTCCGCAGTGGCAAAGCTCAGAGAATTGATGAGATCCGTCCAGAAATGTTGAAAGCTTTGGGTGTGGAGGGGATGTCTTGGATGACATTGCATGGGAGTCAGGGAAAGAGCCTAAGGAGTGGCGGACCGGGGTGGTGGTTCCCCTGTTCAAAAAGGGGGACCAGAGGGTGTGGGCCAAACTGGGAAAGTCTACTCAAAGGTACTGGAAATGAGGGTTCAGCAGATAGTCGAACCTCAGATTGAAGAGGAAAAATGTGGATTCTGTCCTGGTTGCGGGACAACGGACCAGCTCTTTACTCTTGCAAGGATCCTGGAGGGGGCCTGGGAATATGCCCATCCAGTCTACAAGGGTTTTGTGGATCTGGAGAAGGTGTATGACCGGGTCCCCCGGGTGATACGGTGGGAGGTGCGGTGGGAGTATGGGGTGAGGAGGTCCCTTCTGAGGGCTATCCAATCCCTGTATGTCCAAAGTGAGAGCTGTGTTCAGGTTCTCGGTAGTAAGTCAAACTGTTCCTGGTGGGGGTTGGCCTCCGCCAGGGCTGGGCTTCATCACCAATCCTGTTTGTAACTTTTATGGACAGGATATCGAGGCGTAGTCGGGGTGGGGAGGGATTGCAGTTTGGTGTCCTGGGGATCTCATCGCTGCTTTTTGCAGATGATGTGGTCCTGATGGCATCAACGGTCTGTGACCTTCAGCACTCACTGGACTGGTTCGCAGCCGAGTGCAAAGCGGTTGGGATGAGTATTAGCACCTCTAAATCTGAGGCCATGGTTCTCAGCAGGAAACCGATGGAGTGCCTTCTCCGGGTAGGGAATGAGGTGTTACCCCAAGTATCTCGGGGTCTTGTTCGCGAGTGAGGGGACAATGGAGCGAGAGATTGGCTGGAGAATCGGAGCAGCAGGGGCGGTATTGCATTCACTTTACCGCACCGTTGTGACGAAAAGAGAGCTGAGCCGGAAGGCAAAGCTCTCGATATACCGGTCAATTTTCCTTCCTACCCTCACCTATGGTCATGAAGGCTGGGTCATGACCGAAAGAACAAGATCGCGAGTACAAGCGGCTGAAATGGGTTTTCTCAGAAGGGTGGCTGGCTTCTCCCTTAGGGATAGGGTGAGAAGCTCAGCCATCCGTGAGGAACTCGGAGTAGAGCCGCTGCTCCTTTGCGTCGAAAAAAAAATCTAGAAATGTATTGATATTATTGTTGCCACCTGTAATAGTCTTTTGATCATCAAAATTAAACAATTCTAAGAGAAATAGTTTGCTCAAACATTGATGTTAATACACATACTGAAGTAAACATACCTTTTGAAAATTATAATGGTTATCTCTTCTGACCCCATCATTATCTTACAATAAGCTGATAGTTGAAATCATGTATATGATCTGCGCTGAGGAAGACTGATACACTTCCATTCAGTTATATTTACAATACAATAAGGCTACTACTTCCTAGTTACATTGTTTGGTGCATAAGTTGGTGTACTGCTCTGATAGTGTCAGAATTGTGAAGTATCTATATTTACCTAATGCAGGAAATTGTATTATAATACCATTTGAGGTAAATGTTACATTGCAGTAGTTTTCAGGACATGCAAGTACATTCAGTTTGGCCAAACAATGGTGGCATAACAGCCATAACACAATATCTGTTGTTCTTTGTCACTCAGTGAGATTACATTTGGCACACATGATCAGGGTTGTGATTTTACTTTGTGTGAATGATGTTTCAAGTTGGCATCATAGGGGCACTATAGGAAAGGAAAAACAATAAATATCGTATTGCTTGCAACTATGGATATAAGCTGAAATAAATTTGCAATCTGGCTAGTAGTAGCATCAATGCTGAAATCCGCTAAATGCTGCTTGCTGCTTTAATTTTATTATTATTCTTTTGTCTGGCTATATTTTTGCTTCTTAACACTTACTATATAGTTGTTTGATGCCATGTCACAAGAATTTCATTGTGCAGGATGACGCTGTGTTATTCGGTGCATTTGACAAAACCTGAACTTGGCAGTAGGTTGAGGTCTATCAGGACCAAAACCTCTCGCTACAAGAACAGATTCTTTCCTAGAACGGTAAGCCTCATGAAAATTCCCCGGAGCCAAATTGACTATAGCCCATTCCCAACATACACACACAACCCTCAACCGGACAAATTACCACTCCCCACATACATAAAGTATATTACATATACTTTTTAGTTATTTTTTGTAATTTATTAATGTAGTCTACTAAGTCTGTGCTCAGTCCTATTTTTTTTTTATCTCCCCTTTTCCTTTTGTATTAATTATTGTACCACCGGCCAGAGCTAATTCCTTGTTTGTTGTGGAACTTACTTGGCAATAAAACTTTTCTGATTTGACCTGACACACACTTCAGTAGGTAGTAAGGTATATTCTATACTAAGCACTGAGCACTATTAAATCATCCCCTAAACCCACATTAAGGCATGGTAACAGACATCTTACAATCACTGACATTTCAATACAGCACAAACCTTTCTATCACCAACCCGTATCAAATCAAATGCATCACAAAATTATATTTGAATGGCCAGATCCTTATTATTTATGTTGACGCCATGTGAAGGAAATGCTAAATGGAGAAAAAGTACTTTTTAAATAGTACATCATTTAAATACTACATTTTTAAAATTTATTTACAAGGCCTAAACAAGCTTTTTCCAAAACGCCATTCAAGGACAATATCATAATTTTCCAACAAGATGCCCCAAAGTCCTTTGCAATGAAAACAGGATTTCTGTAATCCACGGTCCCAAACACTACAAATTTCAAGCAGACTTGATTGAATAAGGCTTAGTGTTTCAACACTCATGAAAAGCAGGGAGTGAAAGATAGAGGGAAAGTGATGGTAGAGTGAGGAGGGAGAGAAAGTAGTAATGTGAGTGGAACAGTAAGGAGCACAGGAAAGATTTGTTCAGTTTATTTAGATAGTGAAACTATGAATACTTTACCACATGGAAAGAAACAATTCTGCTGTATAGCAATGCTTTTCAACCTGTGGTCTGCGAACCCAAGTGTTCTCCTAAATGTATAAATTTGTGCGCATTATATTTTTTCCTTCCACAAATAAAAGAACATTGGTATTATGAAATATTTTTGTGGTTTTTGGAAAGAAAAAGTATAACCACTCCTTTGAAGTGTTTCTAGATGACATTTTCAAAACACACCTGTCCCTGAGTGACCTTGAGGGAAACAAAAGGAAGTATATAATCATTATTAAAATAATATTAGGGTGTTGATTTTGAGTAAACATCCCTCTACCCAGCTGCCGATACACACACACATACTATAGTATACACAAAATAAGTTAGCAGCCTAAAAAGGCTTATCACCATGGCAACACAGAGAAAGAGTCTACTTTGTGTAATCCTCCTGGTGTGCATGTGTGATCTGTTACTGTAACGGAGTGGAATGTAATGAGAAGGTGAGACTTGACAAAGCACACAGTGTCTCTAAATATGCCACTAACCATTTGTAAGCAGATCTGGTCAAGAAACAAACAAGCAAGCAAGCAAATTTATATATATAGCACCATTCATACATAGAAGCAATTCAATGTGCTTTACAAAGAAAACAAATATAAAAATACAATAACATAAAAACAAATACTCAAATGAAAATATCAAAATAACATATTAATAAAACATAGAATATGAAAATATAAAAAGAATAAAAATGGGATAAAACAATAGGAAGCTATAAAAGCTGTAAGGCTAAACAGTGTGATTAAGTTTAAGTGCTCAGTCATAGTCAAGTGAAAAGAGAAGTGTTTTTAACCTGGATTTAAAAATGTACATGTTTGGGGCACGTCTAAGATGTTCTGGTAGTTTATTCCAGTTGTGTACAGCATAATTGCTAAACGCAGCTTCTCCATGTTTAGTTTGGACTCTGGGCTCTACTAGCTGACATGTGTTCATGGATTTAAGAGCCATGCTCAGTTTATATTCTTCAAACATATCAGAAATGTATTCGGGTCCTACACCATTCAGAGATTTATAAACTTAAAGTACCAAATCTATTCTGTAACTGACTAGAAGCCAATGTAAATATTTAAGAACCGGAGTGATGCGCTCTGTTCTCTTGGTCATGGTTAACATTCTAGCAGCAGCATTCTGAATGAGCTGCAGCTGTTTTACAGTCTTTTTGGGGAGTCCAGTTAAGAGGCCATTACAGTAGTCAACAAGCCTTTGATTCTGGCTCTATTTTCTAGATTATAAAATGCTGTTTTGGTGACCGCTTTGATATGACTGTTAAATGTGAGTTTTTAGTCAGAATCAGTACTCCAAGATTATGCACTTGATCCCTGGTTTTAAGGGCCAGAGAATCCAGCTCTTTACTAATACTTGTTCTTTTATTTTTATTGCCAATCATAATAATCTCAGTTTTATCTTGGTTTAATTGTAGCCAATTTTGGTCCATCCAGGAATTTATGTGTTCTATACAGTGACACAGAGAGTCTATTGAGCTCTTGTCATACGGTTCAAGAGCTATATATATTTGAGTATCATCGGGATAGCTGTGGTAGTTAATGTTGTTGTTCTGTAGAATTTGGCCCAGATGTAGCATATAAAGATTGAACAGAAGCAGTCCGAGAACTGATCCCTGGGGAACTCTGCATGTCATAGCCACCCTATCAGATTCATGATTACCAATGGTGACAAAGTAACTCTGGCCATCTAGATAAGATGTGAATCAAAATCATCAATAAAATGTGCAGAATATCGTGGAGGTCTGTCAATGGCAGTTGTCTAAGCAATCGTTTTAAATGGGGTAGGAGTGGGACATAGGGAAATATGAGCTCTGCTCTCTTTGGTTAGAACTAGCTCCCTGACTGGTGAGTTTGGTGGAGAGGGTGAGGGTGAGAGGGTATGTGATTGAGGTGGAGAGGGTGAGTGTGGTGGAGGGGGGGATGGGAGTTGATGTGACCCCGTTTGGGACAAGGAAAACTTCTGGAAGCATTGGGTGATTTTAGTTAGAGGGTCAGGACAGGGGGGGTGGATACTCTGAGTACTGTCCTTCATGCTTATCTTGTTTGAACATGGCATTCCAAGAGCATGACATATGTTGGCACCAAGCAGCCGGCATCCCATGATGTTTGGATGAACCCCATCAGGTCTGAAACGGTCTTTACAGTACCAAAAAATATTGAAATTTTCAATAAACCATATCTGTGGTTGAGGCATGCTGTATTCAGCCCAAGGAGTCTGTAAAAGATTAAAATCCTTTCCCCAAGGTTGGAATGGGGCCTGAGATGAAAACATGTTGTTGAAGTTGTTTATTTTATCCAGTAGCATAGAAAAATCATTTTTCAAAATCTCAGAGACAGTTTTCCCTTGTAGAATGTCAAAAGACCAAGTGTGGTAAATATTCTACATGTTGCTTGGATGTGTAGAGAGAATAACTGTTAGCTCTCTGACCGATGTGTCAGCCTTGGTTAGGATTTCAGTCTTTGCCATTCTGATATGCTTGGTTATGTCATCCCCAATCAAGGTGGTATCATTTTTATCAAATCTGGAGTTAGCAAAGTTTCTTCTTTCCCTAGTCCTATAATTGGTTTTAGGGCTATTTCTTGGATTTTGGTTAGCCCTAATGCTAGTGTTGTGTTTAGCTTCCTTAGGTTCATTTACACATATTTCGTTCCGAGTCAGTGGATCGTACCTGTTTTGCAGTGTGAGTTCAGGTGGTGGATTGAGGGTTGGTGCTCTCTTATTTTATTTCTTGTTGGATTTGCCTCTGTGGCATACAACGTCAGACCAAGTCCCTGTTGGAGTTGATGCCTTCGGTCTAGCCCCGGTGTTGTGCCAGTAAGATGTGTCATTGGGGAAGGCTGGTTTGAAAGCCTCTGCGGTTAATCCAGTGGCATTAGCACATGTCCAGGGGAGAGTGTCAGCCAGGTCTGTGACAGAGTGCTCTAGATTTGAAGTAATCCCTTGTATACCAATCTGTGTCTGTCCGTTAGCATTTGGTAGCTGAACCCCTAGAGTAGCTGCTACAGAGTCAATGAATTGTTCACACTCACGTATTTCAAGCTGTGTTATCGTCTTATTCAGTCGATCGCTCTGAAATTGCTTTGATCTGTTCACCAGTTTTGACTGCGTTCTGTCAAGTAGAGGGAAATCTTTAGAGCTCTCTAGCCTTAGGTTAGCCTGTTGTGCTATGTTTGCATTAGCATTTGTTGATTCACCTACCGGACAGGACCCACAGTCCGACCGGAGGAGCGCTCGGGTGACTAAATCTTCTAAGCGGTTGATCCATCCCTCCAAAAGCTGTCTAAGCTCCTCCATCATAAAAAATCACTCAAAAATTGAAAATAACTGTTACATAAAATTGTAAAAATATGATTAAAACAAATATAGAACAAAAACAGAACAAATATAAAAGAAAGAAAAGAAAGAAATGCTGGCAAAAGGCAGGAAGCAGGAGAGTTGCATTATGCGACTAACAGGCATGAAAGCAGGACGCTCACAACATCTACCCGCTTCGAGCAAGATACAAACGTTTGTGTTATCTACATTTGTTTGTCTCACCTGTAGAGACGTGACACAGTGCAGACACAAGGCGACCATGACCACTCCCAGCAGCACGGTGGCAACGTTGCGTATATCCCAAGGTGACTCGACCAGTGGTATACTGCCCACCTGCCAGTCGTAACACAAAAGCACTGGGGCTAGAAGCAGCCAGGCATTGAATGACAGCAGGTAACAGTATGTCAGGATCCTAAAAGGGGAGAAAAGTGAATAGATGAGAGAAATATAAAAAGAAAGAGGGTTCAAAAATGGCGTTTCATACATGTTTCCAGCCTAACATACATCACAAGTTCACAAGAAGTTTTCAAGAAGCAGCTTTCAATCACTGTTTACTGCAGTGCGAACTGCTTTTAAATAAAATCCTGTTCCTCATTTGAACTGGGAGAAAACATGTTTCAACATGGACATTGCCATAGACATCCATCATTTTAATTGAGTCAAAATTACGGGAACTTCATCTGCGGTGCCTTTGTGATGATCACACTGACTCTACTCCATCCAATTCATCAGGCAACTACAACTGGTTCATCAGACAAACTACATCCATGTTTGCAAAAAAGTTGGGATGCTGCGTAAAATGTAACGCAATGATGTGCAAGTCATTTAAACCCTATATTCAATAGAAAATAGTACAAAGACAACATATCAAATGTTGAAACTGAGACTTATTGTTTTGTGAAAAATATATATGCAAAATTTGAATTTGATGCCAGCAACATGTTTAAAAAAAGTTGTGACAGAGGCAACAAAATCTGGAAAAATTGTGTAATGCTAAAAAACTAAACCTGGTGGATAATCACAACTAATTAGGTCAACTGACAACAGGTCAGTAACATGATTGGGTATGAAAAGATAATTTCACAGAGGATGGGGAGGGGTTCACCACTCTGTGAAAGACTGCGTTGGGAAATAGTGCAAAAATTTAAGGAGACTTTGGGCATCTCATAATCTATGGTACATTATATAATTAAAGGATTCAGAGATTCCAGAGAAATCCCTGTATGCAAGGGACAAGGCCGAAAAACAATATTGGTGATCCCCAGGCGGCACTGCATTTGGGTCCCACTGCATTAAAACCAGACAATTCTGTAGTGGAAATTACTGCATGGGCTCAGCAACACTTCCAAAAAACATTGTCTGTGAACACAGTATGTTGCTGCATCCGCAAATGCATGTTAAAACTCTACCATGCAAAGAAGAAACCATATATGAACAAGATCCTTCTCTGGGCCCAAGCTCATTTATGAGGCGAAGTGCAAAACTGTCCTGTGGTTTGACCATTTTAAATTATTTTTCAGAATCATGGACGTGGCATCGTCCAGACTAAATAGGAGACGGACCATCCGGTTTCTAATCAGTGCACAGTTTAAAAGCCAGAGTCCGTGATGTATGGGGATGCATTAGTGCACATGGCATGGGTGACTTGCACATCTGTGAAGGCACCATTAATTCTGAACAATATATGCAGGTTTTTGAGCAACATTTGCTGCCATCTGGACATCATTTTCAGGGAAGGCCTTGATTAATTTAGCAAGACAATGCCAAACCATATTCTGCACGTATTACAACAGCATGGCTTCGTAGTAAAAGAGTCTTGGTGCTAAATTGGCCTGTCTGCAGTCCAGACCTGTCACCCATTGAAAACATTGGGTGCATTATGAAATGAAAATTATGACAAAGGAGACCTGGAATTGTTGAGCAGTTGAAATTCTATACCAAGCAAGAATTGGAATAGATTTCACTCAAAACTGTAGCAATTGGTCTCCTCCATTCCCAAACACTTACAGAGTATTGTTAAAAGAAGAGGTGATGCAACACAGTGGTGTTGTACTTAAAGCCGTACATTATTTTGTCACAGTTAATGCATTTTTCATTTTTGAGCCTCTGCGCCATCCAGTAAGAGCTTGACTTCAGTGGGAGCTGGCAAGATCGCGCTACTATCACACATTTATTTTTTACCAGCAACTTTACTGGTGGTTCCCTTGACCTAAACGCTTCACAGGCATTTTTTTCAATATATCGTTGGAGAGTTTGTGTTCATGTCGTGAATCGTCCGTTTGTGCAATGGATGTGAGGAAATGGGAATATCATTGATTCAATTTGGGAAACTTGTAATGGAGATACTTTATGTATTTGGTTGTGTCTAACATCTTTCAGGAAATGTAATGTGAACAGGCACCCATCTGACACCCATTCGGAATGAAAAATCTTGACCAGCTTAGGTGTAATTCAGTGTGTTAAATGACTAGACACCATGTAGCTGTTCAGATAAGAGGGGATGATATGTGTTGTATACAATAGCCTAACATAGCAGCTATTGTCCTTGGTGAGCTAATCAAGAAAACAATATGAGATGGCAAGATTCTATTTAGATTTACATGGGCTACATTTAGATGCAGCCAGTTATTGTGGCAAGTTATGGACTGACAGTGTATGTATATTAAACTAAATTAAGGGCATTGACAACTTATTTATTAAGGGCATTTATTTAATTCCAAGTCAGGGACTGTCCATAGTTTGCAAAAAAACAAAGTATGTCTTTTCCTCAATGTTCTCTCCACCTCAATCCCACCCACCCTCTATCACACTCCCCCTCTACCACACTCACCCTCCCCCCTCACCCACACTCACCAATCAGGGAGCTAGTTCTATCCGAAGAGAGCAGAGCTCATCTTTCCCTATGTCCCACTCCTACCCCCTTTTAAAACGATTGCTTACACAACTGTCACATCGTCAACAACCTTGTCCTTTATTTCCAAAGAGCACAGTATATACTCGGTGATGTGCTTCGGGTCCCTGCTATTGTGAAAATAGTAATGATGTCTGTTTTGAGTACTAGCTAGGACCCAGTATCTCTATTCCTGTGCTGATTAGAAATAGAAGGAATCGTGTGCATGCAACTTATAAAGTAAACATGTCTAATCTGTTAACTGTAACACGTCAACCTACTAGTCCAGGAACCCTTATTATACCTATTAAGCTGGCTTTTTTTAATATCAGATCTCTCAACAACAAATCAATCTTGGTGAATGACATTATAATATCCTACAACCTACAACAGAAGATTGTTGTGCTACTATTCTTAATGAGACAGCACCTGAAAAATGTTATGTCTTGGTTTATATTTAAACAATTTTGGTCCATCCAGATATTTATGTGTTCTATACAGTGACACAGAGAGTCTACTGAGCTCTTGTCATACGGTTCGAGAGCTATATATATTTCAGTTTCATCGACATAGCTGTGGTAGTTTATGTTGTTGTTCTGTAGAATTTGGCCCAGATGTAGCATATAGACATTGAACAGAAGTGGTCCGAGAACTGATCCCTGGGGAACTCTGCATGTCTTAGCCACCCTATCAGATTCATGATTACCAATGGTGACAATGTAACTCCGGCCATCTAGATAAGTGTCAAATGCTGCACTCTTTTCACGTGCCTATGACTGAGCACTTAAACTTAATCACATTGTTTAGTCTTATAGCTTCATGTTTAGCCTTATGTTTTCATCCTGTTTTTTTTATATTTATTTTTATTATGTTGTTGTTGTTTTGATGTGTTCATTTGAGTATTTGTTTTTATGTTATTGTATTTTTATATTTTTTCTTTTTCTATGTAAGGCACATTGAATTGCTTCAATGTATGAATTGTTCTAAATAAATAAACTTGTTTGCTTGCTTGCTTTACCATAATGCACTGCTTTCTAAACAGAAAAAAGTGTGTATTAAGGGCATCATTTGAAAACATTCTAAAATTGCGATAAATCGTGATTAACTACAGAAGATCATGTAATTAATCGCAATGTTTTTATTTCCATCTACGCAGCGTCCCAACTTTTTGGGAAACGGGGTTGTAATACATTTTTTACCTGGGACACAGAAAGAGGAAAGAGCAATTGACTGAGTTGGAGAGAGAAAGGTTAGAGATTGTAAGAGGAAAAGGAGCAGAAAAAGAAAGGGATGGAGGAAGGAACAGAAAGGCAAGGGAAGTTGCTGAGAGAGGGAGGACATCTAACTGAATGAGCAGGAGAAGAGAGGAAGGGAGGTGAAAGGATTGGTGGCTGAACACAATGTTAAAAAAGAAAGGAGAGAGTAGAGTGAGAATCTTTGTAGCAGAGGACACTGACAAATGAATGCACATGCTAAATGTGTTAGTGTGCACACCGGCAGACACAGAGACACAAACACTTCAAAAATAACCTTAATGACTCTTTCTCACTGTATGACAACAGCCTTTTCTGGTCTATTAAGTAGAACTAAAATAGCTCTTTTCTCTACTCAAGGTTTAAGTAGATCAACAAACAGAGAGCTCTAAGGAATTGGTGTGTATAAACTGCTCTGTTGCTGAAGCTACAATCGACGATGCATCAGTGATAATCCAAGACAAGGCAACAAATGGGAAAAGGGAAATTTTTGTGCCTCAGTGCACCCACGCCCACCCACTCTCACAAACATCCACACGCACAACACACACAAGGGCGATTACATACTGGAAGTAAAATCGATTCCTCATAAAAATATTATCTTTCCAGGGGAATTGATGGTAAAAAGAAATTATCCATTGATTTGGGAAGGCAGGTTCAGATTGGCTTTTGATTTCGGAGGGGATGCAGATTGAACATGAGTAGCAGGTGCTGGATTGAATTATTGAGGAACATTTAAACGCTGGAGAAACAACATGAACAAGTCTACTGACTGAATCAAGGGAGCTTCATGTGCTTAGATATATCAAATGGATATACTGTACATGTATTAATCTTCTTTTCTAGTTTGTACACAGACAGACAGATGGGTACACACACAAGAGATGCAGCGATTTAGCATGCAGCAGGTTCACCACCTGCCATGATAAGATTGGAATGGACTGTAGATTCAATTCCCAGCTATCCGCAAACCACCTCTCGCCCCACTAACAACAACATGCACAGCATTTCATGAGGGGAGACATCAGGGCAAAAAGGAAAGACAGGATAAGACAGACATACAGAACAGTTAGAGAAAGTGTAAGTTTCTGTGGATAAAATAATCTGCTAAAGGGCTTAAATGTAAGAATTTGAATGAAGGGAGCTACAGAGAGTGTTGTGTATAAAAAAATGAAAAACATAAAATGACTCACACTGTGAATCTGTAATAAGTCTGCATGCGCTTGTTCAGTGCGTAATCTGTATGCATGTGTATCATTTGCTGCACTGTTGTTAATTGGCAGACATTCACTGAATGTCGGTCTGTGTATACCTATGCTGATGGATAGACCTCTGACATGGACAGGTCATTGCTGTTTGTCAAGTGAGCTCATTAAACCATCACATTTGAGATGTGATGAGATTTGCAAACTTTATACTGTTGTGTTCCTTTACAAGAAATAAAATAACTTGCTCCTTAAGGGCCACAACAGAGAGAAGCTGAGTATTAAAGAAGAGAGAGAAAGAGAAAAGAGACACCAAAGAAAGGAGAGGGACAGATAGAGAGAGGGAGAATGTGAAAGAGAGACATAGAGTGAGAGAGAATGTGAAAGAGAGACATAGAGAGAGAGATAATGAATAACAAATGCAGACAGATAGTTGATAGGAGGTAGCTACGTCTCCTATTGTGTGGCATTCAGTTTCCCCTATAAAGAGCCTTGGATTCAGGGGTCAATACACCTAACTTAACAGCCTTACAGGCTCAAAGAGCTAAGTTGTGGAGAGGGCACTCCACATCACAATGAAGGGGGAGCAGCACAGAAGATACTATGTCATTAACCAGAACAGTACTCTAAAGGGAGAGCAGGACCAAAAAAACTCTCCTCTGACACTAACCAGATAGACAAATACCATTGAAATACATGCACAGTTACACATCAAGACCGACTCACCATCTCATAAAAAAAAGCATTTAAACATTCACAAATACAAAGGAAAACGCACACACCCATAAACACACAAAAATGAACAAAAATGAAAGTGAAATAGTAACAGCTTATCAGAAGTGTCACTACCAATGTCAACTCAAATCAAATTAGCCATCATGAAGCAGAAAAATAAAAATAAATCAACTAGAGGCATATCCAAAATATTAACCATGCCGAAATGAACTGTTTGGTATATTGAGAAGAAAGAAAGCACTGGTTAGCTAAGCAACAGCAAATTACCTGTTAGACCAAGGAAAAATTCTATAGTAGATGTCCAAAGAAGGCTCACCATAATGAAGAAAAATAAACGAAGAACTGTACAACAGATCAGGTATTCTAGACATGGATGTGTCAACCACTACCATTTGCAAAAGACCTTACCGACTGCAGGATGTCAAACAGTTATTTTAGGTTTACTATAATACTGAAGGTTATAGCCAGCAAAGTTTCTGTCTGTCCGGAAACAAATCTAAATCCATAATTTGTTTTGACTGTGAAGAGATTCAATTGTGGAACCTATAGCTTGCAGGTCCACTTCTCTAACCACTATGCTATTTTACTTGGTCGGTTGGTCAGTCTCAGTCAGAGACATTCGCTCTTCTTGGCCGGCTTCGCTTACGCAGTCCGGCAAAAACAGTTATAGCAAGAGGGGAAGTTTGGAGAGAAAAAAAGGAACTTGTAGACCAACAAAATAATGTTGGTAAATAACATTCATGACTGGTGAAGCCAAGCACTCCACCTGAATCCAACTGAGATGAGCATTCATTTCACTTGCAAAAGACTGAAGGCAAAAATATATTTGAAACAAAAACTGACGATAGTAGTCACACAGGCCTGGCAGAGCATCACAAGGGGATATAACTAGTGTCTTGTCATGTTAATGGGTCACAAGATTTGTAACAAAAAATATGAAGATTTCACTTTCAAAATGTTGGGAGACTATGTATTATATAAAAGGGCTATCATTCCTACATGGTTGGCCCTTTATGGATGTAAATACCCACAAATTATGCTTGACAGTCTGCACACACACAAATGCATGCACACACAGAGTGGATTAATGACAGCAGTGATGCTCTTGTGATGAATTATAAATTGATTGGCTGCGAAACGCTTATGTGACAAATAATCACCATCGTAACCCCATAGAAGAGGGAATGAATAAACACACACCAAGGATGCAACAAATGCTTCTCACACACACACAAAAACACACATAGACACAAAATCAAGAACCATACACACTTCTCTCACATAAACTCAAACCAAGGACGATACATTCTCCTCTCTCAGTCGCTCTCTCACACACAAACATACACCAAAGGCGATTCACAATCTTCTTTCTTACACACACACACACCAAGGGCAATACAAACTCTTCTCTCACACTCATTCTTCTCACACACATACCACACATACACCTGTCCACATCTGATTGATTGACAGTGGCAAATGTCATCTGCGCCGTCCTCAAGGTAAGTATCAATCATCAGCATTCCCCATGAGATGAACCGATTCAATACAACATGAACAGTTTGAAAAAAAATGCATCCACTTGCTACTTTAAGCCGCTCTCAAAAATAATGTCTGGTAAATTATTCAAATGAAATATAAAACGTTTAGACACTGACTGGTGGACAAATAGACAGTAAATAAACAGCTGGTCGGATGGGAAGGTTTTCCAAAAGTCTGCTTTCTCAATGACTCAGGCAGGAGAAAAAAGTGTGTGTTTGGTACTCTGTGATATAGAAAGTTTCCCAGGTGGCAGTGCTGCAGCAGAGAGATGTTTTTCCTGGTCTGGAGACTGGGAAGCTAATGGCAGATTATCTGATGTCAGATGAGAGCTAAAGTGGCTGCCTCTACAGAAAAGTACTGGAACACTACTGTTTTTTGATACAAGCCTGAAGCCCTTGTGGAGGACTTGAAGCTTTGTGAATGGTTAAGAGACACACTAAGGCAGACTGGCTGATGATTTCATGAGAATTGCGGGTGGTAGTAGATTAATATAATCACACGATTTTATCAATTTTAATATGGAAAAGAATATGAATGATTAAAATTTATTTTTAACTCAACTTGGCAGAGACTGAAATTTATCACAAAACATGTATTTATCCTCAATTGCATATTTTTTATGTGACAGAACATTCGTTTTGTTCTATATAGCACTTGAGTAACATTAAATGTAACCCTGAGATATAGCTCTACTACTACCTCGGCCTCACTCTACCTGAGTGCATCGTGCTTAGATGTCAAACGATAACTCTTGATGGATTTATGAACTGTGACATATTTTCCACTAACCATTATAGCCCTTTCACATGAATCTGTCAGGTCCATGACTGACCTGGTGAGTAGGTGAGGGGAGAAAGACGCTGGGTTGTCTTGTTCAGAGAAGAGCGGCATGGATCCGCCCATCAGCCAGAGTCTAAAAGACATTATTACTGCCACCTACAGGAGGGAGGAGTGCACTTCAGGACGGTACCATTAATTCAGATCTAGCACATTCAGCAGATATCATGTTAATTGTACTAAGCAAAACATTAAACTTATTCTTTGACTTTCAAAGTGATTACTCTACCAAACCATCTTGATACTCACATGGAGACAGATGGCACAGGCTCGTTTGAGGAAGGGGCTGGAGACTCTGAGAAGATCCATCTTGGAGCTGGACAGGTTACTGGAATAAAAAAAAGAGAGACAAAAAATGTCAAGGCACTGGCATACAGTGTGCAATTTGGGTCAGAAGAAAGAACTTGAACCCACCACCAGGGAAATCAGATTACTCATTTGGTTATTTTAATATTTGTTTATTCATTCAGGAATTAATTTAGTCAGCCCATTATAGGCAATGCACACATCAAACAAAACAGCTATAAAGCTGATATGTCTTTACAAAAGAGGGAGGATGGGTAGAGGATCAGAAGAAAGGAGGATGGAGAAGAGAGAGGAGAAGAGTATGACAAGTCTTATGTAACATACACAGACAGAGATCTGGGGAGAGAGAAGAGAAGAAAGCAACAGAGAAAGATTTAAGAAAGATAAAAGATGAGTGCGAGGATAAGTGGAAAAATACGAAAGAGCACTAATAGAGAGCCTGGAACTCTGCTATCTATTAATGCGGCACAGACATTAGAATTAGACAGCTGGGTTTTAAAGGGCAAATCAACTGTCAATGAGTGCCATTCTAGTCACAATGTGTTTTTCAAATCCCACAGTAAGAGGAACTCAAACAGCAAAAAAAGTGAAAGAGAATCTGAATTAATATTTTTTTCGCAAAGTACATTTACACACCCAGAGTTTTACTGTTAAGAGAGAGAAATTATAGAGAAAAAGAGAGAAACTGAAACACAGAGAGTGAAGGGGGGCAACACTTGCACAGAATGTATAGTAGCATGTTGACCTTGGGGGAACACAATATATGTGGATATGAACCCTGCTAAAAAGAAAGCTTTCAGACACTGCAGAGGAATGAGTTGTAACAAACCAACACACACACAAACACAGAACAGACATGAATTTTAGCGTTCTCCGACCTGGGCCTCTCCCTTAACCCAAAGGTCTGATTGGTGAGACATCCACAAAACATGTTAATTTGTCATGACAGCTGTGACTGTGGTTTCAGGGAAGGGTGAAATAAGTGGGAATGAGAGGGGTGGATGGGGAGACACATTGAGATGTGGTTTATTGTTCCAGTTCAGAGTTGGAGCTTGATGTCACCTTCATCACTCATTCTTTGTGTGTGCGCATGTGAATGGAATGTTTGTCGCAGGTCAGTGTATGAGACGTAATACATCAGGGATCAATTACACACCAATGAAGACACACACACACTCACCTCTTTATGAAACGCACATACAAACAAGTATATAGTCAATATAAACTAACAAGCGGTAGGCTTGCAATGGAAAACCACTCCAAGGAGTGAATACTTTAAATAACTCCCACTTTGCTTGGTGAATAACAGTTCATTTAAAACATGCCATGCTCCAGTCATTGTTGTGACTCTACATTCTTGTTCCAATGTGGTATTTTCATCCTCCTTCCCCACCATTCATGCCATTTAGTCTGTCATCCCCCATGCTAAAGTTATTTATGTTCCCATTGCATAGTAGCCCAGTGATAAAACAAGGCCCAAGCTGAAGTAATAGGACTTAATTTCTGCTTTCTACCAACCACCATGTTTAAGACACAGATGGAGGGATAAGGCACTATAACACACAAGCACCAGGGCACACAAAAGCAGGGTATGATACATTACATTTCAGTCATTTGGCAGATGCTTTTATCCAGAGGAATTTACACATAGACCTTACAGTATGCCCTATCTCCAGCACGAGCTCTAGGCCACACCGACTATCCCCTGAACGCAGCCTACTTCCCTGAGCTCAATCACCGGAATTCTGAGCACCCGTGTTGCCAGACCACCTGCAGATTTCTACTCCAGTACCTACTCCAGTACCAAGCCTGCTGAATGTCCCATTGTTTCTTGTCTTATACGAAAACATTGCTTGCCCTCTGACTAAATGAGGCCTCTCCTCTTGGTTATACTAGTGATCATATGCCCTGTGCATGCCCTGTGCATATATTTATGACAGTAAATATAAATGTACTCAAACACATCACTCTTATGAAGTTTTATTGACTCAATGGGTTTTATCCAACATGTCTCAGGTCCAAAAAGTATTCAGACTAGCCTGGATAGACAGTACACTACAATACCGAAAAGCACTCACATCTGCTCAATCAGTTTATTGCTCCAACCTGATTGAGGTGAACAAAAACAATCCAAAATGTATCTTCGATACATTTGCAAAGTTAACAAAAAAGCAACGCTCAACAAGTGAAGTGGGTCTTCACTTTAGCTGTAATGATGCATGAAATACTTGATGAAAAGATCCTCACCATTAGAAAACAAATAATTGACTCCTCCTTAAATAGTTATAGTCCCCAAAATCTCAGTTGTCCTGAACCTCCCTGGCCAGGTGTCAATAGGGACACTTGACTTTTTTATCCTGTATCGCTCGACACAATCACAAAATTTGTAATGAGTTCTAAACCCACAAAATGTCAGCTATACCCGATTCCAACAAAATTACTTAAGGAGCTATTTCCTGTGCTAGGTCTGCCAATGTTGGACATAATAAATTGCTCCCTTTCCTCCGGATGTGTACCAAACTCACTAAAAATAGCGAAAATTAAGCCGCTTCTAAAAAAATCTATTCTGGATCCTGACATGTTAAACAAACCTGATTCCCGCTATACACCACTACTCACTATACCAATGACGCAATTTCCGCTTCGACACTACCCAACCAACTTTCGTTAAAATGATTGCTGTAGGCTACTTATACATTAACAAATTTTTTCATGTTTATTTCATCCCAATTTACAGTCCTTAAAACACATTATTATACATAACCATGTGAATATTAAAACGTCAAAATTTGTTTTGATCTTTCTCAGAGGAATACATAAGTGTGCACAATTATTTGGCAACAATTAGTGTGCACAATTATTAGGCAACAAAATTACTAAATTTATTTCTCCAACTCCCTTGTTTATTCTCAATTTTTAGAGTATGTGCAACAAATAAGTAATACAAAATGAAAAGTAAATACAATTTCTGGCCTTTATTCAGTGACCGATAGCCACCCCTTCTTTTCAATAACTGCCATGAGCCTTCCATCCATACAGTCTGTCAGTTTCTTGATCTGTTCACGATCAACTTTGGATGAAGCAACAACCACAGCCTCCCCAAATGCTGTTCAAAGAGGTTTATTGTCTTCCCTGACTGTAAATCTCACGTTTGAGAAGGGTCCACAAGTTCTCAATAGGATTTACGTCAGGTAAGGAAGGGGGCCAGGTCATTATTCGGGCATCTTTGAGGTCCTTGCTTGCTAGCCAAGCAGTGGAGTACTTGGATGCATGTGATGGAGCATTGTCCTGCATAAAGAACATTGGCCTTCTTGAATGCTAAGGACTTTTTTGAGTTTCAGTCCACCTTCAACCCGAAAAGGTCCAACTACCTCATCCTTAATGATAGCAGCCCATACCAATATCCCTCCTCCACCTTGCTGGCGCCTGACTTGAAGTGGTGCCCTGTGTCCATTAGTGATGGCCACAGGCCCATCCATCTGGTCCATCAAGAGTCACTCATTTCATCTGTCCATAATACCTGTCTTCAGGTATTTCTTTGCCCAATCTATATGCTTCAATGTGTGAATCTTATTCAGTGGTGGTCTTTAGCCTTCTTGACCTTGGCCATGTCCCTGAGCACTTGACACCTTGTACTTCTGGTCACTCCAGGTAGGTTGCAGTTCTGGAATATGGTGGCACTGGAGGATAAACGGTTCCTAGTAGCTTCCCGTTTAATTCTTCTCAAGTCTTTTGCAATTCATTTGCGTCTTTTTGCACCCCAGTTGACTATTTGCAACAAAACGTTTGAGTGTCCAGTGGTCACGCCTCAATAGTTTAGCTATTTCAAGAGTGTTGCATCCGTCTGAAAGTCATTTTACAATTCATGACTTTTCAGTGAGTTAAATCTATTTCTTGGATTTAAGCTACCTAATAATTGTGCACACCTTGATATAAGGTGTTATTCACTGTTGCCACACCCTCCCTTATTACACAAATACATAACACCTGAAAATGATTCAATCTAATGAGCATTCAAGTTTATATGGTTTGGAGTTGGAAAATATGCATAGAAGTTATAATACGATCAGAATGATCACTTGCCTAATAATTGTGCACGGAGTGTACTAATATACTTTGTGTGTAAATATATATAGCTCCCCATAAAATTAAGAGACCACTGCGCCTTTTACTTTTCTTTCCAAAAAATTCAAAAAGGAAGGTTTTGAGTCTTTTATTTCTTATGAGAGTCATAAATCAACTGTAGGTTATATCAGAATGGCACAACCATAAAACAAAACAAGGCAACAAAGAAAAAAATTAACCCCTGTTCAAAAGTCTGCATACCCTTAGATCTTAATATTGTGTATTGCCCCCTTTGGCATCAGTGTGCAGTCTTTTGTAATAGTTGTCTATGAGGCCCCAACTTCTTGCAGATGGTATTAGCTGCCCATTTGTCTTTGCAAAATGGCTCCAAGTCATGCAGTCTTTGATCGTCTTGCATGAACCGCACATTTGAGATCTCCCCAGAGGGGCTCGATGATATTAAGGTCAGGAAACTGTGATTGCCACTCTAGAATCTTCTGCTTTTTCTGCTGTAACCACTGGAGGGTCAACTTGGCCTTGTGCTTAGGGTAATTGTTATGCTGGAAAGTCCAAGAGCTTCCCATGCGCTGCTTTCGTGCAGAAGAATGCAAATTGTCTGCCAGTATTTTCTGATAACATGCTGCATTCATCTTGCCATCAATTTTCCCAAGATTCCCCGTGCCTTTAGAGCTCACACCCCCCAAAACATCAGTGAGCCACCACCATGCTTCACAGTGGGGGTGGTGTTCCGTTCACTATAGGCCTTGTTGACCCCGCTCCAAACATAGCGCTCATGGTTGAGACCATAAAGCTATATTTTGATCTCGTCACTCCAAATTAGTGTGCCAGAAACTGTGAGTCATGTCAAGGTGTTGTTGGGTACATTATAACCAGGCTTTTTTGTGGCATTGGCACAGTAAAGGCTTCGTTCTGGCAACTCGATCATGCAGCAAATTTTTGTTCAAATATCATCGTATTGTGCTCCTTGAAACAATCGCAACGTCTTTTTCCAGAGCAGCCTGTATTTCTCCTGAGGTTACCTGTGTGTTTCTTTTGTATCCTGAACAATTCTTCTGGCAGTTTTGGCTGAAATCTTTCTTGGTCTACCTGACCTTGGCTTGGTACCAAGAGATCCCCACATTTTCCACTTCTTAATAAGTGATTGAACAGCACTGACTGGCAAGGCTTTGGAGGCCTTTTTATATCATTTTCCATCTTTATAAAGTTCCATGACCTTGTTACGCAGTTCTTCTGACAGTTCTTTTCTCCTCCCCATGGCTCAGTATCTAGCCTGCTCAGTGCATCCACGTGAGAGCTAACAAACTCATTGACTATTTATACACAGACACTAATTGCAATTTAAAAGGCCACAGGTGTGGGAAATTCCCCTTTAATTGCAATTTTCTAAATCAATGCCAAAATTTCCCAGTTTCTGCCAGGGTATGCAAACTAATGAGAACAACTGTGTGTGTACATATATAGCCTTAATTAAGTGTGGTTGGCATTAATGGTTTGCTATTGCCAGAAAAGCTCATATCTGATATACATGATTAATAACAGCCGTATATGGAGAGAACAGTTTTTGGATAATTGTCTGGATATTTAAAATGTCATATGACAATCATTTTGACCTTATCTACCTAGCTAGGTAACATCATAGAAACTGCTTTAGAATGGACATATAACCAGATACCTTGAGAATAAACAATGTTACAAATTAAGAGCCATACACCCATGTCTTGACATCTGGAAATTATTGTACATTCAATTATCATTAAATCCGACAAAATCAAATAGTTTTCTTATCAGTAACATCTGCTCTATCAATAACGTCTGTTTGCATACTCAAAAACAAAAGGAAAATGACCGATTTGCACACACAAGTATAAAAAGGAAATGACCAACCGGAAAGATTTTCATGAGAGGGGGTGTTTAGTGAGGTGGGTCTGCGGGACTGCAGCTGGATGCCTCTCCAACAACCACACAACTCATTAATAGTAAGTATTGTGCTAGTTTAGATGGCATCCCTTCACTGTATGTAATTATTGTGTGTGGTGTCATAAGGACAAAAGAGCAAAACAAATTGATGCAGTCACCAGTGCCTGTTATGCCTCAACTGAATCACACCTTAAACTGTCAGTGAAGAGCTGTTCCAGGACACTCACCCAGATAAATTGGTGATAAGCCAAATACAGGCAGGCATCTGATGCATCAAGCTGTGTGTGTGTGTGTGTGTGTGTGTGTGTGTGTGCCCGTGTGTGTGTGTGTGTGGAGAGAGAGAGAACTTATGGGGACAAACATTTTCCCAAGCTCTAATTAATCAAGGCACCTTAGATTTTTTTAGGACATTTTCCTCTCCCAATTTTGAAAGAACGGTTAGGTTTAGGGTAAAAGTAAAAGTTATAAGGGCAATCAATGTATTCCCCAGACCTAAACCTAACCATAACACTTGCCCTAACCATCTCAGTAACCTAACTTTTACAGGTTTTGTTATTTTTGTTACTTCACAAACACATCCGGACATGGATCACACGCACACACACACAAAAAACACAGGGATTTACACAGACCATTATTTTATATGCATAAAGAAAATTTTCTGTTTTCTTGGAAAATGCAAAACACACAACCGCACATTCACATTCACACTTTCCCTGTTCTAGGAGGCATAGGCCAGCATAGACCAGGTGCTATTTGTACGGCAGTCATGCTAAATCTCAGTTCCTGCTGCTTCCCCAAGTTGAATAAGTGATGTGTGCTTTGCTTCATTACACAGCATCACGCTCAGTTCAAACAGAAAGAAAGATCAGAGGCTAGGCGCTACGGCAACTGTGCCCACTGGGCCAGCCCAACCCACAGCGCTCATTTATGTTTATGGTTTCTTAATGGAACAGAGTAAAATAAAGTACAGTCACTTGAGAAATTCTGTCAAAGTCTGGTATATTCTGGCAGTGGTGTTTGGGTGAGGAATAATAAACAGATGTGCAGTGCAGTGCAGTGTGCAGCATTTTAGGGGTGTGGTGACTTGGTGTGATATACACTCACCTAAAGGATTATAAGGAACACCATACTAATACTGTGTTTGACCCCCTTTCGCCTTCAGAACTGCCTAAATTCTACGTGGCATTGATTCAACAAGGTGCTGAAAGCATTCTTTAGAAATGTTGGCCCATATTGATAGGATAGCATATTGCAGTTGATGGAGATGTGTGGGATGCACATCCAGGGCACGAAGCTCCCGTTCCACCACATCCCAAAGATGCTCTATTGGGTTGAGATCTGGTGACTGTGGGGGTCATTTCAGTACAAGTGAACTCATTGTCATGTTCAAGAAACCAATTTGAAATGATTCGAGCTTTGTGACATGGTTCATTATCCTGCTGGAAGTAGCCATCAGAGGATGGGTACATGGTGGTCATAAAGGGATGGACAAGGTCAGAAACAATGCTCAGGTAAGCCGTGGCATTTAAACAATGCCCAATTGGCACTAAGGGGCCTAAAGTGTGCCAAGAAAACATCCCCCACACCATTACACCACCAGCATGCACAGTGGTAACAAAGCATGATGGATCCATGTTCTCATTCTGTTTATGCCAAATTCTGACTCTACCATCTGAATGTCTCAAAAGAAATCAAGACTCATCAGACCAGGCAATATTCTTCCAGTCTTCAACTGTCCAATTTTGGATAGCTCATGCAAATTGTAGCCTCTTTTTCCTATTTGTAGTGGAGATGAGTGGTACCCGGTGGGGTCTTCTGCTGTTGTAGCCCATCCGCCTCAAGGTTGTGCGTGTTGTGGCTTCACAAATGCTTTGCTGCATACCTCGGTTGTAACAAGTGGTTATTTCAGTCAAAGTTGCTCTTCTATCAGCTTGAATCAGTCAGCCCATTATCCTCTGACCTCTAGCATCAACAAGGCATTTTCGCCCACAGGACTGCCGCATACTGGATGTTTTTCCCTTTTCACACCATTCTTTGTAAACCCTGGAAATGGTTGTGCGTGAAAATCCCAGTAACTGAGCAGATTGTGAAATACTCAGACCGGCACGTCTGGCACCAACAACCATGCCACGCTCAAAATTTTAAATCACCTTTTTTTCCCATTCTGACATTCAGTTTGGAGTTCAGGAGATTGTCTTGACCAGGACCACACCCCAAAATGCATTGAAGCAACTGCCATGTGATTGGTTGATTAGATAATTGCATTAATGAGAAATTGAACAGGTGTTCCTAATAATCCTTTAGGTGAGTGTATATATATACTGTATATTAGTGTAGTGGAGTGAGAGGATTGGTCTGTGATGGCTGGTAGGTTCCGGCTGGTTGGCTACATCTGCTGGCCAGGAGAAATGGTGTCCCAGTAGGGTAAGGCCTAATTACACAGACTTGAAGCGACTTAATGGTGGCAACTTAATAGAAGTGTTTCAACCTGGCCTGGAGCACACCCAGGGATTTTGTTTTTCTTGGGAAGAAAGCTACCTGGAGGGCAGAGAATTCCAGGTCAACCACAAGCAAAGGCACTGGACACCAACCACTCCTGGACAAAAAGTCTAACCTGGTAGGACCCAGACTCTATTTGAATTACTGTTTCCCTTGTCTTTTGTTTATAGCTGGTTTAACAGTTCATAAAAATGTAGCTGTCCATTGCAGTGAGGGTGCGGAAGAACTGTACAGTAAGGCTCTAGAAAGAGTTCGGCTTTTGTTTTGGTTTTATTGTTCCCCAACGCCTGGGCTCTGTCTCTGTTAAAGTTTCACTAATAAGTCCTAGGTCACTGCCTTGGAAAAAGGGTACAAGAACGAGGAGGAACCTGAGGCCCAGACTGGCTAACGAACCGCTGCAATACACTACACAATATAAACACTCACCAAAAGACAGGCAGAATCACACACACGTTCAGCATCTGTCCTAAATGAGATAAGAAACTTCCTGGCACAATGCACAGAAGGTTTTCCTGCAATAGTTTTGTCACTGGACCCTATGATGCAAAACACACACACTCAATCAGCTTTAAGCGCAAACATTGACACTCCCACTGTGCAGGTATGTGTGGGAATAAGGTATTCTCTTTAACCACTACTCGCTCCCACCATGCCAGTCCACACACCACGCCTGGGACACACCAGCAAATCAGCATTCTGGGAGGTCTACTGGAGAGACTGGAACTGAGCAGCAATCCAATAGTAGATTTCAGTGCTGTTCACATTAGCATTGTTAGAATGTGTTAGATTGTTAGAACATGTCAATTTTTTATCCATGAACAAAATCAATGCAACCGGTATTCAGGAGAACCATCTTTATTCAAGTCCAAGATGTTGATCTTCCATGATTTTGTGCCTGTTGGGCCCTGTCCAGAGGCCTCCTCCGGATAGGGCCACAGTGTCACTGGATCCCCCCTGTCTTAGCCCCAAGATCTTAAGCTGCCATATTATTGTGCTGGGGGAGTAGGATCAGTTCTCCTTCACTATAAATCCTTGTAGATCTAAGGAATATATTTTCTAAATTTTCCATCTCCTGTTGTTTTAAACTTAGGAGGACATGAGGTCTTGGCCCACACCTGAGGAGTATCAGGCTTGAAAGACCCGTTGCTGTCCCTGTCCAAAGTCCTCCTGGTTGTGTTGCAGATCAAGACTATACCTGATGATTTCAGCTGCCACTGTGTTGACACCCCCAGTGTTGTCCCTGTCTTTGGCCATCTGGTCATGCTTCCGACCCGGACTAGGTTTAAATAGACTCTGGACTCAGCCCACATGCATTTATTAATTATTACAACTTGTATTCTTAGCATGTTCACCCGGCACAGGCAGAAGAGGACTGGTCAGGTTTCTTCCTAAATTTCAGCTTTCTTAGGGAGTTTTTCCTAGCCACTGAAATTCAACACTACTGTTGTTTGCTCCTTGGGGTTTAAGGCTGGATGTTTTGTAAAAGCACTTTGTGACAACTGCTGATGTAAAAAGGGCTTTATAAATATATTTGATTGAGTGGCTTAGAACCGTAGACCACCCTGGCCACATTAGAGCATTTCAAGTGTAGCTGGGTTAGCAGGATTACAAGTAAAATCCAAGAACAGTAAGATGAGGTTGGTTTGAGGAAGAGTAAATGGCTTACTGGATATCTATACCAGTCTTAAAAGCCTTCCTGTATGAACAAGCATTTGCAGAGAACCGGCCTGTGCTTTAAAGTCCATTCTGAAAGGTGATGTGGTTTAGAAATGAGCCTACTGGCTTTATTTGACTTTGCCTATGAATTTTCTAAGGCAAGAGGCCAAATGAAAAGCAATTACCTGCCAGAGGGCATAGTCATAGTCAATCAAGCACTATGGGGTCTGGCTTGAGTAAACTGTGTGTGTGTGTGTGTGTGTGTGTGTGTACTTCCCTGCTTTTTCTACAAAATGTCTTAACACATTAAGTTTATTTTAGACAAATGGATCAAGTTTAGAGGGTAAAGTTAAGTTTGTGCTTCGGTTCAGACTTAGTGTTAGCCATGAGAACATGGCATGTGTGTGTGTGTTAAGGTATTACATTCACTACCAAAGTAAACCATTTGAATTTTAATTGACAGCTCAGCCCCAAATTGTACTGAGACCCCATTACTTCTCTAATAACTGAGATAGAGGGGGACAGCAGTGAGGGGGAGTCATGGGAAGACTGGGAAGGAGGAAAGTCCAGAGGGGTAGATTGATTCATATTCATAAATCTTTCAGAGTTATGCACACCCAGTCTCACTAGTTGCTGAATAGGAACGTCTAGAAGATACATTAAGCAGACGCTCTGCTGAGCTACAAAAACAAATACAGTACCCTTCATCCTCTCTATCCTGCTTTCTTTCTCCCTCTATCTTTCTATGTGTGTAATATTGTAAGCCAATTGTTCTACTTCACAAAAAGCATATCTTTGAAGCATATCTTTGGTGGAATACAAAACACAAACACATGCACACACTCACTGTAGCCCACACACTCACACAGGAGTCCACACAATCAATGTCATAAAGATTGAAAGTGGGGTTATTATTTCTGGGGTTATTATTTCTCACCTGTCTGTACAGGTGTGTTGTTTGTGGAGCTGGACAGGAACATGTGTAATATGAATTGAGGTATACAGATGGCAGCACCATCCCCCAGAAAGCACCTACCCATCCACCTGTCCTTCTGTCTCTCACACACACACACACAGTTTATAGTTAGCAGGAGGGTGCTTAAAATACGGTAACGGAGGTAGGGATCCAAAAAAGTAAAGACAAATATATTATTTAGAGAAAACACAATGATACCATCTTCTGAAAATTATGAAAGAGAAATAAAATGTGCCTTCTCAAAATGTGCCATGTATTCAGTAAAAACAAAGTAAATATGGACCATAGGGTGCATTAAAATACAAATCATACAGAATTATGAAACATGGAGAATCAATAAAAACAGTGAAAAAAGATTCTACAGCTATTATGGAGATACTGAAATTGATAAAATATAAATTCTACAGTGTTCATGTATTCTCATGTTATCTTAATTTACAGTAGTTACAGTACTAGAGAACATTAGTTAGTCAACATTAGTTCATTGACAAATTGGAGAAATGTAATTAAGATGAATCCCATATCATGAAATAATATTTGAGCAATATAAATATGAAATCAATAGCAGTAGCGTACCACTGATTCCATTAAGGCTTTTGGGTTTCATCTTTGGTATTCTGTCACGGTTGTAGATATGCAGGACGCATGGAGCAGGGCGAAAACATCAAACATTCCTTTATTATTTCTATAGCTCACTTTGGGCTGCATACAAAATAATAAAGAAGAGCAACAAACGTGAACTGAACCACATAATGCAAACAATGACTGACAAACCAAAAGGCAACCCAGGGTAACTTAAATAGGGTCCCCTATTAGAGGCAATGCAGGGCAGATGCCTCCAATTGGGGGACAATCCAAATGGAGTTATGAAGGCACAGCTGGGGGATAGTGGGGCAGTTGTTCAGCAAATGATCCGGGAGCCATTTTCAGGCATAGAAAGAGCGTAGCAGAGAGTGACTCATCAGAAAGTGTTGTGAACTGCTAGGCGTAATATAGAGCTGGAGCAGGAAATCCCTGGACTAAAGAAGAGAGACACTGAGCTGGAGCAGATCTTACACACAGAGGATCAACACCACCTCCCCCAGAGCTTTCCATTCCTGTGCACCCCCTGACCCACCAAGACTGGTCTGAAATATGTTCAGTGATCTGTGTGGGGGCTGTGAGCTGAGCTTTCTCTCAGCTTGGGGAGACATTGAAAAAAGTAATCAAGAGTGAAGTGAAGAAGTTGCATGTTGCATAGTTGAAGTGGATTCAGCAGTATGTGGTGGATGTGACTTTGACCCTGATACAACACACCCTGAACTCCTGTCTGAGGATGTGAAACAAGTTAAACATGGATACATTTGATAGAAACTGAAATGCATCCCAGAGAGGTTTGATTATTCTGTTACAATCCTTGGAAAGAAAGAATCTCCTCAGGAAGATTATATTTCGAGTTGATGTTAAGAGGAAGATTCACTGATCTAGGAGTGCCTAGACAGTTCATCAACAGGAAAGGAAATGTCACACTGACCCCAGCAAATGTATTCTGGACTGTGTGGCCGAAGAATGCACCTGTAACAATGATGGTGGTAATAACTTTGGTAATCTGATCACCTCTCATCAATCACGTAGAGGGATTATGTGATATGATTTTCAAAATGATTTATGTTTTTCCAGAAAGAGTAAGAAATGTTCTCCTGCATACAACTATGTAGTATCTTATACTGAACTCAAATATAAATGTAATACATAAAGGTCGTATGTACATTTTTCATTGGAGTCATTAATCAGAAACTATTTTCCAGTGAAACATATAATTATCCAGGAACATTAAGAGACGCTGCACCTTGTTATGGACATTTTGAACTAAGGTACATTTGAGAAATGTCTGTTTTTCTTTTGCCTGGTATGTAACTATTTTCTTTGATTGTGACAAACATGCCTGTATAATATCGGAGGATAACTAGGTACTCTGACCATCTGTTATTCTGCCTAGACCAAGAAGGGTATCAGTCCTTTGTTTCTTAAGAATGTGGTCCTTGGGGGGAAGTAAGGTCAGTTGGCCTGTTTAGGTAAACACAACAGTAAACATTATGGCAGGAAGGATTAATTATGCCTCTGTACTTCCTCCTTTAAGATTTCTGATCGATGGAATTGCCATCACACTTTGGGAGCTCGTCCTCGGTTAAATATGATTCTGGTCATATGTGTTAGGGCACATTTGAAATCTGCAGACAAGGTTAGGGCCTTGAACGTCTCACTTACGGGCCGACGGGTCTATTAACGATGTTAGGGCACGTTAATTGAGATGAAAGTGTTAGGGCACTTCTATGCGTTAGGGCGCGGGTATGTGTATTAGGACACATTCAGATAAAGTGGTTCTGACGTGCGGGGCACACTCATATTACTTGGGAAATTAATAAAAATGGGTTTGTTTCACCACGCATGTTTTTGCCGCATTTGATAATGGGTAAGCGTTGTGGTACATATTTGGCGGCGTAGTTCATGTTTCTGTTGTTTGGGCATGTGGAATAATGTATCTTTGGGAGTTATTAGGTTTTCCAGTAAATGCTATTTTTGTTCGGTGACGGATGCCTGGCCTACCGGCAGATTGGAGGAATATGGCTGATGTGACATATGGCAGTTGCAGAAGGTATTATATAAAGTTGTTTGGAAGGCGTAGGATACGGTATATAGAAAGTCTGGACGCGTTGGGAAAGTTTGTGTGGGGTTTATTGATCTCTGTTTTGTAGTTATTTTTGCTCAGGTTGGATGGATCATCCCTCTGACCGCCCCCACCCTCCCGCGGTGTTCTGCCAGGCTGTTCTCCTTGGAGGTTTGGAGAACATTTCCCTACAATCGACGTAGCCAGCCCCGCTGTTGATTGAGATTGCCCCCGACTCCTTTCGCTCTATGGACCTTTTCGTTGTGACCGTGGTGGTGCAGTAGGCTGTCTGGAGGCCCTTTTGCTCCACTTTGGATGTGTTGAGAGTGACTACGCGGGTCAAGAAAAGGTCCAAAAGGGGGGAATAGTACACACTAGATCCGTAATCTCCGGTGTTTCCAGTGACTGAGACCCAAAAAAGACTACAGACCTGGGGTTGAGGAAGAGAATATATTAACCACTACGTTAAAATTCATGAAGTTACCGCTAGACATTCGACTGGACATTGGATTTGGGAAGATACCCGTGGGAACCGTGTCTGTTTATGTAGTGTTCCCGCAGGAATAGAGACAGTTCCGGCTGCCTCTTTGGCCTCGCCACAGCGATCCAAAGGGAACACGCAGGAACGCTAACCCACCTGAGGGAGGGGTGCTGGCGGTCAGATGAGACGGCCCAGGGAGCATCAACCGGTGAGATCGTTCCTTAACACAGCCCTGTTATTCTCTGACATATTTAGAGTATACAGGATTTAAACATTTTCATTGAGTTTAGTAAACTAGGTGGTTGGTTTTGGTAAGTCAGGATTGTTGTTCCGTGTCCTGTTAGCACTGGTAACGCTCCCATGCTGTCTTTGCAGGGCGATTCATGCAGGATTTTAAGCAGTTGGACTGCGGCAGTTAGACTGTGAGACTGGGTAGAGATTCCTCCTGTATATAATAGTTTTCGGATATTGAATTGTGGATATCTGGTTGTGGTCGGCCTAGTAAATGCATCTTCCATTTTGGTATTCCCTGTGCACGAGAGATCCGATTGGCTGTATTGTGTATTCCTTGGTGGAATATTTGTGTATTTGTTCGAGATTGTTGTTAGACTGGAAGTTTTGTCTTTGCCAGGTTTTGCTTACACTTGAGTGAACGCATTCATTGCATCCTTAATGTGATTCTTTGGCTTTGCCTAAGCGCAGACTCCGCGAAATTGAAACTTGCCTTCTTGTGTTGTGCTGGTGACTGGCACACATGGAGGAATTCGCCTGATAACTTAGGATTATATACGAGAATGATGTCCTAAATTTATTTAGAGGGATACATTGGAAGTTGGTACAGTGATGCTTTTCTACTTCGGTAGAATATGGTCTCGTGATTTCATTAGGACAGGTTAAAATATTGTGTTACTCTCTCCTTGTATGGAGTAGAATACAGAACCACATGGCGATAGTCTTTAACGTTAAGAAACCATGCTGTTTCCCATGTAGACTGGATTTGCGTCCAATATAGTCATAGCCTGCACCAGAGCGTAAAGTAGACACGGTCCGTTTATTACCCAAATAGCCAAAGCCCGTAAAATTAGATGTGAAAATTTAGATGTGAAAATTTTAAATGTTGAATTGGGTTTGGTTAAATGATTTAGTTTACTTTGTGTTTAAAATGATAACTGGGATAATACTTGTGTATTCAGACCTTTGCCTGATACTCGTTACTGGAGTTTACATTCTAAATTGGTAAACTGACAAATGGACAAATGGGGTAGATTGATGTGACAGTGTTTAGAGCTCTAGATTGAGTGTCCTTGGGATCACTCACTGATTGCACCTTGATTTTAGTGACATCGTGCATCTGTTTTCTGTTATAACTTGGCTTTTCTTGAGAGTATTTTTCTCCCTGCTGTTACTGTGTTGATAAGATTTATTTTTTTTCAAACAGCAACAATATTTGATGTGTAGGGAAGTAACTCCTGCACCTTCACTTAACATAGGATGTCGGTTAAGTTGAAAGCGTGACGTCTCGTCCCACAGACAGTCTGAAGACCATGTTCACGTTTTTGTGTGGAAACTTCAGTTTCATGTACATTTTTAACAATCCTTTGGGCCTATATGGCCTACCAGAAGTGGGTACACTCCTGGGCTCCAGGAAGGGGGGCGGCCCCCTAGGTTGGCCTCTACCAACCTTTCCCATTAAATCAAAGTAGTTTATTACTACTGGTTAAATTCAAGTGTTCTGACTGTTCTCACCTGTGGTAATTTCCCCAATATGAGTATATTCAGTTTTGGGTTAATCAAACGTTAAGTGCAAGCTAACTATGTTTTCCATTCACTAGCTTTCATGTCGAAATGTATGGTTTTGAAACATACTTGTAGTGAGGGTAGAGACCTAAAGTCATCCCCCATTGTTAATAACTAGAACAATCTAGATGTTGCTGTGTGAACTATGCGTGAAAGTAGCGATTTTGGCTGATCACTGCTATTTTGAACAACATAGACATGCATCAAAGTTCCCTAAACTTTACAAAGTTACTTGAGTTATGATGTTTCTGTTATCACATCTTAGTTTGGCCGTTGCCTGTGGGAATGTAATTTTTGATATGCTAATTTGGGAGTTTCACTGGGCGAGACAACTTTGTTTATGGGTTATATTGTTTATAATTCCTTCACACGAGCGACTGTGTAGCACATTTGTTGTTTTTGGTTTGTTTGTGAATGTTTGTTTTTGATGGGTATTCAGTTTGCAACTCCTTACTGAATGAATGTTGGATTCCTCCCTACTATCAGTTTTCTTTTTCCATGTCCATCCTGTAATGGTTCTGCTTTCAAGCATGGAGTCGTTTTCCGTTGACTCTGTCGTGAAAGCAGGGGGCGAAGGTATGAAATGATTATCTATAATGAAAAAGAGTTGAACTTAGAGTTCAAAGCGAATGAAATAAGTATTAAAAGAGTTACATGAATTACGTTTTTCTGTTTCCATAGTTATGACAGAAAATAGGCATCTGTTAAAATCAGCATCCCATAGTGTCCATTCACAGTATTTGTCTAATTTGGGTTTTTGGAAAAAGTTTGTATGATGTAAAATCTAACTTGGTTATGGGTGAGTAGAATACATCTTACCATTTTAATTTGGTTTAGCTAAGAAATAACTAATTTTTTGGGATGAATAGTGACTATGAGAATGTGAATGTTCAGATGGTTTGTTTGTTTAATATTTGATTAGAAGTAATCATATTCATCTCATGCATTGTGGAATAAGTGGGTAAAAAGTTGCAGGGAGCTAAATTTTGGCTATTCCTTACATGTTTACTAAGTTTCGCTATGTTTTAATTGAAACTGAGGAAGTCTGCATCAAGTTCTATTCTAGAAAACCAAGTTGAGAAGTTTCACATTGTCTAAATTGTAAAGAGAGGTACAGACCCCCTGGAGTGCTCAACACACTCACAGGTGGGGGGCCGCTTGAGATGGGTTTTTGACTTGTTCGAACTCTTTAGAAGAGAAACCGACTTACTGGTGACATTATCCAAATTGGGTATTCTAATTCGGCTACGTTGAATACTTGGTGTATTCTATGTCAGTTCCATTTTTATTTACATATTCAATGACTCTTCATTATTTTTATAGACATGTGTACCTATGTACTTAATTTCTGTTCTAGCGGATGCCAGGGTGCTGGAGAGGAGAATACGGCCGATAGTAGAACCTCGGATTCAGGAGGAACAGTGTGGTTTTTGTCCGGGCCGTGGAACACTGGACCAGCTCTATACCCTCTACGGGGTGTTGGAGGGTTCATGGGAGTTAGCCCAACCAATCCACATGTGTTTTGTGGATTTGGAGAAGGCATTCGACTGTGTCCCTCGCGGCATCCTGTAGAGAGTGCTTCGGGAATATGGGGTCCTGGGTCCTTTGCTAAGGGCTGTCAGGTCCTTGTACGACCGAAGCAGGAGCTTGGTCCGCATTGCCGGCAGTAAGTCAGACTTGTTCCCAGTGCATTTTGGACTCCGGCAGGGCTGCCCTTTGTCGCCGGTTCTGTTCGTAATTTTTATGGACAGAATTTCTAGGCGCAGCCAGGGGCCGGAGGGTGTCAGGTTTGGGGATCACACAATTTCGTCTCTGCTCTTTGCGGATTATGTTGTCGTGTTGGCCCCTTCAAACCAGGACCTTCAACATGCACTGGGACGGTTTGCAGCCGAGTGTGAAGCGGTGGGGATGAAAATCAGTACCTCCAAATCCGAGGCCATGGTCCTCAGTCGGAATAGGGTGGCTTGCCCACTTCAGGTTGGTGGAGAGTGCCTGCCTCAAGTGGAGGAGTTTAAGTATCTAGGGGTCTTGTTCATGAGTGAGGGAAGGATGGAACGGGAGATTGACAGACGGATCGGTGCAGCTTCTGCAGTAATGCGGTCGATGTATCTGTCTGTCGTGGTGAAGAAAGAGCTGAGCCGCAAGGCAAAGCTCTCGATGTACTGGTCAATCTACGTTCCTACTCTCACCTATGGTCATGAGCTTTGGGTCATGACCGAAAGGACAAGATCCCGGATACAGGTGGCCGAAATGAGCTTTCTCCGCAGGGTGGCTGGGCGATCCCTTAGAGAGGGTGAGAAGCTCGGTCACCCGGGAGGAGCTCAGAGTAGAGCCGCTGCTCCTCCACATCGAGAGGGGTCAGCTGAGGTGGCTTGGGCATCTGTTTCGGATGCCTCCGGAACACCTTCCTGGGAAGGTGTTCCGGTCCCGTCCCACCGGGAGGAGACCCCGGGGAAGACCTAGGACACGCTGGAGGGACTATGTCTCCCGGCTGGCCTGGGAACGCCTGTGGTGTCCCCCCGGAAGAGCCGGAGGAAGTGTCTGGGGAGAGGGAAGTCTGGGCATCCCTGCTTAGACTGCTGCCCCCGCGACCCGGCCCCGAATAAAGTCGAAGATGATGGATGATGGATGGATAGGCAATCATTGGAATGCTAACGGTTAACAGATGTTTATTTAAGGTGTATGCTGAGATAAAAAGGTTTTCTTGCTATTGCCTAGCTGGTTTGTTACTCAAGATAACACCAATGTGTCCCAAATTAATAAGGGGTCCATTCTTCAAAACCATCCCCTCTACTCCAGGGTGAGCTCTGGTGTGATAGGGCATAAAGTGGGGCGGGTTCATGATTTATGACAGGATTACAGATGTCTTTGATGTGCTATGATAAATAAGAAGAGACTTAGAGAAATTCACACTGAGTTTAATCTTGTAGAGAAATTTGGCTAAATAACAGTTATGTTAGCTGACCTTCAAGATGGTGTGAAATGTTTTGATGTGCAATAAGATATTTGATCATTTATGTGAAACAATGGTGAATTTGATTGTAGTTCCCGAGACAACACAATCAGATGTATTTTTATATCAACTGGATCTGGTTAGGTAAACTGAGAATTGTTCATGAACTACTCTTTGAGGGTGATACTTCAATGTAAGCAAACTATCTTAACTGATGAGTAATTGGAACAGTGTGTTCTTCTGTTCTTTTTGTAGTTTTGTTATCTGTTGGTTGTTAAACCAACTATAAGAGAGTGGAATTGTTATTTTTCTACACTAGCAGAACAGAAGCACCAAAACTGTTCTAATCTATTTAGACAACGGAAGCAGAAGGATATTGGATATACAGGTATTCAAGTTTAAGTGTTAGGTAGGACTGGGTTCTAATGCATTAACAAGATGCAACAAGCTAATGTAATGGACATATTTCTGATTGTGTACTGTGCAGTTGCAACTAATCACTGACAGGTACAGGACACTTGGAAGTGATTCAGCGATAGAGGACAGGTTGGAGCCCAGAGTGACTGAGTTTGGCTTATAAGACAATTGTGAGGTGGGCTGAGAAGATGGATCTCATACTTTCCCACAGCTACGAGCAGACTCTACCCTGGGGTGCCGCACATCTACAGTAATGCCTGGTTCCTGACAGCTGGACTAATTCTAGTCCTGATGATTCTGCCATGAGATGGAGAAGGCAACCTTCAACCGAGAGGATGGAGGCTAAGGAAAGTTCCGGTTCTGGACAATGTTTACTGGGGTGCAGAAGACCAACTGCGCGACATCATGTCATGCTGATTGGGTCCATACCAGGTACATCTCATCTGCTGTCCAGGTAGCTGAGAGAGGAACCTGGGGACGACAACACACGCTACAGGAGGGCTTTGGTGTTTAAAGATTACTCACAGTGAATTGAAGTCACTGATGGAAAAGTATTTTCTGGTGCTAGTAACCATCACTTCCAACCCGGCCTGCAGCTATAGAGCCCTTAGCTAAAATTGGTCATCTTGGCATTCACATAGGAGAGTACACATATTCTCCTGACCTGGCTGATAAAGCAGCTAGAATGGAGACAACTAGAGCTGTGTCATGGTAACCTGCATTTGAGCTATGAAGGACAACACCTTGGAATATACATCTGACATTCACGTTCTGTTACAATGGTCTGCCAAGAAATGGATCATAACTGACAGTCTGATGTTTGGAGGAGCAGAACATTTGTGCTGACTTTGGAAGTACATCTAATTGGAACCACGAGAGGACTTTTCAGTGAATCAAGTAATTGGCATGAAAGGACTTTGTACCAGTGAAAAATTGAAGGATGTATTCCGTGGTAGCTGTTTACACACCCATGTGTTGATGCTACATACCCCATACTGTCAATATACACTCACCTAAAGGATTATTAGGAACACCTGTTAAATTTCTCATTAATGCAATTATCTAATCAACCAATCACATGGCAGTTGTGTCAATGCATTTAGGGGTGTGGTCCTGGTCAAGACAATCTCCTGAACTCCAAACTGAATGTCAAAATGGGAAAGAAAGGTGATTTAAGCAATTTTGAGCGTGGCATGGTTGTTGGTGCCAGACGGGCCGGTCTGAGTATTTCACAATCTGCTCAGTTACTGGGATTTTCACGCACAACCATTTCTAGGGTTTACAAAGAATGGTGTGAAAAGGGAAAAACATCCAGTTGTAATGAACACCCGGACCAGAGTTGTGTGGGTCCAATTGCAGAAGTGCAATGGTAGATTTATTGTTACGTCGCACAAGGGAGTAGGCAAGCACACAAACGATGAAGACAGGCAGAGAGTCGGAAACCAGAATATCAGTCCTTGAAGGCGAAGGCACAGGCAGGGATGAGCAGAGACGCGAAACCGAGAAACAGGGAAGTAGGTCAGGAAGCCGGGTGATCAATCAGCAGAGGCTACAGTACAGGACGGGAGAGACGGTAAGGATATCCAGGGGCAGGCAGGGAGGTCGGTGTTCCGGGAAGGCAGTCCGTACAGGTAACCACACAGGTAGGGTAGGCAGGGAGAGTCACGACGGGGCGGACGAACAGGTCAAGACACAGGATTCTGGAAACGAGGAGAGAGGACGGGACAAGAGGGCAGAGAACACAACAGGCTGGGAATCAACTACTAAGGAGCGTGCGATAGAATGCTTGGCAGGTCCACTGGGAACAATACCTCACGCTGGAGGGGAGGAAGAGCACAGGCTAAATAGAGGGGTTAACAGGGCACAGGTGTTCAATATTCAGGTGATTGGGATCTGGAGTGTTGGGTGCGTTCATGCGTGCTGGGAAGTGAACTGGTGGCAGGTGCGGAGCGTGGCAGGGAGGAGTCGGACCGGGAGTGACGGGAAGACCTCACAGAACCCCCCCTCCCTACGGCCGGCCCCCGATGGCCGAGACTGCCGCGGCGGACGACCCTGCGGACGGGGAGCAGGACGATCCGGGCGCGCAGCGTGGAACCGCGCAGTGAGGTCCGCGGCCAGGACGTCGCGAGCGGGCACCCAGGCCCTCTCCTCCGGGCCATAACCTTCCCAATCAACCAAGTACTGCAGGAGCCCACCTCGGCGGCGGGAATCCAGGATGTCCCGCACTGCATACGCCGGTCCCCCATCCACGTCCAAAGGAGGCGGAGCAGGATGCAGGGCGACCGGTGGATGTAGGGGACTGCAATGAACCGGCTTGAGGAGAGAGACGTGAAACGTAGGGGAGATCCTGTACTGGCGGGGCAATTGCAGACGGTAGGTAACAGGGTTTATGCGTCGTATAATCTTGAAAGGACCGATGTACTTGGGGGATAGCTTACGGCATGGGAGACGCAGGCGGATGTCCCGAGTTGACAGCCAAACCCGCTGGCCGGGGTGGTAGAGGGGAGACGGGCGCCGGCGGCGATCAGCGTATGTCTTCTGCGCACTTGACGCCTGTTGGAGATGCCGGTGCGCCGTCTCCCAGACTCTCGCGCTGCGTCTGAACCACTCGTCCACTGCGGGGACCGGACCGGGTTCTGTATCCCAGGGGAAAAGAGGGGGTTGATAACCGAAGACACATTGAAAAGGAGTGAGCCTGAGGGAGGAGTGAATGAGGGAGTTTTGTGCGTATTCTACCCATGGGAGGAACCGGCTCCAGTCGTGTGGCTGTTTATGACACTGTTGTCGCAGATACTTTCCTATATCCTGGTTTAGTCTTTCCGTCTGACCGTTGGTCTCAGGATGGTACCCGGAGGATAGGCTTACTGATACCCCGAGTTGGTCGCAGAAAGCCCTCCATACACGGGTGATGAATTGGGGTCCCCGGTCCGACACGATGTCCTCGGGAATCCCGAACTGCCGGAACACCTGTTGGAAAATAAGGTCCGCCAATTCTGTGGCATTGGGCAGGTTAGCTAGGGGTATCAGACGGCACATCTTAGAAAACCGGTCAACTACGGTTAGAATCGTGGTATACCCGTTGGAGTCCGGTAAGTCAACAGGGCCTCCTCGATGGTGTCCTGGATGTCCCAGCGTATTGGTCCGACACGGCAGGTGGAGGGCAGAATTGTTTCGGGCGACGGAGGGCAGGTCGGTTGCTCGAACAAGCGGGAGAGGGAGTCAGCCTTGGCATTCTTTTTCCCCGGTACGTAGGAGACTGAAAAACGAAAGAGGTTGAAGAAAAGAGACCATCGAGCTTGCCGGGGATTTAAACGTTTAGCCGACTGCAAATATTCCAGGTTGCGGTGGTCCGTGAGTACCAGGAAGGGGTGAAGGGCTCCCTCCAACCATTGTCTCCATTCTTCCAGTGCCAGTTTAATCGCGAGGAGCTCTCGATTCCCGACATCGTAATTCCGTTGAGCGGGGGTGAGTTTCTTAGAGTAGAAGGCGCAGGGGCGCAATTTGGGAGGCGTGCCAACGCGCTGTGACAGGATCGCCCCTACTCCCGTTTCCGAGGCGTCCACTTCCACTACGAACGGGAGTTGGGAATCAGGCTGGTGGAGTATGGGAGCACTGGTGAATAGGTCCTTCAGTTTATCAAAGGCTGCTTTGGCCGCGTCTGTCCAACACAACGTCCGGGTTTTCTGGCTGGTCAGAGCGGTCAATGGGGCAGCGATGGTGCTGAAGTTCCTGATGAACCGTCGGTAATAGTTCGCAAAACCCAGGAATCGTTGCATCTCCTTGACGGTTTTTGGGGGTGGCCACTGACGCACTGCCGATACCTTGCTCTCGTCCATCTGGACACAGCCTGGCGACAGCACCGATCCAAGGAAGGCCACTTGGGAAACGTGGAACACACTCTTTTCTAGTTTTACATACAGTCGGTGTTGCTGTAACCGTTGTAGTACTTGTCGGACGTGCCCAATGTGCTCTGTTAGGTTTCCGGAATAGATCAGGATGTCATCAAGGTATATTATGACAAACCGGTCAATCATGTCCCGGAATATGTCGTTCATGAATGCCTGGAAGACGGCGGGTGCATTGGTAAGGCCGAAGGGCATGACACGGTATTCGTAGTGGCCGCGTTGGGTGATGAAGGCGGTTTTCCATTCATCACCTTTTCGTATGCGCACGAGATGATACGCGCTCCGCAAATCCAACTTGGTGAAGATAGAGGCCTGTCCGATTTGTTCCAACGCTGCCGAGATGAGAGGTAAGGGATAGCGGTTCTTGATGGTTACAGCGTTCAGTCCTCTGTAATCTATGCAGGGGCGTAAGCCGCCGTCCTTCTTTCCAATGAAGAAGAAGCTAGAAGCAGCAGGGGACGTCGACGGGCGGATAGCTCCTTGACGCAGAGACTCGTCGATGTAGGTGTTCATGGCCTCTGTTTCCGGGACGGACAGAGGATACACGCGTCCCCGTGGAAGCGGGGCTCCCTCGATCAGCTCTATGGCGCAGTCCCACGGGCGGTGTGGTGGTAACTCTGAGGCTTTTTCCTCGCTGAAGACCTGTCTGAACTGGGAGTACGCGGGCGGGGGTTCCGGAGTGGTTGATGTCATGGCGCTTTCCACTGAGGTGGCTCTGCAGGGAACACTCAAACAGCGAGATAGGCAGGTCATATTCCAGGCCGTCAACTATCCTTTACTCCAGGAAATGTCTGGGTCGTGTAGGCAGAGCCAGGGGTGCCCCAGCACCACCGGCTCATGGGGGGAGGAAACCACTAGCAACTGGATGCGTTCTGTGTGCAATGCCCCCACCTGCATGTCCAGTGGTTCCGTTTGATGGCGAACGTAGCCGGATCCAAGTGGTCCCCCATCCAGGGATTTCACGCGCAACGGTGGTTCTATTGGGTACAATTTGATCCCCAGTTGTTCTGCCGTTTCCAAGTCTATGAAACTCCCTGCGGCTCCTGAGTCGACCAAGCCCTCCAGGCAGAAAGGATTCCCCCTGACAGTGAGACACACAGGTAGATGCAACTGCTTATGGGTGACGTTGAGGAGGTGGGAGCTTCCTACCTGATGGTGCGCGGAGGTCTCTCTCTCTCCGGGGTGAGGCGGCCGGATAGGGCACCGGGAGGCGAAGTGTCCTCTTTCGCCACAGTACAGGCATAGACCCTCGGAACGGCGACGATGGTGCTCCGCGGCGGACAGACGGGAACGACCTAGCTGCATGGGTTCGTGCTCTGGTGGTGTCGCTGGGGGTGTCGACACCGTGGATGTCGAAGGGGCCGGTCTGGGTCGTAGGGTGGTAGTCCTCCTTCGGTCCAAGTTGTCTATGGCAATGGACACATTGATGTACTCACTGAGGGAGGCGAGGTCACCCCTGCAGGCCAGCTCTGCCTGCAGCTCCCGATTCAGTCCCCTCCGGTAGACCGTGAGCAGGGCAGCCTCGCTCCACCCACTCCCTGCAGCCAAGGTGCGGAAATCCAGGGCGTAGGCGGCCGCAGTGCGTGTCCCTTGCCGGATCTCGACCAGCTGATCCCCTACGTTACGTCCCGTGACGGGGTGGTCGAACACTTCCCTGAATAGGGCAAGGAACTGAGCCTCCGAGCCTAGTTCGGGGCTATTTGCGGACCACAAGGCTGTGGCCCAGTCTAGGGCTTTGTCAGTTAGCAAGGAGATGACGAAGTCTACCTTGTTCTGGTCACGGCCGAACTGGCTCGGGTGGTAAGCGATGTACTTCGAACACTGCATTAGGAACCCCTTGCACTTTCCCGGAGACCCGTCGTATTTGCTTGGCAGGGATATGTTAGGAGCGGGGGCGGAGACGGCAACCATACCGGACGGAGGAGGCATGGGTACTGGATGTCGAAGTAGCCGCATCATCTCCTCGATCCTCTCCTCTTGCTGCGACAGTTGCGCATGCAGCTCTGCTGGATCCATCGGATGAGGTGAGGTATTCTGTAATGAACACCCGGACCAGAGTTGTGTGGGTCCAATTGCAGAAGTGCAATGGTAGATTTATTGTTACGTCGCACAAGGGAGTAGGCAAGCACACAAACAATGAAGACAGGCAGAGAGTCGGAAACCAGAATATCAGTCCTTGAAGGCGAAGGCACAGGCAGGGATGAGCAGAGACGCGAAACCGAGAAACAGGCAAGTAGGTCAGGAAGCCGGGTGATCAATCAGCGGAGGCTACAGTACAGGACGGGAGAGACGGTAAGGATATCCAGGGGCAGGCAGGGAGGTCGGTGTTCCGGGAAGGCAGTCCGTACAGGTAACCACACAGGTAGGGTAGGCAGGGAGAGACACGACGGGGCGGACGAACAGGTCAAGACACAGGATTCTGGAAACGAGGAGAGAGGACGGGACAAGAGGGCAGAGAACACAACAGGCTGGGAATCAACTACTAAGGAGTGCGCGATAGAATGCTTGGCAGGTCCACTGGGAACAATACCTCACGCTGGAGGGGAGGAAAAGCACAGGCTAAATAGAGGGGTTAACAGGGCACAGGTGTTCAATATTCAGGTGATTGGGATCTGGAGTGTTGGGTGCGTTCATGCGTGCTGGGAAGTGAACTGGTGGCAGGTGCGGAGCGTGGCAGGGAGGAGTCGGACCGGGAGTGACGGGAAGACCTCACACCAGTATGCGGCAGTCCTGTGGGCGAAAATGCCTTGTTGATGCTAGAGGTCAGAGGAGAATGGGCCGACTGATTCAAGCTGAAAGAAGAGCAACTTTGACTGAAATAACCACTCGTTACAACCGAGGTATGCAGCAAAGTATTTGTGAAGCCACAACACGCACAACCTTGAGGCGGATGGGCTACAACAGCAGAAGACCCCACCGGGTACCACTCATCTCCACTACAAATAGAAAGAAGAGGTTATAATTTGCACGAGCTCACCAAAATTGGACAGTTGAAGACTGGAAGAATGTTGCCTGGTCTGATGAGTCTCGATTTCTGTTGAGACATTCAGATGGTAGAGTCAGAATTTGGTGTAAACCGAATGAGAACATGGATCCATCATGCCTTGTTACCACTGTGCATGCTGGTGGTGGTGGTGCAATGGTGTGGGGGATGTTTTCTTGGCACACTTTAGGCCCCTTAGTGCCAATTGGGCATTGTTTAAATGCCACGGCCTACCTGAGCATTGTTTCTGACCATGTCCATGCCTTTAGTACCACCATGTATCCATCCTCTGATGGCTACTTCCAGCAGGATAATGCACCATGTCACAAAGCTCAAATAATTTCAAATTGGTTTCTTGAACATGACAATGAGTTCACTGTACTGAAATGGCCCCCACAGTCACCAGATCTCAACCCAATAGAGCATATTTGGGATGTGGTGGAACAGGAGCTTCGTGCCCTGGATGTGCATCCCACATATCTCCATCAACTGCAAAATGCTATCCTATCAATATGGGCCAACATTTCTAAAGAATGCTTTCAGCACCTTGTTGAATCAATGCCACGTAGAATTAAGAATTCTGAAGGCGAAAGGGGGTCAAACACAGTATTAGTATGGTGTTCCTAATAATCCTTTAGGTGAGTGTATGTGTCACTTGAATTCATTTCCTTTGACCAGTGATTTTAACATAAAAGGTTTTGTGATCTTGGAGTTAATACGAAGGTAATGGTAATGGACATTTTAGATTTGTTCCGTTCTCTAATTATTAGGGTAATGATATCGACAGGGTCATGTTGTTACAGAGTACCGTTTTGTTGCAGTCTACATCCTAATGAGTAAACTGTTTAAGGATTGATACCAAGGGTTGATTTTGTATCAAGAGGATGGATTGTTGTGGACATTTTGAACTAAGGAACATTTGAGATATGTCTGTTTTTCTATTGCCAGGTAAGAAACTATTTTTTTTGTTTGTGACAAACGTCTGTATAATATCAGAGGATTACTTGGTACTCTGACCATCTGTTCTTCTGCCTAGACCAAGGGTATCAGTCCTTTGTTTCTTAGGAATGTGGTCCTTGGGGGGAAGTAAGGTCAGTTGGCCTGTTTAGGTAAACACAACAGTAAACATTATGGCAGGAAGGATAAGGTGGGGGGACATCTTCCCACACCCCTTTTTCTACTTTAAGTACTAATAATTGTCATGTATTAAGTTAGAGACTACTCAGATGATAATTTTAATAATTTTAATAAGTTTGACGCGTCTCTCTATTAGCAAATAAACTGTTAATTATGCCAAGAGAATTTTGCCTATGTACTTCCTCCTTTAAGAGTTCTGATCGATGGAATTGCCATCTCAACCTTTTTGCTTCCTTTCCAAATAATTTGAAAAGGAAAGTTTTGATTGAGGAACAGAAACATTCAATTTGCAGTGTTCTCTCAAGTTTAACCCTTCTGCTGCTCACTCAAAACCTTCCTTTTCAACTTTTTTGGAAAGGAAAGAAAAAGGTGCAGTGGTCTCTTAATGTTTTCCGGACCTGTAGGTGAAACAACCATAAAACTCAGTAGTACATACAACATTGAAGTACAACCCCATTTCCAAAAATGTTTGGGACGCTGCGTAAAATGTAAATGAAAACTGAATGCAATGATGTGCAAATCATTTAAACCCTTTATTCAACAGACAATAGTACAACAACAACATATCAAATGTTGAAACCAAGACATTTTATTGTTCCTTGAAAAATATATGCCCACTTTGAATTTGATGCCAGCAACACGTTTAAAAAAAGTTGTGACAGATGCAACAAAAGTAGTTTAATGCTTAAAATCTAAACCTGGTGGAATATCACACAACAAATTAGGCCAGTTGGTAACCGGTCAGTAACATGATTGGGTATTAAAATATTCCAGAGAGGATGGGTCTGTCAGAAGTGAGGTTGGGGAAGGTTTCACCACAGTGAAAAGACTGTATGGGCAAATACTGCAACAATTTAAGAATGTTTCTCAATGTAAAATTGCTAAGAATTTGGGGATGTCAGCATCTAGGGTACATACAGTGTATATAAAAAGTCTACACACCCCTTAAAATGCCAGGTTCTTGTGATGTAAAAGAATGAGACAAAGACAAAGGGTTGATGTGTTGAATTAACACATCAGTAGCAGGAGGTTCTGTTTGGACGAACTGCATTGTGGGATTGTTGACATACTGTACTCTGCTTGCTGTTACCTACCTGGCTACCTGCCAAACATTTTCCTATATACTACTATATTAACTAATTGGTCAAAATTATATTTTAAGAGCTTTAACAACGCAATATTTATCTGTTGACCTCTTACCCAACTTTTCTACACCGGGACTCTTTTTGGACATAATTAACAGAACTACTCACCCCTGAACACCAGAGGCTAAGTATCATTACAATGCCTTTTCACTGTAATTGTTGTAGCAACAACACGGAGGAGAATGTTCGTCTTAAGTTAAAGATAGCAGAGTTAGAGTCTCGGCTTCTGGCGCAAATGCCAGGCAAGGATTATGCTAGTGTAGAAATAGAAAAATCTGCGTCAGTGCCACCAGGTAGAAACGATAGTTTTGTTAGCCCTCCGGCACAGCTCCTGCAGCCGGGCAATAACTTTCTCTTGGTCACTGGGAAGAAATGCCGTCGACCAGTTAAACCTGAATCATTGCTAAATCCAACTGAGACTTTGAACAGGTTTTCCCCACTGGAGTCGGAGTCAAGGCCCGAGCCGTCTTCGGAGGGGAATGATCGGCAGGCATGTTCTACTGGTGGCCTTGAAAAACTAAAAACCTTAGTCATCGGCGATTCCATTACACGCAGTATTAGACTAAAGAATCAGCCGGCGATCGTACATTGTTTCCCGGGGGGCAGAGCCACCGACGTAGCCACAAATCTGGGGTTGGTGCTAGCGAAGTCTAAAACTGGCAGAGATATTGTTATTCACGTTGGCACCAACGATGTTAGGATGAAACAGTCAGAGGTTACGAAGCAGAACATAGCATCAGCGTGTAAACTAGCTAGAAAGATGTGTCGGCATCGAGTAATTGTCTCTGGCCCCCTCCCAGCTAGGGGTGGTGACGAGCTCTACAGCAGACTTGCGCAACTCTATTCTAGCTGGAGTGGTGCTCTTCGTTTATCTAGGAACATTGACAGGAGTCTCACTCCTATAGCTTTAACATGAGATAGGGTGCATTTCAGGCTGCAGGCTGTTAGCCAGCCTGCTAGCATAGTGGATTCTGTCAATAGCATAGCCAGAGTAGTTAGTACAGCTTTACCTATTGCCACTGTGACTCGTTCTAGGCTGAGAAAAGTTAAACAAGGTAGTGCTAACAAAAACAACCTTATTAAGATAAAGCCTTCCTCCACCTCGGTCAAAAATTAAAATGATTGTATCACTTCGCATCTCAAAATGGGACTCCTAAATATTAGATCCCTTGCTCCAAAGGCAGTTGCAGTAAATGAATTAATCTCTGATCATAAACTAGATGCTATTGGTTTATGTGAAACGTGGCTAAACCCTAATGAATTCACTGCCTTAAATGAGGCCTCTCCTCCTGGTTATACTAGTGATCATATCCCTCGTGCGTCCCGAAAAGGAGGGGGTGTGGCTAATATTTATGACAGTAAATATAAACTTACTCTCAAACATATCACTGAGGTTCATTCTTTTGAAGTTTTACTCATGAAAGTTAACCAGGCTGATAAATCATTTTACATAGCTACTATTTATAGGCCCCCCGGGCCATACACATTGTTCCTCAATGAGTTTCCAGAATTCTTGTCTAACCTTGTAGTCATGGCTGATAGTATTCTAATTTTTGGCGATTTCAATATTCATATGGAAAACTCCAATGATCCTCTTCAAAAAGCCTTTGAAGCCATAATTGACTCAATGGGTTTCATCCAACATGCCTCAGGTCCAACACATTGCCACAATCATACCTTAGATTTAGTCCTGTCACGAGAAATAGATATTGTAGATCTAATAATTTACCCCCAAAATCCTGGATTATCGGATCACTGTCTTATTACATTTGCCGTTAAAACAAGAAATACACTTGCTCCGCAAACAATGAGTTTCAAAAGCTGTACTATAAATTCTCGGACTACAAATAGATTCCTTGATATTCTTACAAGTTCGCTCATTAACGACAGAGTAAATAAATCTGTAAACGATCAAATCGAGGATCTAAACTCAATACTGCGAAATACATTAGACACAGTTGCACCACTAAAAACTAAAGACATACTCAACAAGAAACTTGCTCCCTGGTACACAGACAATACTAGAGCACTTAAGCAAGCCTCAAGAAAATTGGAGCGAAAGTGGCGCTCTACCAAGTTGGAAGTATTTAGACTAGCCTGGATAGACAGTACAGTACAATACCGAAAATCACTCACGTCTGCTCGATCAGCAAAATTTCACTTTGATACAGTTGCAAAGTTAACAAAAAAGCAAAGCTTAGCAAGTGAAGTGGGTCTTCACTTTAGTTGTAATGAATACATGAACTACTTTGATGAAAAGATCGTCACCATTAGAAAACAAATAACTGACTCCTTAAATAGTTATGGTCCTCAAAATCTCAGTTGTCCAAAACATTTCCAGAACCTCCCTGACCAGGTGTCAATGGGGACACTTGAATTTTTTGATACCGTATCGCTCGACACATTTACAAAATTTGTAATGAGTGCTAAACCCACAAACTCTCAGCTAGACCCGATTCCTACAAAATTACTTAAGGAGTTATTTCCTGTGCTAGGTCAGCCAATGCTGAACATAATAAATTGCTCCCTTTCCTCCGGATGCGTACCAAACTCACTAAAAATTTAATCTAGATCCCAACATATTAAACAATTATAGGCCAATATCGAACCTCCCGTTCCTCTCAAAAATCTTAGAAAAATGTGTTTCCCAACAACTGAATGCCTTCCTAAAGACAAAAAACATTTATGAAATACTCCAGTCCGGTTTTAGATCCCATCATAGTACGGAGACTGCACTCGTGAAGGTAACAAATGACCTTCTAATGGCCTCAGACAAAGGTTCCGCATCCGTCCTGTTGCTTCTTGATCTTAGTGCTGCTTTTGACACTATTGATCACTCCCTTCTCTTAGAGAGACTGGAAACCCATATTACGTGGACATGTTCTAGCCTGGTTTAAATCTTATTTATCTGAAAGATATCAGTTCGTTAGTGTGGATGGCATATCCTCTGACAAGTCAAAGGTATGCTTTGGAGTTCCTTCAAGTCTTCTGGGCCCATTATTGTTCTCACTATATATGCTCCCTCTGGGCGATGTAATCCGAAATCACAATATTAACTTTCACTGTTATGCTGATGAGACACAGTTATATATTTCAATGAAGCATGGAGAAGCCCCTAAATTAGCCATTTTGGAAGCATGCGTTTCAGATATTAGGAAGTGGATGACAGAGAATTTCTTGCTCTTAAACTCAAATAAAACAGAAATGCTCCTTTTAGGACCCAAAAAACAAAGAGCGTTGTTAGCAGATCTCACTGTAAACCTCGACGGCTGCATGGTCGTTTCCCAAAAAACTGTAAAAAACCTTGGCGTTACCCTTGACCCTTACCTCTCCTTTGAAGAACATTGCAAAAATTAGAAACTTTCTATCAAAAACTGATGCAGAAAAATTAATCCATGCTTTCGTTACTTCTAAATTAGATTACTGCAATGCTCTTCTCTCTGGTTATCCAGACAAATTAATAAATAAACTTCAATTAGTGCTGCACACGGCTGCTAGAATACTAACTAGAACAAACAAATTTGAACACATTACCCCTGTCCTGGCGTCCTTACATTGGCTGCCTGTTAGGGTTAGGGCTGATTTTAAGGTTTTACTCTTGACCTATAAATCAATACATGGACTTGCTCCTACTTACCTTGCTGAAATGATCCAGCCATACATACCTACACGTAACCTTAGATCGCAAGATGCAGGCCTTTTAATTGTACCTAGAATTTCTAAAAAAAACAGTTGGCTGCAGGGCCTTTTCTCATAGAGCTCCACTCCTGTGGAATGATCTGCCAATTAAGATTAGAAATGCAAACTCAGTGCAAACTTTCAAGTGTCTACTAAAAACTCATCTTTACAGCACGGTTTATAATTAGGTGTAGCCTGGTCCGGGGGCGTGAAGGTGACCAGTAGGCTTGATACTGTCCACCCTTGCTGTCTTTCCAGGTGGGCTCTCGTCGCCACTGGGATGCCCTCCCTCCAATGCCTTTTGGGGGAAGAGTCACTGGCTTGTTGTTGACACTCTGTTGCGCACTTGTGCAATTGGGCTGTACGCTGCTAACAATACTCAGCCGTCATTCAGGGGGGTTGCGGTTGGTGGGTGTCCCTTTGGTTGATGCCTGGTTTGGGGGGCCCGTTGCTGTCCCTGTCCTTGTCCACCTGGTCATACTTCTGACCTAGTCTAAAATCAAATATACTCTGGATTTAGCCCGGAGAAATGTATTTATAATTCCAATTGGACTCTTAATATCTCACCCGGCACAGCCAGAAGAGGACTGGTCACCCCTCTGAGCCTGGGTCCTCTCTAGGTTTCTTCCTAAAATTCGACCTTCTTAAGGAGTTTTTCCTAGCCACTGAAATTCAACACTACTGTTGTTTGCTCCTTGGGGTTTAAGGCCGGGTGTCTCTGTAAAGCACTTTGTGACAACTGCTGTTGTAAAAAGGGCTTTATAAATAAATTTGATTGATTGAAGATAAATCATGTCAGAACTTTTTCCACCATTAATGTGACCTATAACGTGACCAATTCAATTGAAAAACAAACTGAAATCTTTGAGGGGGGAAAATTTAATAAAAAAATCACAGTAACCTGGTTGGATAAGTGTGCACACCCTTAAAACTAATACATTGTGGAAGCACCTTTTGATTTTATTACAGCACTCAGTCTTTTTGGGTAGGAGTCTAATAGCATGGCACATCTTGACGTGGCAATATTTGCCCAATCTTCTTTGCAAAAGCGCTCCAAACCTGTCAGATCTGCTGTACACAGCCCTCTTCAGATTACCCCACAGATGTTCAATTGGATTCAGGTCTGGGCTCCGGATGGACCATCCAAAATGCACATTTTCTTTTGGTGAAGCCAATCTTTTGTGGATTTGGATATGTGCTTTGGGTCGTTGTCATGCTGAAAGGTGAACTTCAGCTTTCTAACGGACGCCTGAAGGTTTTGTGCCAAAATTACCTAGGATTTGGAAATGTTCATAATTCCCTCTATTCCGGACTAAGGCATAGAGGGAATTGTAAGAAAAGGCCCATTCACAATAAGAATACAGGAGATTGTTGTCACATGTAGCACACAGCCTGTACTTGCCAGAAATTCCTGCAGTTCCTTTAATGTTGCTGTAGGCCTCTTGGAAGCTTCCCTGACCAGTTTTCTTCTCGTCTTTTCACCAATTTTGGAGGGACATCCAGTTATTGGCAATGTCTCTGTTGTGCCATGTCTGTCTTCACTGTGTTCCATGGTATATCTAATGCTTTGGAAAAAAAATTTTTATCCTTCTTCTGACTGATATTTTTCAACAATGAGATCCCTCTGATGCTTTGGAAGCTCTCTGCGGACCATGGGTTTTGCTCTGTGATGCAACTGAGAAAATGTCAGGAAAATCCTACTAGAACAGCTGATCTTTATTTGTGATTATTCAGAGTCACTTTAAATGATGGGAGGTGTGTAATGACTTCTATTTAACATGAGTTTGAATGTGATTGTTTAATTCTGAACACAGCCACATCCCCATTTATAAGAGCATGTGCACACTTTTGCAACCAGGTTATTATACGTTTTCATTTTTCCCCCTCGAAGATTTCAGTTTGTTTTTCAATTTTATAGGTCACATTAACAGTGAAAAAGGTTCTGACATGATTTATCTTTGTCTCATTGTTTTACATCACAAAAACCTGGCATTTTCACAGGGGTGTGTAGACTTTTTACATCCACTGTAATATCATTAAAAGATTCAGAGAATCCGGAGAAATATCTGTATGCAAGGGACAAGGCCGGAAACCAATATTGGATGGCCGTGATCTTCGGGCCATCAGGTGCACTGCATTAAAAACAGACACGAAAGTGGAAAACTGTCCTGTGGTCTGACAAATAAAAATTGGAAATTATTTTTGGGAAACATAGACGCTGAATCCTCAGGACTAAAGAGAAGAGGGACCATCCGGCTTCTTATCAGCACACAGTTCTAAAGCCAGAATCCGTGATGGTAGTGGGAGTGCATTGGTGAACATGGCATGGATGTCTTGCACATCTGTGAAGGCACCATTAATACTGAACAATATACAAAGGTTTTGGAACAACATATGCTGCCATCTAGATGATGTCTTTTTCAGGGAAGGCCTTGCTTATTTCAGTAAGACAGTGAAAAACTACATTATGCACATATTACAACAGCATGACTCCAGAGTAAAATAGTATGGGGGGCTTAACTGGCCTGTCTGCAGTCCAGAACTGTTTGATTTATTATTTTTACATGAACTGTAACTCTAAAACCTCAAAATGTTGTATGTATCATTTTTGTTCAGTCTAAGTTAGACACATTCCAATTGGCAGGGGAGTATCTGATTTCCATTTCAAGGCAATAAATGTTTTGGCAATGGCTGTTAGTTTTGTAGTGTGGTTTTTCCTATAAGTGGAATTTAAAATGTCCCTATTACACAGAACTCTGTGTCTGAGGGGAAAGCAACCCCATAGAATAAGGATATAGTATCACAATTTTTGAGTACTGCCAAGTCGAATAAACAAATGTTTCATTATCTGAGACACATCTAGTATAGAGAGAGGAGATACTATGGTTGAACTGCAATCAAAATGATGTAATCTAGAGTAGATGGGATTCACCATGACAACACTTCATATTTGTAAATAAAGAGGTACTTGTTTGAGAGGGTATTTCTGTGGCTTACAGTGGTCCAGCAGTCTGCCTCCAGTAAGCCTGACTTAATGTTATTTTAGCTCTCCTTACTTTCCCCACTTTCCTGTCCAATACTGCATAACATTCTGAAATTATATCTTAAAAAGTGTTATTATTCAGATCTTCAGAGGACACAGGACTTCCCTACTTGTTATAATGGTCCAGAAGAATGACACCTTTATCCATGATATACACTGCTCAAAAAGATAGAGGGAACATGTAATCATCACTGTATAATAACAAGTCAATTAAACTTCAGGGGTATCAGTCTTTAAAGTGACAATAGCTGCACTGGAGAGACAACAGCAAGACAACCCCAAAAAGGGAATGTTTTTTGCAGGTGGTGGCAACAGACAATTGCTCCTTCTTATTCTTCCTGACTGATTCTTCTGTAGTATTGCATTTTGCTAGTGTCCATGTCACAACTGATAGCATGAGGCGGTACCTGCAGCCCATTCAGGCAGTCTAGCTCTTCCAGGATGGCACATCCATATGTGCCATCACATGAAGGTTTGCTTTGTCTCCCAGTACAGTCTCAAGAGCATGGAAGAGATACTAGGAGACAGGCCGTTACACGAGGGGAGCTGGACAGGGCAATAGATGGGCATGAACTGTCAGAAACAGACTCCATGAGGATGGCATGAGGGTCCGATGTCCTTTAGTGGGACCTGTGCTCACAACCCAGCCCCGTGCAGCATAATTGGCTTTCACCAGAGAACACCAGAATTGGCAGCACCAAATTGAATGTAGGTTCACTTTAGCACGTGACGGACGTGAAAGAGTCTGGAGACACTGTGCTGAACGTTATGCTACCTGCAACATCGTCCAGCATTTTGCCCATTTGGTGGTGGGTCAGTGATGGTCTGGGGAGGCATATTGATAGGAAATGGGCATGAGACACTTAACACAACACAGATGTGCTGATTAACTCTGAAAGAAGGACCATAGACAGGACGTGTTGCCTGTTACTGATGGGCCCCACACATCCTGTCCATACATTCTGTCCATACCTCCTGCTAGGAGTTGCCCATGTGACTGTCATAGGCTATATGGATAGGTCCATTGACCATAGGTTGGAACATACCATACAAGGGTCTGTTGTAGGATAAACATTTCTTATTGGAGGGTAATGGACTGTGTAATGGTTGGTTATGACCACTGGCCACCTCCTATGTATTCTGGCATAAAAGACAGTGTTGCCTCTGTAATTATGGAAGAGATAGAAATGAGAAATGGAAGGACAACATCATAGACTCATGCTGAATAAAGATGGCTCTCCCCTGACTTCTGGTTGCATTTATTTTGTTCATGGATCAAACTTGGACAGAATCTAACAATATCCTTGGAGGGTTGCACAGACCTCCATGTGCTAGCCAATGGTACCCTGACTGCTGTTAGATACCGAGATGAAATCCTCAGACCCATCATCTGAATTTATGCTGGTGCAGTGGGCCCTGGGTTCCTCTTCGTGGGTAGGCAGTTCCTGGATGACGAAGACATTGTTTCCATTGACTGGCCCTCATGTTCCACAGACCTGAATCCAATTGAGAACCTCTTGCACATTATGTATCGGTGTATCAGATGCCCCCAAGTAGCACCACAGACTGTCCAGGAGCTCACTGATGCCTTAATCCAGGCCTAGGATGAGATCCCCCAGGACACCATTTGCCATCTCATCAGGAACATGCCCAGATGTTGTCCGGTGTGCACACAGGCATGTGGGGGCCATACAGACTTCTGAGTCACATTATGAGATGCCATGATGAAATTCACGCAAGTGTAATTTCAATTGTTTCCTTTGATTTTCAGTTTGAATCAGTTTGAATCCAGCCCTCAATCGGTTGGTGATTTTGGTTTCCACTGACACTGATTATGTCGTTTTGGTCTCATCAAATTACACAATGTAATCTTTACTGTATTTCCTTCATCAAGACCCGATGTGTGATTTAAGTGTTATTATTTTCGGATTGTAAATTATGTCCTAGGAAGGCTGATTGTCTGGAAGGCTGATTGTAAAATATTGGATAAAATTTTTTTTGCACCGCTCAGTAATACATTTTGAATTAAGCCCCACTGACATCAATAAAGTGTCACTTTGTCCAGGCTAATTCTAGTATAATTTTTTACTGTGCCATCTACTCAGGGCCTTTTACACCTTTACAGTTAGAACTATAAGAAGGTCCTGAGGCACATCACTAACTGAGAGTGAATAGCTTGCAGTTTCATTGTTTGACCACACTTAAGGTATGTTCACACTGCACCTTAGCCTAGAACTAAAAGCCTCTTAACCCATGGGCTAAGGGAGATTTTAGCCCAGGGCTGAGCATGTGTTCACACTTGTATATTTAGTTCACCCTTAGCCTTAGGCTAGCTGACCCTGCTCTGGACCAGGATTAGCACTGATCTTTCAGGGCTAGCCCTAGAAACACGGTGACAGAATAACCAGTGTGAAATGGGGTCAAGAACAAAATCATAAAATGTTAATTGTCCAGTAAGAAAACCTGGCTTTCACTTAATTTATATACACTCTTGACAAACAAAGCTACAAATTGTCAACTTGATTCTATTTCTGGTGCTAGGTCAGCCAATGTTGAACATAATAAATAGCTCCCTATCCTCCAGATGTGTACCAAACTAACAAATTACCTTCTAATGGTCTCAGACAAATGTTCTGCATCCGTCCTGTTGCTTCTTGATCTTAGTGCTACCTTTGATACTATTGATCACTCTTTTCTCTTAGAGAGACTGGAAACCCATATTGGGCTACGTGGACATATTTATCTGAAAGATATCAGTTTGTATGTGTGAATGGCATATCCTCTGACAAATCAAATCTATGTTTTAGTGTTCCTCAAGGCTTGGTTTTGGGCCCATTATTGTTCTAAATATATATGCTGCCTCTGGGTGATGTAATCCGGAATCACAACGTCAATTTTCACTGCTATGCTGATGAAACACAGTTATATATTTCGATGAAGCATGGAGAAGCCCCAAAATTAGTTACTTTGGAAGCATGTGTTTCAGATATTAGGAAGTGGATGACAGAGAACGTCTTGCTTTTATACTCAAGAAAAACAGAAATGCTTGATTAGGACCCAAAAAACTAAGAGTTTGTTGGCAGATCTCACTGTGAACCTCGATGACTGCATGGTCGTATCCCAAACAACTGTAAGAAACCTGGCCGTTACCATCAATGTTGAGCTCTCCTTGGATTAATATATAAAATATACACTCACCTAAAGGAGTGCCTTCAGAACTGCCTTAATTTTACGTGGCATTGATTCAACAAGGTGCTGAAAGGATTCTTTAGAAATGTTGGCCCATATTGATAGGATAGCATCTTGCAGTTGATGGAGATTTGTGGGATGAACATCCAGGGCAAGAAGCTCCTGTTTCACCACATCCCAAAGATGCTCTATTGGGTTGAGATCTGGTGACTGTGGGGGCCATTTCAGTGCAGTGAACTCATTGTCATGTTCAAGAAACCAATTCGAAATTATTCGAGCTTTGTGACATGGTGCATTATCCTGCTGGAAGTAGCCATCAGAGGATGGGTACATGGTGGTCATAAAGGGATGGACATGGTCAGAAACAATGCTCAGGTAGGCTGTGGCATTTAAACGATGCCCAATTGGCACTCGGGCCTAAAGTGTGCCAAGAAAACATCCCCCACACCATTACACCACCACCACCAGCCTGCACAGTGGTAACAAGGCATAATGGATCCATGTTCTCATTCGGTTTATGCCAAATTCTGACTCTACCATCTGAATGTCTCAACAGAAATCGAGACTCATCAGACCAGGCCATATCCTTCCAGTCTTCAACTGTCCAATTTTGGTGAGCTCGTGCAAATTGTAGCCTCTTTTTCCTATTTGTAGTGGAGATGAGTGGTACCCGGTGGGGTCTTCTGCTGTTGTAGCCCATCCGCCTCATGGTTGTGCATGTTATGGCTTCACAAATGCTTTGCTGCATACCTCAGTTGTAACGAGTGATTATTTCAGTCAAAGTTGCTCATCTATCAGCTTGAATCAGTCGGCCCATTCTCCTCTGACCTCTAGCATCAACAAGGCATTTTCGCCCACAGGACTGCCACATACTGGATGTTTTTCCCTTTTCACACCATTCTTTGTAAACCCTAGAAATGGTTGTGCGTGAAAATCCCAGTAACTGAGCAGATTGTGAAATACTCACCCGTCTGGCACCAACAACCATGCCACGCTCAAAATTGCTTAAATCACCTTTCTTTCCCATTCTGACATTCAGTTTGGAGTTCAGGAGATTGTCTTGACCAGGACCACACCCCTAAATGCATTGAAGCAACTGCCATGCGATTGGTTATTATTACAAATATTAGATTTTTCCGTTTTGCAACAATCACAATCCCACAGAACCACATACAACATTAATTCTAGATCTACATTCTTATTCACACATCAACATACACACCTGCCTGCAGAAAAAAAAATGTTTAAATAAGATAAAAAGGGCTGCCAGACCCTATAAAACTTTGCAGAGGTACCTCGGATAGTGTATTTGAGATGTTTAAGACACGACATCACCTCAGTAATCCAGCGTTTATAAGATGGTGGCAATGCCTTTTTCCAACTGAGAAGAATCAGGCATCTAGCCAATAATGTGGAGAAAGCTATGAGCTCTATTAGATTGGTTGTTAGCTGCAATTCTTCCGGCACTACCCCAAAGATGGAAGTCAGAGGATTGGGATCAAGACCTTTGTTCCAAATAAATGAAAATGTTCTGAAAATGTCTGCCCAGAATTTTGTTAATCTGGGGGATTTCCCAGAACATGTGACTCAGGTCTGCTGGTTCCAGACTACATTTTGGGCATGTTGTGCCTGACCCTGGATACATTTTAGCCAGCTTGCTCCTAGAAAGATGGAGCCTGTGAAGTACCTTAAATTGCAAAAGCCCATGTCTAATGCATACCGAGGATTCTCGTACCAATTCTATTGCCCCTTTGCCAAGCTAAATCAGATATTTCTGTACCCAGCTCCTCCTCCCACAGCCTCTTTATACGATCAAGAGATGGGGAAGCGAATCTTTGGATTTTCTCACATATGATAGACACCATACCCCTAAGAGAGGAGTCCATATTTAAAAGCTCATCAATCCAGCCACCCTCCGGCTTGCTCAAAGAAGGAGAAAAATGTTTTTGGACAAAACTACGGACCTGTAGATACCTAAAGAAGTTGGATTGAGGGATCTCAAAATCTGTTCTCAATTGCTGGAATGAAATAAACACGCCATCTTTAAAGAGGTCCTTAACACACTTGACTCCATTTCTAGACCAGCGCTGAAATGCAGAATCTATGAGGGACAGAGGAAACATAGGGTTTGACAGGATGGGGGCTGAGGGCAACGCTTGCTTACCGTTAAAATGAAGTCTGAATTGCGACCATATTCTGAGTGATCCGCGAATAATTGGGTTATTAGTAAAAAAGCTTTTGCTCAAGGGTATTGGAGAACAGAGCAGTGAGCATAGGGATACTGGGTTACACGCGCGCTGTTCCATGAGTAACCAAACTGGAGCTTCCTCCCTCAACATATCAGAGAGCCAAAATGACAGTTTATGAAGGTTAGCTGCCCAGTAATAATGCAAGAAGTTCGGCATTGCCAATCCACCATCCTCCTTCTTCCTTTCCAGATATTCTTTTCTTATGCTGGGATTTTTTTTATCCCAAATAAAAGTAGAAATACAACTACTCAAATATTTGAAAAATGTTTTGGGTATAAAGACTGGCACTGTCTGAAGTAGAAATAAAAACCTTTGTAAAATTGTCATTTTTAATGAAATTTTTTGAATTGATCCTCCCAGCCAAAGATAAGGGTAGAGTTGACCACCGTACCAAATCGCGCTTGACCTTATCAAATGCTGTTTTAAAATTACTGTTGAATAAATCCTTATAACTGCGGGTTACATTCACACCTAAATAAAGACATTTGTCAAGGCTTACTGAAAATGGAAAAGATTGAAATGTCATTTGATGCGCTCTTTCATTGATGGGGAAAGGAAGACTCTTTGTCAAATTAATTTTATATCCCGAAAATTTTCCTAAATCTGAAATAATTGTAAGAGCAATCGGTATAGAGGAATGTGGATTGGACAAAAAGAGGAAGAGATCGTCTGCATAAAGCATAGGTTTGTGAACAAGTCCCTCTATGTGAATTCCAGCCAAACCGGCTGCATTCCTTAGCATAATTGCAAGGAGTTCAATAGCAACATCAAAAAGCAGAGGAGACAGAGGGCACCCCTGTCTTGTCCCCCTGAAAAGCGGAAAGCATTTGGATATTATACTATTCGTTCGAATAAATGCTTGAGGGCTGGTATATAGAGTTTTAATTCATGAACAGAATACAGGGCCAAAGCCAAACCTTCTAAGTGTTGTTAATAAGTAAGCATATTCAATTCTATCAAATGCCTTATGAGCATCTAAGGATATTAGAACCTCTGGATTAGTGTTATCCTTGGGTGAATAAATCACGTTAAATAAGCGCCGGAGATTGCTAGAGAACTGCCTGCCAGAAATAAAACCAGTCTGATCTGGATTAATTATTTTGCTCACAACTGGCTCTACTCTAGCTGCCAGCACCTTGGCCAGGATCTTATAATCACAGCAAAGTAAACTGATCCGGCGGTGGGATTCACACTTAAGTGGGTCTTTATCCTTTTTAAGAAGGTGGCTTGTGTCATGGTTGGAGGGAGAGATTTTGAAACAAGGGCCTCTTCAAATACCTTACTCAACAGAGGTGTCAACTTAGCAGAAAACTTCTTATAAAACTCAGCCGGGTATCTGTCAGGGCCTGGCGCTTTCCCAGATTTTAATTTCTTAATTGGCCTGTCAATTTCAGGAACTGTTATGTTGCCTTCTAAAGTGGATTTGTCTCTATCGTTAAAAGATGGCAACTCTATGTTGCTGAAAAACTCTTCTATCCTGTCAGTGTCATTCACCTCTGAAGTATATAAAGCCTCATAAAAAGATTTAAACTGATTATTGATACCCTGTTGATCTGTAATAATATTGCCCTCACTGTTTTCAATTGCCGCTATAATACACGCTGCTGCAGATTGCTTCAATTGATAACATAGAAACCTGCCCGCACGCTCGCCATGTTCCTAATTAATTTGACGTTTTTTCAAATAGAGATCTTCTGCACGCTCGCTGGTCAGAGAGTCAAATTCAGCTTGTAACAGGAGTCTCTCCTTATGCAACACCTCTGAGGACAATGTAGAGCGTGACTGATCGATTGTCTTTATTTCATTCATTATTTCCGTAATCCGCCTCGATTTCCTCTTATTAGCACTAGCTTGATACGAAATAATTTGACTCCTCACAAACGCTTTCAGAGTATTCCATAAAATGCTATAACTTATCTCTGGGGATTCATTTGTCTCAAGAAATAAATACATTTGGGTCTCTATGAATTTAACAAAATCTTCATCTGCCAAAAGCCTAGAGTTTAAGCGCCACATACGCTGAGAGAATGAAGTACCTGGGAAACGAAGCTTTAGTAACACTGGACTATGATCTGAGATAACTATACTGTCATACTCCACAGTTTCTTATCCAGCAGAAAATAATCAATCCTGGATTATGTTTGATGTACCGGTGAATAGAATGAAAACTGTTTGGATAATGGGTACTTAAATCTCCAGGGGTCCATTACACCATATGTTTGGAGAAAAGCATTGATACATTGCGCTGATTTACTGGCTGGAATAGTCGCCGAACTAGAGCGGTCCAGAATTGGGTGTAAAACACAATTCAGATCTCCTCCTAAAATTAAATTATACATATCAAGACTAGGTAAAAATGAAAAGAGATCACTAAAAAACTGTGCATTATCCCAGTTAGGTGCATATACATTGACCAGGACCACAGGTATATTATAAAGTCTGCCCTGAATTATTACATATCGACCATTTTTATCCCTCACAGTGACCTCCTCTACGAATTGTACACTCCTATGTATAAGAACAGCAACTCCCCTACGCTTACTGTAGAAGTTAGAGTAGTTTATTTGCATAAAGCCTCCTCTGTGAAGTTTGGGATGGTCCTTGTTCAGCAAATGAGTCTCCTGCAAATATACTATATCCGATTTAAATGTATTAAGGTGGCTGAATACCTGGTTTCGTTTCACTGGCTGACTGAGCGTACACGTACATTCCAACTGACCAGCCTCGTTCCCGCACCACCTATGCTACTAAAGGCCATCGAATACATTTCTCAGAACTGCCAGCAGAGAACCCTTTTGTGATAAAAAGAGAGGAGAGAAAAAAAAAAAAAAGGGGGGGGGGGGGTTCCTAAACACACAAACAACATATGCATTAATGTAACTACAGTACAAAAGACTGACAATAACAAAACAAAAAATATTCTTTGCGTATGAAAACGCAACCTCTTCCAGCTATCCTAACTCCTAATTAGCTTACCACGTGAGCCCCCACTTAAAAAACAGAACGATATAAGGCTCTTGCAGTTATTGAATTACTAAGCTACCCCAAACAGAGCCCCAGAAGAGAAAACAAAAACACTTTTGCTCTTGAGCAGCGATTTCTGTTAAGTTAGAGCACATGCTTCAGGGCTCGATATAAACTTAGCGTAAACATTAAATAAACATTTTAAGTGAACTCAAATTGAACGCTGTTCGACAGAACAGTCCTTAACTTGGTAATGACACCTTACCACAAAGGCGCGCGGTGGTTCATTGTCATCAGCTGGTCTGCTGCGAAGAGTGCGGTGAGCTCGGTCCAAGAGTGGGGTCTTCTCGAGGTTCAAGGCCTCTTTCAGGAGGCCAGCCACAAACTCAGTTATCCGTTTGCCATGCTCTTGCCCCTCTTTAACTCCTGTAATGCAAATGTTTGAGCGGCGTGACCTCGCCTCCAGATCTTCACTCTGTTCTCTCAGTATGGCCAACTCCTTTTTCATAACCATAAGCTTCTTCTCAAGAGTAATAGTGGAGTCCGAGTAGCCGTTTACCGCAGACTCTAACCCGTACATCCGCGCCTTCGCTGCTTCCAGCCTGGTATTAATAACATCCACGGCACTGCGTGACTCTGTTCGGAGTTGATCTACTTGGCTGCAGAGTTCAGCTGATTGGGCAGCAGCCTTCTCTTCAATTTTTGCAATCAAGTCCTCTTTAAGTGAACTAATCGCTTGAAGAACCACGCAGTTGTCACTAGCTGAAGCCGAGTCTTTCTTTGGTGTCGCGTGGAGTTCTGCGCTAGCATTAACGTTTTGGCTGCCGGTCGATTCTGCATCTCTACGGTTACTCTGGCCCTTGTTCATTTTCCTTCAAAAATAGCCCAAACTGCATTCAACCCAAATGGATTTACACTGTTACGCTCTTATTAGCACACCAAGGCAGCTTTAGCACACAAATATATAAAATAAGAGCAATATAAACTAAATTTAAAGCTAGTTGTGGAGAGCTCGATATACGTCTTCACATGGCGCCGCTCTAACCGGAAGTGTGATTGGTTGATTAGATAATTGCATTAATGAGAAATTGAACAGGTGTTCCAAATAATCCTTTAGGTGAGTGTATCTCAAGAGCTGCTTATTTTCATATTTGGAACATTGCAAAAATCTGAAACTTTATATCAAAAACGGATGCAGAAAAACATCATGCTTTTGTTACTTCTAGATTAGCTTATTGAAATGCTTTCTGGTTACCCTGATAAATCAATAAATAAACTTCAATTAGTGTTGCACAAGGCTGCTAGAATCCTAACTAGAACTAACAAATTGGAACATATTCTCCAGTACTAGCCTCTTTACACTGGCTGCCTGTTAGGGTTAAGGCTGATTTTAAGGTTTTATTGTTAACCTATAAATCAATACATGGACTTACTCCTACTTACCTCGCTGAAGTGATCCAGCCATACATACCTACACGTAACCTCTGATCGCAAGATGCAGGCCTTCTAATTGTACCTAGAATTTCTCAACAAACAGCTTGAGGCAGGGCTTTCTCTCATAGAGCTCCACTACTGTGGAATGATCTGCCAATTAAGGTTAGAAATGCAGACTCAGTGCAAACTTTCAAGAGTCTACTAAAGAATCTCTTTAGCATGGTCTATGATTAAGAGTAGTCTGGCCCAGGGGTATGAAGATGACTGAAAAGGCTTGATACTGTCCACCCTTGCTGTCTTGTCAGGTGGGCTCTCATCACCACTAGGATGCCCTCCCTCCAATGCCATTCGGGGCGAAGTCATTGGCTTGTTGCGCACATTGTGCAATTGGGCTGAACTCTGCTGGCTAGACTCGGCCCTCATTCAGGATGGTTGCGGCTGGTTGGTGTCTCTTTAGTTGATGGTTGGCAATGTGGGTGGATTGATTTCCTGCCAGTTGGGCCCTATCGAGGGCCTCCCCTGGATAGGGCCACAGTGTCACTGGACCCCCGTCTCAGCCCCAAGGTCTTATGCTGCTATATTATTGTGTATATTATCACTATAAAGCTTTGTAGATCTAAGGAATGCATTTTAAAAATGTTCCCTGTCTCCTGCCCTGTTTTAAACATAGGTGGACATGAGGTCTTGGCCCACAACTTCGGAGTACCAGGCTTGAAGGACTCGTTGCTGTCCCTGTCCAGGGTCCTCCTGGTTGTGCTGCAGATCAATAAAATACCTGACGATTTCAGATGCCACTGCACTGACCCCTCACCCCGGGTTGTCCTTGTCCATCTGGTCATGCTTCCGACCTGGACTAGGTTTAAATAGACTCTGGAATTATTACAACTAAAATATTCACCCGGCACAGCCAGAAAAGGACTGGTCACCCCTCTTTAGGTTTCCTCTCTAGGTTTAGGTTCCTCTCTAGGTTTCTTCCAAAATGTTGGCTTTCTTAGGGTGTTTTTCCTAGCCACCAAAATTCAGCACTGTTGTTGTTTGCACCTTATTTTTTAAGGCAGGGTGTTTTGTAAAAGCACTTTGTGACAAATGCTGATGTAAAAAGGGCTTAATAAATGAATTTGATTGATTTATTGATACAATGTATATGTGTTTTGGTTCTTTCACTTGGCAAACTTTTTGTTTCATTATACAGACTAAATCGTAGCAAAGTAGATATTTTAGCTTAAGAATAAAGGTTGACTAGCCACATTCTCTGCCTCGTGTTTATATTTTCACACCGCCGCTTTTCTGTTTCTTTGCGTAGTTTTAACAAAGTTAAACAAATGTAACAAAGCAAATACCGACAGTGTGGGCATCTTGATCAACCAATGTCATGAAGTTGTTAACTGAATCGTGATAGTGTAACACTGATCGTGTGTCAGTGATGTACTTGTAAGATTATTGGCGTGCCAGAGAGAACATAACATTTTTAGCTGATCATGCATAGAATGTAATATAGTCTTGTGTCATATTTGTCTGTTCGCCCAGGGCATAGGAAAACAAGTGTGTCCACAAATAGCCTATTTGTGGACATGATCACAAATTATTTTTAATACTTTTTCACAGAATAGTGGTGGCAGAGATCTGCTCTAGAGGGCTCCCCTTACTCAGAATCCACAGCAATCTTTCCACTTCACAAGGGAACTCCCACTAATAAGGTTTCTTCTTGGGAAGATGAACTTTAAAAAAAAATTAGTACAGTGGCCGCAGACTAGCACCTATCTCATTATATTCAGCTCATACTGAATAGTGTTCCCTCTGAGAGTCTGTCTTTTCTTCTTGTGGCTCTCTGCTGGTCTAAGGGGCTGTGGTTTATGAACTGTGTCCATCTCCTCAATAGATGTCCTTGGCATCTGCTAGTTTGGAAGGATATGCTGAAGGTCAAATCGTGCCCCCATGGCTGTAGTAGTTAGACATGTGGGTCTGGCCCAAGTGGTTTATCCTTCTCAGGCACAGGTGCTGTGCCAAAATCCATTTTAGCATCTCCAAGCAAAGTTTCAGTCCTGAGCCCACTTTTTCTGTGCTTCTAGATCTGTGTCATTCCCCTCCATGTCATCGAGGGCCATTTCTATGGCTTATGGTAGCAAGGGTCTGGTGACACCTTCCAGTGTGCATGCCCCGGGGGGATCTGGGTAGGATTGTCTGTGTTTAAGATTTGTGCAACTGCCATTTGGTTCGCACCCAAGGCCGTAATTACAATTTATATAGGGGGGACACCTCAACTGTGCTCAAAATGCTCTAAAAGGCCACTCTAAAATGTGCAGTTCCATCACACAGCACAATGCCACAGATGTCGCAAGTTTTGAGGGAGCATGCAATTGGCATGCTAACTGCAGGAATGTCCACCAGAGCTGTTGCCAATGAATTGAATGTTCATTTCTCTACCATAAGCCGTCGTTAATTGAATGTTCATTTCTCTACCATAAGGCTTTCAGAGAATTTGGCAGTACATCCAACCGGCCTCACAACCGCAGACCATGTGTAACCACACCAGCCCAGGACCTCCACATCCAGCATCTTCACCTCCAAGATCACCTGAGACCAGCCATTCAGACAGCTGCTGCAACAATCGGTTTGCATAACCAAAGAATTTCTGCACAAACTGTCAAAAACCGTCTCAGGGTAGCTTATCTGCATGCTCGTCTTCCCCATTGGGGTCTCGATCTGACTGCAGTTCGTCGTTGTAACCGACTTGAGTGGGCAAATGCTCACATTTGATGGTGTCTGGCACTTTGGAGAGGTGTTCTCTTCACAGGTGAATCCCGGTTTTCACTGTACAGGGCAGATTGGAGACAATGTGTATGGCTTTGTGTGGGTGAGCGGTTTGCTGATGGATCGAGTGGCCCATGGTGGCGGTGGGGTTATGGTATGGGCAGGCGTGTGTTATGGACATTTTATTGATGGCATTTTTAATGCACAGAGATACCATGAGGAGATCTTGAGCCCCACTGTTATGCCATTCATCCACGACCATCACCTCATTTTGCAGAATGATAATGCAGGGCCCCCTCCAAGAACTGCCACCTTAACGTGGTGGAGGGGTTTGAGTACCCGAGTGACCATAGGAGCTATGTTGTCTGGGGCTATATGCCCCTGGTAGGCTCTCCCAAGGCAAACAGGTCTTAGGCGACGGGTCAGACTAAGAGCGGTTCAAACCCCCCTTAATGATGAATAAAATTATGAGCACCGTGACGTCGCCCGGTATGGCGCAGCCGGGGCCCCACCCTGGAGCCAGGCCCGGGGTTGGGGCTCGTATGCGAGCGCCTGGTGGCCGGGCCTTCCCCCATGGGGCCCGGCCGGGCTCAGCCGGAACGGGCGACGTGGGGCCGCCCTCCCATGGGCTCACCACCCACAGGAGGGACCATAAGGGGCCGGTGCGAAGAGGATCGGGTGGCGGTCGAAGGCAGGGGCCTAGACAACCCGATCTCTGGACACGGAAACTAGCTCTAGGGACGTGGAATGTCACCTAGCTGGCGGGGAAGGAGCCTGAGTTAGTGCGTGAGGTTGAGAGGTTCCGATTAGAGGTAGTCGGGATCACCTCTACGCACGGCTTGGGCTCTGGAACCACACTCCTTGAGAGAGGATGTACTATTCACCACTCTGGAGTTGCCCATGGTGAGAAGTGGCGGGCTGGTGTGGGTTTGCTTATAGCTCCCCAGCTCTGCCGCCATGTGTTGGAGTTTACCCCGGTGAACGAGAGGGTCGTTTCCCTGCGCCTACGGGTCGGGGATAGGTCTCTCACTGTTGTTTGTGCCTACGGGCCGAACGGCAGTGCAGAGTACCCAACCTTCTTGGAGTCTCTGGGAGGGGTGCTGGAAAGTGCTCCGACTGGGGACTCTATTGTTCTACTGGGGGACTTCAACGCCCACGTGGGCAACGACAGTGACACCTGGAGGGGCGTGATTGGGAGGAACGGCCCCCCTGATCTGAACCCGAGTGGTGTTCAGTTATTGGACTTCTGTGCTAGTCACAGTTTGTCCATAACGAACACCATGTTCAAGCATAAGGGTGTCCATCAGTGCACGTGGCACCAGGACACCCTAGGCCGCAGGTCGATGATTGACTTTGTTGTCGTCTCATCTGACCTGCGGCCGTATGTCTTGGACACTCGGGTGAAGAGAGGGGCGGAGCTGTCAACTGATCACCACCTGGTGGTGAGTTGGATCCGATGGCGGGGGAGAAAGCTGGACAGACTCGGCAGGCCCAAGCGAACTGTAAGGGTCTGCTGGGAACGTCTGGCCGAGTCTCCTGTCAGAGAGATCTTTAACTCCCACCTCCGGCAGAGCTTCGACTGGATCCCGAGGGAGGCTGGAGATATTGAGTCCGAGTGGACCATGTTCTCCACCGCCATTGTCAAAGCGGCCGCTCGGAGCTGTGGCCGTAAGGTCTCCGGTGCCTGTCGAGGCGGCAATCCCCGAACCCAGTGGTGGACACCGGAAGTAAGGGATGCCGTCAAGCTGAAGAAGGAGTCCTATCAGGCCTGGTTGGCTTGTGGGACTCCTGACGCAGCTGACGGGTACCGACAGGCCAAGCGGGCTGCAGCCCGGGTGGTTGTGGAGGCAAAAACTCGGGCCTGGGAGGAGTTCGGTGAGGCCATGGAGAAGGACTATCGGCTGGCCTCGAAGAGATTCTGGCAAACCATCCGGCGCCTCAGGAGAGGGAAACAGTGCCCTACCAACGCTGTTTACAGTAGAGGTGGGCAGCTGTTGACCTCAACTGAGGATGTCGTCGGGCGGTGGAAGGAGTACTTCGAGGATCTCCTCAATCCCGCTGTCACTTCTTCCATTGAGGAAGCAGAGGATGAGGGCTCAGAGGTGGACTCTTTTTAAGAAGGGGACCGGAGGGTGTGTTCCAACTATAGGGGGATCACACTTCTCAGCCTCCCCGGGAAAGTCTATGCCAGGGTTCTGGAGAGGAGAATACGGCCGATAGTAGAACCTCGGATTCAGGAGGAACAGTGTGGTTTTCGTCCGGGCCGTGGAACACTGGACCAGCTCTATACCCTCTACGGGGTGTTGGAGGGTTCATGGGAGTTTGCCCAACCAATCCACATGTGTTTTGTGGATTTGGAGAAGGCATTCGACTGTGTCCCTCGCGGCATCTTGTGGAGGGTGCTTGGGGAATATGGGGTCCTGGGTCCTTTGCTAAGGGCTGTCAGGTCCCTGTACAACCGAAGCAGGAGCTTGGTCCGCATTGCCGGCAGTAAGTCAGACTTGTTCCCAGTGCATGTTGGACTCCGGCAGGGCTGCCCTTTGTCACCGGTTCTGTTCGTAATTTTTATGGACAGAATTTCTAGGCACAGCCAGGGGCCGGAGGGTGTCAGGTTTGGGGACCACACAATTTCGTCTCTGCTCTTTGCAGATGATGTTGTCGTGTTGGCCCCTTCTAACCAGGTCCTTCAGCATGCGCTGGGACGGTTTGCAGCCGAGTGTGAAGCGGTGGGGATGAAAATCAGTACCTCCAAATCCGAGGCCATGGTCCTCAGTCGGAAAAGGGCGGCTTGCCCACTTCAGGTTGGTGGAGAGTGCCTGCCTCAAGTGGAGGAGTTTAAGTATCTAGGGGTCTTGTTCACGAGTGAGGGAAGGATGGAACGGGAGATTGACAGACGGATCGGTGCAGCTTCTGCAGTAATGCAGTCGATGTATCGGTCTGTCGTGGTGAAGAAAGAGCTGAGCCGCAAGGCGAAGCTCTCGATTTACCAGTCAATCTACGTTCCTACTCTCACCTATGGTCATGAGCTTTGGGTCATGACCGAAAGGACAAGATCCCGGATACAGGCGGCCGAAATGAGCTTTCTCCGCAGGGTGGCCGGGCGATCCCTTAGAGATAGGGTGAGAAGCTCGGTCACCCGGGAGGAGCTCAGAGTAGAGCCGCTGCTCCTCCACATCGAGAGGGGTCAGCTGAGGTGGCTTGGGCATCTTTTTCGGATGCCTCCGGAACGCCTTCCTGGGAAGGTGTTCCGGTCCCGTCCCACCGGGAGGAGACCCCGGGGAAGACCTAGGACACGCTGGAGGGACTATGTCTCCCGGCTGGCCTGGGAACGCCTCGGTGTCCCCCCGGAAGAGCTAGAGGAAGTGTCTGGGGAGAGGGAAGTCTGGGCATCCCTGCTTAGACTGCTGCCCCCGCGACCCGGCCCCGGATAAGCGGAAGAAGATGGTATGGTATGGTATGGATAATGCAGGGCAAGGATCTGTACACAATTCCAGGAAGCTGAAAGCAACCCAATTTTGCATGGCCAGCATACTGACTGGGATGCTCTGGATCGGCGTATATGACAGCGTGTTCCAGGTCCTGCCAATATCCAGCAACTTCGCACAGCCATTGAAGAGGAGTGGACCAACATTCCATAGGCCACAATCAGCAACCTGATTAACTCCATGCGAAGGAGATGTGTTGCACTGCGTGTTGCATTTATAACTTTGTTCAGTGTATAAATAAAATGTAAATGTGCTATGCTACGAGAGGCTACCATGCACCGCTGTCCAAAATTATCATTAGCAAATGGAAAAATAATCATTAACTAAACTTAACAAATTGCCGTTATTATTACTACCGGTTCTAGTTATACGGTTTGCTGCTGTTTACTTACTGTTGTTTGTCCAAGTGGTGTTGCCGTACCCCAGCAGAAGCCATTGGTCGACTGCTGTTGGTAGGTACAATCAATGTCAAACCCTGTACTCTCTCTCCATCTCATTACTTTCAAATGTATTAAAAAGTGGAAACCTAGAATGTAATATGAGTGTTATGTAGGCTATCTTCCAGTCAACTGTGATAGTCAGTGTTTATTTATATAATAATCAATGCCATTCAGATCAGAAATGGTTAGTAATCCTTTCCTGAACATCATGGCAAGAAACACCACTTGTTAGTATTTATTAAAGCGAGAGAAGGAGATAGAGAGCACGAGAATGCCAGCAGGGCAGGTAGGGCAGGTAGAGAAGGTGACATGGAGGTGAGTGAGAAAATGAGCAAATATTGATGTTGGTCTGTATGGAGGAGTGGGCCAAAATCCCTGCTGCAGTGTGTGCAAACCTGGTCAAGAACCACAGGAAACGTATGATCTTTGTAATTGCAAACAGGTTTCTGTACCAAATATTAAGTTCTGCTTTTCAAATACATATGACATGCAATAAAATGCTAATTAATTACTTAAAAATCATACAATGTGATTTTCTGGATTTTTATTTTAAATTCCGTCACTCACAGTTGAAGAGTAACTATGATAAAAATGACAGACTTCTACATGTTTTGTAAGTGGGAAAACCTGTAAAATTGTTCTCCCCATTGTATATTACAAGTGGAATGAGGAGATGTGCAATGAAGGAAAATGGAGTGCAAATGGCAATATTAAATGTGCAATTAAAGGCAAATAGAGGAGGGCGGAAAGTTTACAAGTATTAGGTATAATGTATGTTACAAGTGGGATAATAGTTGTTCAGGTACAAATGGCAAATGCTTAAATGGCATTTTAATTGTGTGTGATAGAAATTAGAAACTGAGAATCAAAATATTATGTTTTTATGTTATTATTATTTTATGAGTATATATTAATTTCTATGGTGGTTTCGTTTAATATGCTGTGACCAAGGTAAATGAATAATTAACAGACCATAGGGTCCTCTGTTAACCTGTTGAAGAGATCTTAGCTTGACCAGAGAATGATCGGGCATCTCTTCTTTGTTCAATGTGTGAGTAAAATGATTAGGGGGCATGGCCAGCAAAGAAGTTACAAAGACGCCTGTTGTACCTAGATTCTTTGATTCTTTGAGTATGGTCATACTAGGTGGCCATATATCGATTACCCCTTGCGCGTGTAAAAATGTAACACCTATATAGACCTTTGGACTCAAGACCGATTAAATGTTATTTTTTTCATTTTGCGTCACAAATAGTGATGGTTAAATTTGGATGGGTTTCAAATGTTTCTCCAGGATATTTCGCGGGGGAATGAATTTCTCTACGGAATAGGTGAAGGACGTTTTCTGGGTGGCTGTTTCAGGGGAATAGCTTGATAGGCCATGAAAGTACCACTTAAAGGACCATTTTTTAAATGTTATTATAATGGTGAGTCCTGATTTCTATGGACGGTTTGCCAGTTTTAGAAACTCAGTCCCAGTCCACACAGGACTCTGGTGAGTGACTGGCAGGGGATTTGTGCTCAGCCATACTGAGGTCCTGTTTTATTTTTTCTGGCTTAATTGACAGATGGCAAAAGGAGGGTTGGTTGCAGCCGTCACCAGATTCCCTTTTTGAATATCTAATGATGTATTTCATTGAGTTGACTCCCTGCGAATGTAAGAAATGCTGTTTGGTAATTAGTGATGTTTTCAGAATGGGTTTAAACATTGGCACAGCACTGCAGATGTTGGTAGTAAAAGCGATGAGCAGAAAAATAATCCCATATGAATGGAATCAGACAATGGTACCCACTCTGTCAGCAAGGTAATAACATCAATGTCAGAAGCCTTGAAAATGTATCAGTGAAAAACACAGTTATGATCACCCTCAGTTAGGAAAGCAGTAGGGTACGTTAATAGCATGCTGAAATCAAGATTGGCGAAATTATAGGCTGACAGGTTTTACCTAGATACAGCTGCTACCATTGGTTCTGATATGCTTGGGTGGTAGAAAATATTTAATCGATGTTGTGGTTTTTTTCTCCCTCTCATGACGCTGTCACTGGACAACCTTTTAAGAATAACTAACACACTCAATCAATCAATCAATCAAATGTATTTATAAAGCCCTTTTTACAACAGCAGTTGTCACAAAGTGCTTTTACAGAAACACCCAGCCTTAAACCCCAAAGAGAAAACAACAGTAGTGTTGAATTTCAGTGGCTAAGAAAAACTCCCTAAGAAGGCCGAATTTTAGGAAGAAACCCAGAGAGGACCCAGGCTCAGAGGGGTGACCAGTCCTCTTCTGGCTGTGCGGGGGAGATATAAGGAGTCCAATTGGGATAATTAATAAGTGCATGTGGGCTAAATCCAGAGTCTATATAAATTTAGACTAGGTGAGAAGTATGACCAGATGGACAAGGACAGGGAAAGCAACGGGCCCCCCATACCAGGTACTCCGCAGTTGTGGACCAGGACCTCATGTCCTCCTAAAGTTTAAAATGGGAGGAGACTGGGAAAATTCAGAAAATGCATTCCTCATATCAACAATGATTTATAGTGGAGAAGGAGAACTTAGTGGGGAAGGAGAACTGACCCAATCCCTCAGCACAATAGTATAGCAGCGTAAGACCTTGGAACTGAGACGGGGGGGGGGGGGCCGGCGACACTGTGGCCCTACCCGGGGGAGGCCCCGGACAGGGCCCAACAGGTAGGAAATAAATCCACCCACATTGCCAGGCATCAACCAAAGGGACACCCACCAACCGCAACCACCCTGAATGTGTCCCGAGTATTGCCAGCAGAGTACAGCCCAATTGCACAAGTACACAACAGAGAGACAACAACAAGCCAGTGACTCTTCCCCCGAAAGGCATTGGATGGAGGGCATCCCAGTGGTGACGAGAGCCCACCTGGCAAGATAGTAAGGGTGGACAGTATCAAGCCTTCTGGTCACCTTCACGCCCCTGGGCCAGGCTACACCTAATCATAAACTGTGCTGTAGAGATTAGTTTTTAGTAGACACCTGAAAGTTTGCACTGAGTTTGCATTTCTAACCTTAATTGGCTGATCATTCTACAGTTGTGGAGCTCTATGAGAAAAGGCCCTGCCTCTGGCTGTTTTTTTAGAAATTCTAGGTACAATTAAAAGGCCTGCATCTTGCGATCATCGGTTACGTGTAGGTATGTATGGCTGGATCATTTCAGCAAGGTAAGTAGGAGCAAGTCCATGTATTGATTTATAGGTTAACAGTAAAACCGCTAGTAAAGACGCTAGTACAGGAGTAATGTGTTCAAATTTTTTTGTTCTAGTTACGATTCTAGCAGCCGTGTGCAGCACTAATTGAAGTTTATTTATTGATTTGTCAGGGTAACCGGAAAGAAGAGCATTGCAGTAATCTAGTCTAGAAGTAACGAAAGCATGGATTAGTTTTACTGCATCAGTTTTTGTTAGAAAGTTTCAGATTTTTGCAAAGTTTCGAAGATGGAAATAAGCAACTCTTGAGACATATTTTATATGTTCATCAAAGGAGAGGTCAGGGTCAAGGGTAAAGCCGAAGTTTCTTACAGTCTTTTGGGATACGCCTATGCAGCCGTCGAGGTTCACAGTGAGATCTGCTAACAACGCTATTTGTTTCTTGGGTCCTAAAACAAGCATTTCTGTTTTTCTTGAGTTTAAGAGCAAGACGTTCTCTGTCATCCACTTCCTAATATCTGAAACGCATGCTTCCAAAGTAGCTAATTTAGGGGCTTCTCCATGCTTCATTGAAATATATAACTGTGTGTCATCAGCATAACAGTGAAAATTGACATTGTGATTTCGGATTACATCGCCCAGAGGCAGCAAATATAGTGAGAACAATAATGGGCCCAGAACCGAGCCTTGAGGAACACCAAAGCATAGCTTTGACTTGAACAGGTTGACGTACCAGCGAATGAATGTGGACGTGGGAATACTGTAAAAGTTCTGTTCCCAAGAGTCAAAGCCACTCTACCAGCACTCCAACACGCAGGCAACAACAGGATTAAGCCGGGTGACTTTGTGGTGGTGAAGGATCTACGGAGGGAGTACTGGAAAGATCCAAGATGGAAACGATCATATTGAGAGCTCCTGACAACTTCAACTGCAGTACAAGTGGCAGTAAGTGATACATGGATTCATGCCAGTCATTGACACATAGTTGCAGAACCTGAAGGAAACCATCCACAGAAGCATCTGCCTTGTCCTGCTGATCATTGCCCTGCTTCTAAATCACTGGATAGACCTAGCATACTCAAGTAGTGAATAACCACTACTCAAATTACGTGGATAACCACCATTCAAATTTACATGTTTCTAATAACAGCCACCTGGACAAATGGTGGGTATGGACTAATTATTGTTCAAAGACAAAGAAGGGACACATTTCCTGTTTATAGACCAAACAAGAAGCCCAGACACGCTAAACATTTTTGGTGGTCCTTTTGTAATTATACTGAATTTAAAATGTTCCAATAGGAATTGATACCCTCAGATTTTCTTCTTGTAGCCTTGTCGTTTGTCATTAAACTGAATAGTTTAATATCTTGTCAGGTAAATATGAACATAACTAGACATCCCCAGAATGACCCTTGGTGACGTAATTGTTTTTTGGTTTCATATGCTAGGTATCTGTGATCACAGTCAAACCAATTAGGAATGCTAATTGCTAATTTGTTTCTGTAAAACCAATCGAAGCATATGCATGCCTGTAATATGACAGCTTACATTACTGTAAGCTCTCATATAGTACAATCATCTACGTTTTTTGTAAGTAATTCAATCAACCAACAAAAATGTATAAAGCCCTTTTCACATCAGCAGTTGTCATAAAGTGCTTTTACCGGCCTTAAATCCCAAGGAGCAAACAACTGAATTTCAGTGGCTAGGAAAAACTCATTAAGAAGGCTGAAATTTAGGAAGAAACCTTGACAGGAACCAGGCTCAGAGCGGTGACCAGTCCTCTTCTGTCTGTGCCGGGTGAACATATTAAGACTACAAGTTGTAATATTTAATAAATGCATGTGGGCTGGGTCCAGAGTCAATTTAAACCTAGTCCAGGTCGGAAACATGACCAGATGGACAAGGACAGGGACAACCTGGGGTGTTGGGGGGTGGCAGCTGAAATCGTCAGGTATCGTCTTGATCTGCAACACAACCAGGAGGACTTTGGACAGGGACAGCAACAAGTCTTTAAAGCCTAGTACTCCGGAGATGTGGGCCAAGACCTCATGTCCTCCTAAGTTTAAAACAGGGCAGGAGACAGGGAAAATTTTTAAAATGCATTCCTTAGATCTACAAGGATTTATAGTGGAGAAGGAGAACTGACCCTACTCGCCCAGCACAATAATATAGCAGCATAAGACCTTGGGGCTGAGACAGGGGTCCAGTGACACTGTCTGGGCCCAACAGGCAGGGCCCAACAGGCAGGAAATCAATCCATCCACATTGGCAAGCATCAACCGAATGGACACCCACCAACTGCAGCCACCCTGAATGAGGGCAGAGTATTGCCAGCAGAGTTCAGCCCAATTGCACAATGTGCACAACAGAGAGACAACAACAAGCCAGTGACCCTGCCCCGAATGGCATTGGAGGGAGGGCTTCCCTGTGGCAATGAGAGCCCACCTGGCATGACAGCAAGGGTGGACAGTATCAAGCCTTCTGGTCACCTTCATGCCCCTAGGCCAGACTACACTTAATCATAGACCATGTTAAAGAGATGAGTCATTAGAAGACACCTGAAAGTTTGCACTGAGTCTGCATTTCTAACCTTAATTGGCAAATCATTCCACAGTAGTGGAGCTCTGAGTGAAGGCCCTGCCTTCGGCTGTTTGGTTTAGAAATTCTAGGTACAATTAGAAGGCCTACATCTTGCGATTTAAGGTTACGTGTAGGTATGTATGGCTGGATCATTTCAGCGAGGTAAGTAGGAGCAAGTCCATTTATAGGTTAACAATAAAACCTTAAAATTAGCCCTAACCTTAACAGGCAGACAGTGTAAAGAGAAGTGTTATGATTGTTACGTGAGCTGAAGTAGGGTGTTGAGAGACATGCCCTTGTTGTAAAAGCTGGAGCTGTATCTGATTGTGTAATTGTTGATAATGCTGGACAGGTGGAAGGAAATGTGAATATTTCAAATTCTGTTGAGTTATCAAATTTGGTAATGATGAAAGGAGGGAATGTGATAGAAATTTGAAACTGAGAACCAATAAATGATGTTTTGATGTAATTATTATTTTATATTACATTGGCAGTTATGAGTTTATATTCATTTCTATGGTGGTTTAATTAATGTGCTGTGACCTAGGTAAATGAATAATTACCAGACCATTGGGTCCAGTTTATCTGTTGAAGAGATCTTAGCTTGACCAGAGAATGACCTGGCATCTGTTTTTTGTTCAATGTGTGAATAATATGAGTAGGGGGCATAGCCAGTGAAGAAGTTACAAAGACGCCTGTCATACCTAGAGTATTTGATTACTCAGAGTGTGGTCATTCTAGGTGGTCATATATCGATTATCCCATGCGCATGTAAAAAAACCTTTATAAAAGTTTGGACTCGACCGATATAATTTGTGGCGCAGTTTGTCAGAATACTCTTGATAGGGCGGTAAAAGTTCACAAGGATCCTGGAAGACAGACGGGTCTTCTTCATCCTCCTCAAGAAGTACAGGCTTAGTTTTCTATGCATTTTGGGCCAGGTTGCGTTTGACCTCTGTGATGGTAATTCCATGTATCGACACTCGGAGTAAGGAACACAGAGACAAAGTTCTCTTGGCACATTCTAACCGTTTTATTAACTATTATGCACATATGAGAGACGCGTCAACGCTTACACACACATAATCGTCTGAGGAGTCTCTAACTCAAAACATGCACAATCCGTATTTATTACAGTGAAAAGGGGTGTGGTAAGATGCTGTCCTATGTCAATAAAACACATTCCCTTTGTTATGTTACTACCTAAGCTTCACACAAAGGACAAGCTCTCCTTCCCCCCATGGGTAACTTCTTCAATTCTAAGAGTTCTTACAGTATCTGGACAGACAATAGATGCCCCCTATGCAAATACCAGCTCCCCCACATTCCTTTACCTGTCTAAACAATGGGACTCAAGTCCTTTAATCAGTAAGAATGCATCAGGCTTCAGAAACTTCCCCAACTCCTCTTCCCTGTAGGCTGACTCGTCATTGTCACTAAATAGGCCTACCGCTTTGGTGTCGTCTGCGAACCTGGAACTGTGTACATGAATGCACTTGTGGGTGAAGTGGGAGCACAGAAGAGTGCTCAGCACACAGGTCCAGTGTTGGGAGGAGGCAAGACTTGAAGTGGGCAAAATCTAGTCTTTTGAAGCACTTCATGATCGTGGGGGTGAGTGCGACTGGTCGAAAATCATTCAGGCTAGATGCAGAAGACTTATTCGGCACTGGCACAATGGTTGCGGTCTTGATCTTGGGGACCATCACATGGGCCAGTGACAGGTTGAAAATGTCAGTGAAGACCTTGGCCAGCACATGTTCTGAGCACACGCCCAGAGACTCCTTCAGGACCAACGTCCTGGTGTGCATTCACCCTGCTCAGTGCAGACAGCACATCTGTAGTGGATAGACTGAGGGGAGGGACGTCCGGGGGGAGTTCAGGTGGCTAGCTCTTTGTTGTCCCTGTCGAAGCGAGCGTAGAACATGTGTAACTCATCGGTGATGGAGACGTGGCTAGCTGTGGGGGCGGGGTTATTTGGCCAATAGTCTGTGATGTCTTGGATGCCCTGCCACATGTGTTGAGGATCAGAGTTGTTAAAGTATGTGGACATTTTTAGCCAACTTGATGCCCCTTTTCAGGTTGGCCAGGTTGATCTGAACGCAGTGTTGTGTGCCTTTTGTAGTTGTTGGACCTCACTGTTCATCCAAGGCTTCTGGTTGGGGAAGTTCTTTATTAATTTATGGATGGTGACGTCGTTGGTTCTGGTGTTGATCTAATCCAGAATGGAGGAAGCATATGTTTCAATGTCCGTATGGGAGTCACGGTTGGCTTGAGTGGCAAACAGTCTCCAGTCTGTGTGTTGAAACTGGTATTATAGTAGTGAGTCTGCTACCTCTGGCCACACTTTGACTGACTTCACTGATGGTTTCATCCGTTTAATAAGGGGTAAATACTTGGGGAGAAGGAACAATGAAAGGTGGTCAGAATGACCCAGGTGGAAGAGGGAATAGATTTTTAGGCCTCTGGAATATTTGTGTACACCTGGTTCAGTGTATTGTCTCCTCTGGTGGGGCAGAAGACATTTTGATGGGATTTGGGGAAAACTGTTTTCAGGTTTGATTGATTGAAATCACCTGCTACAATAAAGGCACAATCTGGCTGGGCAATTTGCTGCTTGCTAATAGCAGTCTGCAGCTCTTCCATTGCTAGTTTAGCATTATCATCCGGTGGTATGTAGGTTGCAGTAACAACAATAGACGTAAACTCCCAAGGCAAGTAAAAAGGCCTGAACTTAATCATCAGGAACTCCAGATCGGTTGAGCAGTGACTCTGGGTTACGCTAGTGCCATTACACCATGCTTTGTTTACGTAAAAGCACAAGCCACCACCTCTGGTATTACCGGAGTCCACTGCTGTTCAATCAGATCTGAAGACAGCGCTTCCATCCGTCTCAATTACGTTGTGAGGTATGTTGCTGTGTAGCCACGTTTCTTAGAAAATCATGACGCTGCAATCCATAATCCCTTTTTGTGAGGTGATTCTTATTTTGTCCATTTTGTTCACCACAAACTGAACGTTAGCGAGGAAGAGGCTAAGTAGTGAAGGCCAATGGGGGATTAGCATTAGCCTTTCCCGGAGGCCACCACGCTTCCCTCGTCTTTGTTTATGGTCTTGACACGGTCTGCACCAATGCTCAGGTAGGTGGTACTGTACGTGTCAAATTAACATCTTCATGAATGGCAGGACCCAAGGTTTCCCAGCAGAACATTGCCCAAAGCATCACACTGCCTCCGCCGGCTTGTCTCCTTCCCATAGTGCATACTGGTGCCATGTGTTCTCCAGGTAAGTGATGCACACGCACCCAGCCATCCACGTGATGTAAGAGGAAACGTGATTCATCAGACGAGGTCACCTTCTTCCATTGCTCCGTGGTCCAGTTCTGATGCTCACATGCCCATTGTAGATGCCTTCAGCAGTGGACAGCGGTCAGCATGGATGGATGGAATGTTGGTCAGGGCTGCCTTGTCACATTGTGCTCTAGCAACTCCTTGTGGCAGGTCGGGCACCCACAAAGCTCAATTGTGGTTATTAGGCTGGGGAATGTGCTCCCCACAATTACATGTGAACAAGTATAACCCCATTTCCCAAAAAGTTGGAAAATGCATATAAAAACAGTATGCAATGATGTGCAAATTATTTATCCCTGTATTTTTAATAGAGAATAGTACAGAGGCAACATATCAAATGTTGAAACTGAGAAATCGTTTTGGAAGAATACATGCCCATTTTGAATTTGTTTAATTTTATTTGTATTTTTTTTTGGGACAGGGGCATGTTTACCACTGTGTTGCATCACCTCTTCCTTTAACAATACCCTGTAAGGGTTTGGGTCCTGAGGAGACCAATTGCTGTAGTTTTGCGACCGGACTCTGGATGGCAGCATATGTTGCTCCAAAACCTTCATATATTGTTTAGCATTAATGGAGCCTTCACAGATGTGCAAGTCACTCATGCCATGCACACTAATGCACCCCCATATCATCATGGATGCTGGCTTTTTAACTTTGCACTGATAACAAGCTGGGTGGTCCCTCTACTCTTTAGTTTTGAGGACGTGGCATCCATGATTAAAAAAAATATTTGTCAGACCACAGTACAGATTTCCACTTCTCATTCCATCTTAAATGAGCTTGGGTCCAGAAATGGTGGTGGCGGTTCTGGATCTTGTTTATATATGGTTTCTTCATTGCATGGGTGAGATTTAACTTGCATTTTTGAAAGCAGCGATGTACAGTGTTCACAGACAATGGATTTTGGAAATGAGCCCATGCAGTGATTTCCACTAAAGAAATGTGTCTGTTATGCAGTGTCGCCTGAACATCCCAGCCATCCCATACTGGTTTCTGGCTTTGTTCCTTACATACAGAGATTTCTCCAGATTCTCTGAATCTTTTAAAGATATTCTGTACCGTAGATGATGGGATATCCAAACTGTTCGCAACTTTATGAGAAATGTAAATCTTAAATTGTTGCACTATTTGCCCGCACAGTCTTTCACAGAGAAGTGAACCTCTCCCCAGCCTCACTTCTGATAGACCCATCCTCTCTGGACTGATCTTTTAATACCCAATCATGTTACTGACCTGTTGCCAATTGACCTAATTAGTTGTGGTATATTCCACATGGTTTCGTTTTTTAGCATTACACAACTTTTCCAGTCTTTTGTTGCCTCTGTCCCAACTTTTTTGAAACGTGTTGCTGGAATCAAATTTAAAGTGGGCATATATTTTTCAAGAAAACATTTAATTTCTCAGTTTCAACATTTAATATGTTGTCGTTGTACTATTTTCTATTAAATAAAGGGTTTAAATCATTGGCACATCATTGCATTCTGTTTTTATTTACATTTTATGCAGCGTCCCAACTTTCTGGAAACGGGGCTGTAAAAACTTTTTGGTTGAGCGAGCAGTGTAGAAACAGGGAATATGTACATCTTAATTTTAGACTATCTACCATCCTCTGTGGAGTGGTGGATATGAGGAAAAGCCTCATCACGAAATTGTGATGGGAGAAAATTGGGGTTGTTAGTTTTTTTGTAACATTGCTATAGCCAGTCGTTAATCCAACATCACAATCGCTATGTCAATGGACTGGTTTTCCGTTCTTTGAGGGACTTTCCAGACAGGCATCCTCTGCTACTTCTGGTAAGACAGTCAAGCAACTGGAATGACAGTGACTAGCTGCATTCCCCCCCCCATTTCTTCTGGCATTTATCCATGATAATGAGAATAATAATGTTGATGACTGACATTATCTTGCTTAAAAAAGGGTTTCTTATCGTCAGCACAGTGAGCCTCATTCACGGTAGCCTACAGCCAAGAAAATGTGCTCCTAAAAATGCAAATTAATGTTACAAGTTCAGACAGGCGCACAGCTAGGCTTATATTAACCCCTGCAGTACCAAACTGAACTCTAGCCTAGAATAAAGAATAAATCATTTCTATATATAAATACAAGGCATACACTCACCTAAAGGATTATTAGGAACACTGTGTTTGACCACCCCTTTCGCCTTCAGAACTGCCTTAATTCTACGTGGCATTGATTCAACAAGGTGCTGAAAGCATTCTTTAGAAATGTTGGCCCATATTGATAGGATAGCATCTTGCAGTTGATGGAGACTCATCAGACCAGGCCACATTCTTCCAGTCTTTAACTGTCCAATTTTGGTGAGCTCATGCAAATTGTAGCCTCTTTTTCCTATTTGTAGTGGAGATGAGTGGTACCCGGTGGGGTCTTCTGCTGTTGTAGCCCATCCGCCTCAAGGTTGTGCGTGTTGTGGCTTCACAAATGCTTTGCTGCATACCTCAGTTGTAACAAGTGGTTATTTCAGTCAAAGTTGCTCATCTATCAGCTTGAATCAGTCGGCCCATTCTCCTCTGACCTCTGGCATCAACATTCTGGATGTTTTTCCCTTTTCACACCATTCTTTGTAAACCCTAAAAATGGTTGTGCGTGAAAATCCCAGTAACTGAGCATATTGTGAAATACTCAGACCGGCTCGTCTGGCACCAACAACCATGCCACGCTCAAAATTGCTTAAATCACTTTTCTTTCCCATTCTGACATTCAGTTTGGAGTTCAGGGGATTGTCTTGACCAGGACCACACCCCTAAATGCATTGAAGCAACTGCCATGTGATTGGTTGATTAGATAATTGCATTAATGAGAAATTAAACAGATGTTCCTAATAATCCTTTAGGTGAGTGTAGGTGTCTTTGATAACCAATACAGCATTGCTAGGAACACTAGAATTCAAGCATACTGTACTGAACTCTGCTGTACTTAGCAGAACTGTACTTTATTGTACTTAACTATACTGCACTCTACCAATATCTACTTTAACTTACTGTATGAAATTGTAGTCTACTATGTCTTACTGTCATAGTTAAATAATTAAGTAAATATTAATTATTTGGTACTTATTAAACTAGGCCTATGTATTAATATGCTTTCTTTTTCTTTTTTTCTTACACATTTTTCCCAACATAAAACAAATGTCCCCTTAAAAATATTAAACAAAACAATGTACCAGTGGTAATTCTGTAAAATTACAGAATCGGTCTGAACACTTTTCCAATGCACTGTACGTTAAACTATCACAACTTTTGAACGAATCCAGTTACAAAAATATATAACTACAAGCCCTTGCTTATGTTATAGTGACTGTGTAAATGTTAATATTTTATGTAGGTGTTATTCTTGGCGTGACATTTAAAGGACATATTGAGATCTGGTAATGATCAGATTTTATAAAAGTCCACAGACAATGTCATGACAATATAAGCCTGCATCTTAGAACCAAGTGTAAACAAGGCTTAAAAGCAATTTAGAGGGTTGAGTTATGTAAAGGGTTAACTACATTCCAGGGTGTGAAAATTGGGTTGGGAAATTTTTTTTCCTTCTTTTTCTGAGGTGAAACTAAAGTAGAAATAGTTACAGGAGAAGACACTCTACAAGAATCTCGGTTAAACATCTTCAAATAGTGTCCAGGCTTGATTTTATTTGATTCGCAAACATTAAGAACAGAGACTGCATCCATACTTATATAAACAAGAAAGGTATGTAGAGATTTACATTAACGTAAACTGTACTGTGTTTTCTGTTATTTAACTTCTGTTTGTTAAACATTTCTTCAATGACAGATTTTGCATATCAATATCAGGAATAAAGTTTGATTAAGATCATCCCATAAGACAACTTTAAAGCTGAAACTATTAAGAACTAAATTACAGGAAATGCTTCAAATGTCATATGTTTGTCTTTGGTCTCTGTCTAGATATGGCAGCCTCAAGCAGTTTTCTGTCTGAAGAGCATTTCATGTGTTCAATCTGTCTAAGTGTGTTCATTGAGCCGGTCTCCACTTCATGTGGACATAACTTTTGCAAGGCCTGTCTCACAATGCACTGGGATTGCAATAATGTGTGCCAATGTCCCCTGTGTAAGGAGAAATTCAACAGGAGACCAGAACTTCGTGTCAATACGTTCATTTCTGAGATGGCTGCACAGATCAGGAAGTCAATTGAAGTCACTAGCATTTCAAATAAATGCAGTAACAAGCCTGGAGAAGTGTCTTGTGATATCTGCACTGGGACAAAGCTTAAGGCCCGGAAGTCCTGCCTGATGTGTCAGATCTCTTATTGTGAAACTCACCTGGAGCCTCACGAGAGAGTCGCAGCCTTAAAGAGACATAAAATGATAGACCCTCAGGACAACCTAGAGGACAGGATTTGTAAGAAACATGAAAGACTCTTGGAGTTGTTCTGTAGGACTGACCAGACATGTGTGTGTCAGTTCTGCACTGAGACAGACCACAAGACCCATGACAGTGTACCTCTAGAGGAAGAATGCGGAAAGAGAAAGGCTCAGCTTGAGAGGATAAAGGCAGAATTGCAACTGCTGATTAAGGAGCGATTGGAGAAGGTTAAGGAGATAAAATGTTCAATAGATCTCAGCAAGAGAGATGCAGAAAGACAGATATCAGTCAGTGTGCAGGTCTTCACTGCTCTGGTACACTCTATCAAGATAAGCCAGACTGAGCTCATTGAGGTGATTGAGAAGAAACAGAAAGCAGATGAGAGGCAGGCTGAGGTGCTAATTATAGAGCTGGAGCAGGAAATCACTGAGCTAAAGAAAAGAGGCACTGAACTGGACCAGCTCTTACACACCGAGGACAACTTCCATGTCCTCCGGAGCTTCCCATCCATTTGCACCTCTCCACCCACCAATGACTGGTCTGAAATCAGTGTTCACAGTGATCTGTATGCAGGCACTGTGAGGAGAGCTGTATCTCAGCTGAAGGAGACACTGAATAAAGACATGGAGAGTGGCGTGAAGGCATTTTGTGATGCTGAACTGAAGATGGTTCAGCAGTATGGAGTGGATGTGACCCTGGACCCTGATTCAGCTCATCCTGAACTTATCCTGTCTGATGACAGGAAACAAGTGAGAACTGGAGACGAAAGACAGAATGTCCCAGACAACGCAGAGAGGTTTGACATCTGTATTAATGTCCTTGGAATAAATAGCTTCTTATCAGGGAGATATTACTATGAGGTGATTGTTAAGGGAAAAACTAAGTGGGATTTAGGAGTGGCTAGACAGTCCATTAACAGGAAGGGGAATATCACTGTAAGCCCTGAGCATGGATACTGGACTGTGAGGTTGAGGCACGGGAGGACATACTCAGCCTCTACCTCCCCACCTATCCCCCTCTCCCTGAGAGAGAAGCCCCAGAAGGTGGGGGTGTTTGTTGATTATGAGGGGGGGCAAGTGTCCTTTTATAATGTAGAGGCCAGCTCACATATTTACTCTTTCACTGGCTGCACCTTCACTGAGAAACTTTATCCTTATTTCAACCCTTGTTTGAATGAAGGAGGTAAAAACTCTGCCCCTCTTATAATCTCTCCAGTCAGTCACACAGATTGAAAAGTCATTCTTAAAATGGCAACAAAAATTTATAATATAGGATTTTATAATATTTCACAATATGGTACCGTACTTAACCTCACAAATACATATACTATTTATTGAATAAGAAAACAATCAAATAACATTTACATGAAAACAGTTAGCAAATACTTTTAAAAAAATTTGAAAGGGAATATACACCATCCAAAACTCCAGTTCTCCCTGATACCATCCTGTGTCACACTGTTTGGAACTCCCTTGCCACGTTGTCTCTTTAACATAGCAGTGGTACATTCAGAGTGACTTACAGGACTAATTAGGATCAAGAGCACACCTTTCACATTATAATCCACCACTGGAAGATGTGCAAACAAATATAAACAATGTAATACAACCCTGTTTCCAAAACTGGTGGGATGCTGCATAAAATGCAAATTAAATCACAATGCAATAATGTGCAAATCATTTGTCCCTACATTTAATTGAAAATAGTACAAAGACAACATATCAAAAATGAGAAATGTTATTGTATTTGGTAAAAAACATGCCCATCTAGAATTTGATGCCAGCAACACAAAAAAAAATTGGGACAGGGGCATGTTGCATCACTCTGTTGCGTCACCTCTTCTTTAAAAAATTATCTGTAAGTGTTTGAGAACTGAGGAGAACAATTGCTGCAGTTTTGAAAGTGAAATGTTTCCCAATCATGCTTTATATAGGATTTCAGCTGCTCAACAGTCCGGGCTCTCCTTTGTCGTATTTTTCATTTCATAATGGCCAAATGTTTTCAATAGGGGACAGGTCTGGACTGCAGGCAGGCCAGTTTAGGACCCAGATCATTTTATATTTGTTGACAATATTCCAACCTTAAGCATTACCTAGTCCAAATGTTGCATGATTCCACTGTTTATATTTGTTTGCACGGCTTCCAATGCTGGCCATTTGTTTCCTATAGGCCTGTTGTTTATGTTTTTGTGGGTGACACTTTGATATGTTAATCATTTCTGCTGTTGAAGTCTATTGAAAGTGCTCAAGTTTGATCATAACGTTTCTGTTTGGCCTGTGGAATAAATATCAGCAAACATTAGATCAATAAAAAGCCCCAGTCACAGTCTCAATTTAATTGGTTTTAACAGAGGAGTTTAGATGGTGGGCTACTTGTGCTGGAAAACTGCTGTTTCAAGAGTACATTTTCTCTGTCTGTCTACAGGTCACAATAACAATGATTGACAGGCAATTTAAGATAAAATTCTTCAGTACAGACATTGGGTTTCACATGATATATTTAGACATTTATGAACAATAATTCCCCACCTCAATCAGTAAGGCATGAATAATTGAGAGAAGCAGTGTAATTCATATCACGGTAAAAAATCATTAAAAGGCCAAGTGATATCCATAACCAATTTATTCTCAACACCTCCTCAAATATCAAATTCATTTTGTGTAACATAACTGTCTTAACTACTGTTAAAAAATGTATAGACTTACATTTCCTAATCTCCAATGCTCACCACTTACTGTAGTGCGATATTCAGTACCGTAAGGAGATTTTGTGTAGTCAGGCCCTATTATGTATGCTGTCAATACATATGTTGTCTACCACCAGCAACACCTTTACAGTTCTGCATATATACAAATTTACCTAGCATATACAGGTGATTCTGATGACGTTGCATTCCATAAAATGTATGGCAATGCAATGTAACAGCTACAGCTGTGATCCAAGTATTGGCGGCCTTGCACTTTATTACAGAAAAAACATTTGTTCTAGACAAACTAAAAAATCTAAAACATTTATGCACATACTGTAAATATTCCATTAGACTGCAACAAAAGCACACATTTTAAATAAAGTACAAAATGTGTGCTTATTCCACAAATAAAATCTATTGCACATTCAAGTAGGTAAATATACGGTGAGGGGAAAAAAGTATTTGATCCCCTGCTTATTTTGTACGTTTGCCCACTGACAAAGAAATTATCATTCTATCATTTTAATGGTAGGTTTATTTGAACAGTAAGAAACAGAATAAAAACAAAAATACATATAAAAAATTTTGTGAATTGGGAAATAAGTATTTGATACCTCTCAATCAGAAAGATTTCTGGCTCCCAGGTCTTTTATACAGGTAACAAGCTAAGATTAGGAGCACTCCCTTTAAGAGTGTGCTCCTAATCTCAGCTCGTTACCTGTATAAAAGACACCTATCCACAGAAGCAATCAATCAATCAGATTCCAAACTCTCCACAATGGCCAAGACCATAGAGCTGTCCAAGGATATCAGGGACAAGGCTGAAATGGGCTACAAGACCATCGTCAAGCAGCTTGGTGAGAAGGTAACAACACTTGGTGCTCCATGCAAGACACGTGAAAGACTGAAATCCTGCAGCACCCAAAAGGTCACCCTCCTCAAGAAAGCACATGTCTGTCTGAAGTTTGCCAATAAACATCTGAATGATTCAGAGGAGAACAGGGTGAAAGTGTTGTGGTCAGATGAGACCAAAATCGAGCTCTTTGGCATCAGCTCAGCTCGCCGTGTTTTGAGGAGGAGGAATGCTGCCTATGACCCCAAGAACACCATCCCTACCGTCAAACATGGAGGTGGAAACATTATGCTTTGGGGGTGTTTTTCTGCTAAGGGGACAGGACAACTTCACTGCATCAAAGGGACGATTGACGGGCCATGTACCATCAAATCTTGGGTGAGAACCTTCTTCCCTCAGCCAGGGCATTGAAAATGGGTCGTGGATGGGTATTCCAGCATGGCAATGAACAAAAACACACAGCCAAGGCAACAAAGGAGTAGCTCATGAAGAAGCACATTAATGTCCTGGAGTGGCCTAGCCAGTCTCCAGACCTTAATCCCATAGAGAATCTGTGGAGAGAACTGAAGGTTCGAGTTTCCAAACATCAGCCTCTAAACCTTAATGACTTGGAGAAGATCTGCTAAGAGGAGTTGGACAAAATCCCTCCTGGTGGCCAAACCTGGTGTGTACAAACCTGGTGGCCAACTACAAGAAACGTCTGACCTCTGTGATTGCCAACAAGTGTTTTGCCACCAAGTACTAAGTCATGTTTTGCAGAGGTGTCGGATATTTATTTCACTCATAAAAATGCAAATCAATTCATAACATTTTTGATATGCGTTTTTTTTCTGGATTTTTTTGTTGTTATTCTGTCTCTCACTGTTCAAATAAACCTACCATTAAAATTATAGACTGAATTTCATTGTCAGTGGGCAAACGTACAAAATCAGCAATTTTTTTCCTCACTGTATGATTTCCAACAGGTGACTCTCTTTCACAGCAAAACTGAGTTACAGGTGAAAATATTTTATTCAACAAGTTGGAATTGAGATAAATACTCATTGTCCTGTTTTGTGTTACAGTGCATACCACAAGAGCATGGACAAAAAAAAGTATTGTCTGAGGAGGTCAGACATAAACCTTTTCTCAAGTTCTTCTACAGATCCTTGCTCCCACCGTACATAATGTGTTCAAGAAGTTTAAGAACCATGCCACTTTACCAGACCTCTCTGGAGAGAAAACTTGATAGGAGATTGCAGCAAAGAATTGTTTGAATGGTGGAGAAAGATGTTTTTATCAGACTTATCTAACTTCACTTGGCATAGAGCTTTAATACAAACACTGCAGTGGTGATCTCATGTACAACAAGCCTGTTCATTAAGCCAGACCTGCCAAACTTCAATCATTTTTATAAGTAGCACATCAGAGGCACTCTCAGCCCTTGATGTGCGACATCGACACAACTCTCATATCATGGGACAGGGTTGCCCAACCCTGTTCCTGAAGATTTACTGAACTGTAGGTTCTCTATCCAACTCAAATTTTTCACACCTGATTCTAATAATTAGCTGAATTAAAAGTTTTACTGGGTTAGTCACAAATGGCGTTCAAGAGAACCGTAGACAGTAGATGTCCAGGAACAGGGTTGAAAAAATTTAGACCACTGCAAAATGATCAGTTTCTCTAGTTTTACTATTCATAGGTATGTGTTTGTTTTTGATGTGTTTATTCTATAAACTACTGACAACATTACTCCCAAATTCCAAATAAAAATATTGCCATTTAGAGTATTTATTTGTAGAAAATAAGAAACTCAAATAAATATAAGTGCAAATAAGAAAACAAATTAATATACATTTTTCAACAACAAAATGCTAATGTTTTAACTTAGGAAGTTCAGAAATAATTATTTGGTGGAATAACCCACATTTTTTATCACAGCTTTCATGCGTCTTGGCATGCTCTACACCAGTCTGTCACAGTGCTGTTGGGTGAATTTATGCCACTTCTGGCACAAAAATTCAAGTAGCTCAGCTTTGTTTGATGGCTTGTGTCCATTGTCCTGTTGATCAAATTCCAGAGTTTTTCAGTGGGGTTCAGGTCTGGATATTGGGCTGGCCATGACAGGGTCTTGATCTGGTGGTCCTCCATCCACACCTTGATTGACCTGGCTGTGTGTCATGGAACATTGTCCTGCTGGAAAAAACGAATTCTCAGAATTAAAATCAGGTGTTCTTCCAGGTTCACCTTGTACTTCGTTTGACTCATGCGTCCTTCACAAAGACATATCTGCCCAATTCCAGCCTTGCTGAAGCATCCCCAGATCATCACCAAGCCTACAACAAATTTCACAGTAGGTGCGAAATACTGTGGCTTGTCTCCGTCTAACCATTATATGATGAGGTGTTGGGCATAGCTGAACATTTTACTTGTTAAAGAAGATGACCTAACTCCATTCCTCTACAGTCCAATCCTTATGGTCTTTTGCAAACTTCAGCCTGGCTCTTCTTTGCTTCTAATTGATGAAGGGCTTTTTTCTAGCTTTGCACAACTTCAGCCCTGCTCCTAGGAGCCTGTTTCGAAAGGTTCTCGCCATTGCGCTTTACCCCAGCTGCTGTTTGCCATTCTTTTTGTAGGTCACTTGATGTCATCCTACGGTTGTTGAGTGAAATTCGAATGAGTTGACAGTCATCTCGGTCAGTGGACAGTCATTTTTGCCCTCTGCCAGTCTGTAGCTTTGTTGTTCCCAATGTCTGTTCGTTGACCTTGTTCTTCTGAACCACCATCTTTGAACTTTTCAGGATGGAAGCAACCTGATGCTTACTGTATCGCTCTACCAGAAAAAGCCAGAATTGAACCCTTCTTTTCCTCACTCAAAGCTTTTCTTTTCAACTCCTTTGTCATGCTGAATAGTTATTATTTTATTCAAATTACCTTTGAGGTACTACTTGCTTTGTTTTTGCCTTCCAGCTGGTCCTATTGCAAGAGAATAGTGATGACCACAGCAATGGTTTTTATGTTTCCTCGTTAAATTAGATTTGGTTCAGGTAATCACAGAATCAGTACCTCATTAAGTAAAATGAGGTGTGCCTGTGTTGGAATTGAACAGACACTGGAATGGAATGGCTGCCATACATGTAGAGATGCTGAAGAATTGGTCTCGTAATTTTTTCCAGAGCTGTATAATATACACGTAGTTGTATTTTGACATTTGTGATATAACAAAGTGTATACATTTAGCCGGGTGACAGTAATAAAAGGACAGAGTTGATGAAGATAGTTGAGAGACAAACAAGAAAATCTGATGGAGGAATTGAACCAGGGTCAAAAAGCTTTACATTCTTAGTCAGGAACGTTACTAATAGTCCACGGGATCTGTTAAAGAAAACAAGTTTGACCATCTCAATTAGATTTTAGCCAAACTACATTGTGGGTAATATAACTTAATTAATGGAACTGAAGAGTGTTCCTGTGAATCCCAAACAAAAGCCATGTGGCCCGATGCACATTTTTGAATGCATGAAAGGGCAGCTACACGTTGACTTCGGAATGAACCTTTGTTTGCCTGAAAATGGTGGATTGTGATTTGTGAGACTAGTGTGGAATCTGATCATTAACAATTACAATATGAATGTATGTTTCATTGGAAGTGAATGTGCCTAGATAATGAGAACAACAGAAACCTCTCTGTTTAGATTATCTCTCTGCAGGTTGTGGTCTAATGACCAAAGGAATGTTTACAATGGCCATTTGGCAAGGGAGTTACTGTCTTGGAAACCTGATCTTTGCTAGGTAGACACACTCTTCAATGTGTATATATCAGCTTGTAACTAACATTACAGTGAGAAGAGATTGACTGAGATGAGATTGATGTTGTGTAAGGAAGACCAGGTCTGTAACCTCATGAACAAGACTTTCTAATGCTGCAATAAATATTATACTTTCTCTCTCCCTTGACAAATGGGTATTCGAGAAATATTACAACGACTATACGAAACGGACGATTTCTAACACTAGCAAACAGGGAGGAGACTAGCAAAGCACTGAAAGCAGCCCTGGTGACTGTTTATTGCTGAGCAGTCAAAGCTGGTGATTTGTATAATGAAACGTTTGAAAACATTGACTCCTTCGCAAGTCTGAAATGTGCTGCTCAACTTCGTGTGGCATTGCTCGCTAGTCCTTGCTACATTGTCACTGGAATTTAATGGGAATGGCGCTTTCTCAGCACATGCTGTGTATCTGTGTATTATGCCCATGAGGAGATTTTTGGTATTGATGACAAGGTCCATTGCAGAAAAGAAATGCCTTTGCTTTATTTCTGCAATTCGCTTCACACACCTTAATAATATTACGATACAATTATTGCGATTGAATATTGCATTATATTACGTCTATTCACTTTTCAAATTGCTTATATTTTCGCATTGATAATTATACACAAAAGGACAATACTGCTAAAATGTATAATAAAGTTGGGCCTTTATTTGAACAAAAGCCAAGCCTACAACATAGTATGATAAAAAGCAGCTAGTCAACAGATATTATGCAGCATTCTTGAATTTTATATTTTGTTTTACAGTATATTAAGACATGCAGTTTTAGGTAAAAAAAAAAGAAAGAAAAAAAGCCAGTACATGCAACATAAATGAAACGTTCAGTTGAGGAACCAGGAGCTGGAAGATAATGTAACTCAATGCATATGAAATATATATTGGCCTATAAAAAAAATATATATTCTATACGCCGCGATGAATGTATTCTAGGAAATGTTCAGGAGACTCTACAGAATGATTATATGCAAAAAAAAATCAAGGGGCACTGTGTATTTGCAATTGTTGCTGGTGTTTTACTCTGCCCACCCCATTGGCCACAAAAAAAAACTATTCTATATGCCGCAGTGAATGTATTGTAGGAAATGTTCAGGATATAATTACTCTATCCACTCTCCTGAACATTTCCTACAATACATTCACTGTGGCGTATAGAAAAAATTGGGGGGAACATGTCCCACTCATCTATAATGAAATCTACGCCACTGGTTAAATGTAAAACTGGGCTAATGATAGCATAGGTCCATAGTGGCTGTTTCCATTCAGCAATTTTTGTGTCCATTGTGGTGCATTGTCGGCATACGTCATACAGATGCAAACTTCATGTGTGGTTGTTTTGTAATATGAGAAATATTTGTGCCATTACACTGACACTGAGTTAATATAATAAGCTAACCTACTATATTTCATTTAAACCCACTTATTCCTTCCTACATGAAACACTGAGAAAAACATAATATCCACTTGGCTACAATATGTTTGCTATGACTTCCCATATATCTTAATTATGCTGTGGAACACTGTTTTAAATATGTTACTTGGGATAGAAAGCTTTTGGCATAACCTCAAACATAGCTAAGTGTTTAAAACAGACAACTAACGCTACAGGCTGATCACTAAACATAACCATTTGGAATTCTGATCAAGCGAAAGCGAGGGCAAAGCGTGCGTAAAAATGGGACAAAAAGGAAATAAAACTAAAACCAAGCGATAACAATTATTCTTTTTTATAGTTCTCTTTTGTTTGGCGATACAGGACAGCACCTCACTTACAACGACAGGAAACAATATTTTGTGAGGTGCAATGGCAAACGAACACAACATATACACAACTGATGTGAGTGGAAACAGGTGCATCCTCTGGGAGTGCTGTTGCCATCACTCTCCGGCTGGTGGTTAGTACACTGGCGAGGTGGAGAGCTGGATACGAAGAGGAGCTGCGGTGCCATGCAGAGCAGGCGTCACAGGAGTAGGGAGATATCCCTTTATTGCGAAGTATCATCTCTGTTTTATGAACATTAATTTCCAGAGCATATTAATGGCGCCAGTTCTGGAGCGATACAACATGATTAAGATACAGGTTGTCATTCATAGTTTCCCCTTCAAGAAAAAGGCCAAATCATGTGCATATTTGAATAAGATGAACAAATTATCTTTGATCATAATTGTATTGGTATAGATAGAGAACAGGTACAAAAAAAAACACACCCTTAAGGTGCCCCAGTGTTTAAATCCAACTGTCCTCATACCCTTAGCAGAGACTTTGTGGTTGGTTGGAGTGGAACTCACCAATCCCTAGAAAGAGAATACACTCCCAAGTCAATGTGCCTTTGTAGGAGAATGTGTTTTCATGGAGTTAAAAGCAGAACTTAAATCTAAAAAGCAAACTCTTGGGTTGCAGGAGAAGTTTGGCAAAAGTGTTGTATAATGTTAGATTTGCATCCTCTGTACCTCTGTGACTTTTCCAGACTGTATGCATTTCTTTAAGTTTACCTACCTTGTAAGGCTTCAGTGAGTTGATCATACTTTCATGTACTCTTCCATACACACTGGTCAATTTGCCTGCATAATATTATTTCATCATCCCTATTTACAATGTCATTCATTAACAATGTAGGCATTTGTGTTTATCTTTCATAGGATGATTGGTCTTTTCTTATTAACATATCCATCTCATATGGAAAAATTTAATAACAATCTTACATGTTGGCTCAGGTATATGATCTAGCAACCTCTTTATATGTAATCTGTTACCACCAAAACCTAATCCCTGACTGTCCTGAAGTTTCAGTGTAAAAGTGTCCAACATCATAAAATACAATAATCCAAAATCAATCTTGTTTGTGTTTTTGCTGCCATAAGTATTACCTACAAACTTGCCCACACATGGAATTCAGATATATAAAGAAAAAACTATATGTAGTGTATTTGAAATGTTTCAGGATGAACATCTTGTATGATTGTTTTTCATTTTTTTCCATTGGGCTATTATTTTTCTGTCCCTGTTGCAATACAAAACTGCTGTTTCACTTTTTATTCAGTATTGCTTCTTTTAGTGAGAGGGACAGTTCCAACAGGGATACATTTGTATTCATAAAAATCATTGGTTTCAATATACATAATTACCTAAATCCCTTTTTAAACACTGGACGTGAATCTCTTTGTAGCAGGCTAAAAGGCTTTTTGCTTTTTAATGATTTCAAGTTTCAAGTAAATGCTATGATATTTTATATTTGTCTTCCAATTTAACAATAGCTATATATATAAACAGGCTTTTTTGTCAAATCCCAGATTTCTCCAAGAATAAATATATACATGAATATGTAAATTGCCAATTTCTTTTGTGAATGGATATGGATAATATTCCCATATGGATAGGTGTTTGGCTCTCAATGGTTTCAGAATATATTTTTCAGTAACTTCAAGTTCTTTGTCTCTAAAAGTCAACAGTTGCAAAGGTTGTTACAGTTTTCAATGATATAAACACAAAGCACATACACTTTGCCAATGCTCTTTTGATACCTCATAGCAAGCTTTGACCCATAATTTAGGATATTATCAAAGTTGAGGATTCAAGAAAAAACTTGAGTCATTGGCATACACTGGTCCTTTCTGTAACATCTGCTCCGCGTGGCACAGCGGTTCTCCCTCCCCTCCGACGGTCAGCCTCGCCAGCATACTAACCACAGGCTAGAGACTGATGGCAGCAGCACTCCCTGAGGACGCACCTGTTCCCGAGGTCTAATCAGTTGTTCATTTAAGTTTGATTCACCATTGCACCCCATGGATTATTGATTGTTGCTAATGTGAGTTACAGATCTGTAGATATTCTAGCCACAGTTTAGATACCATTTGCTCTTTATTCCTGGTTATGGTTTTCCTTCATTTTGCCTCACCTTTCTACCCACTTGCCATACTCGCATGTCACACTTTCAAAACCATAGAATATTTAATAGGTTTAACAATAAGTAGCCAAAGTCCATTATTTATTATGATAGATAATATCATGCTGACTTCTGCAAAAATAGCAGAGAAATTCAGGGAAAGCAGAACCACTTCTTACACCACCAACAGTAAGCCACAGAGTATCTACTGACTTGGTCAGTGGTCCTCCCCTAATGAATTAAGAACAGTCACTGCCTCTTATTGAACACACACTGTTGTAAATGTAGGAGATTAACACACACACACACACACACACACACACACTGACAAACCCACTGACCGACACCACATTGTGGAAAGTGTTGTTCTACAGAATTATGGAGGGATCTCCTTAGACAGGCATATGCTTTCCATCTAATACCATACAGCGCGCGCATGCACGCACACGCACACCGGATCTCTGTCTGAATGTTTTTCAAGCAGAGGGCCCAGTGTGTGATGGGCCTCTCATATCTCCTATCCTTCTGTAAACATGCCTGGAGGAGATTATCTGGCAGAGCTGGTACGGACATAATGGAGCTGAAGAAGGGTAACAGGGAGACAGGGAGATTATAATCATAGTGGCACTGACTGTATTTCAAATGGCTCCCTATTCACTACAAAGATGGAGGACTCCCAACGTAATGTCTAGTCTGCTCATAGTGAAACCTGTCATAGTGATGTCTCTGTTTTCTGTTGTGTTAACATTCATGAAGTCCAGTTAACTAAATATAAGTCTGCATGTGAAAATATTAACATACAGTAAAAACTTTAGTGTGGCTAGACCCCATGTATGTCTGGACCCCACACCCTCTCTCAGTCCCTAGTATTTAAGATGCTATAGTTTGTGTCCGGGGGACTAAGGTCAGTCCCTCCTGTCTCGGTCCCAATATTGTGTGTTGCATTCGTTTCTGTGACTTGGGATTAGGGTCAGTTTGAGTTATATGCTGACATGTCCTGTTCGATCTAAAGAATGCTTCCACTACATTCTCTGGGGTTCTCAGGAGAACCTGAGGCCCTGAACTGGTGTAACGGTGAAGCGTATACACACCACATAGCGATGAAAGGGTTAACACATCTGGAACGTAAATTTGATCGGCTGCTCCCCAGCTGCGTGAGTTTGCCATGCATGGGTGCCAAAGAAAATGATGGAGGGGGGAGAAAAACCCTCAAACAAACAAAATCATACTTTTGATGAGACATTTACAGAGAAATCATGTAAATACTGCACAGCCCCTGCCCATTTGTCTTGGGTACTGGGGGTGTTACTGACAATACAGGGTAATAATCCATCTAAAAAAAAACAAGCTCTAACACACCACCAGGACAGACACAGGAGAAGGATAGGATGGCTATCACTCTTTCTGTATTGGGTTGCCAAACAGGCCAGAAAACTGTGCCCCGATGAGCTCTCATTACAGAGAAGAGACAGGACATGCACACACACAATGTTTTTCTCAATCTCCTTAATTTATTCACTCCCTATCTATCAAAATCTCTCACCCATCATGTCCCCCTCAACATCAGTTAGTCCAGCACGTATAACAGCTGTTGGTGTTAAACTCTTAAATCTCCCTGTCGCATCAAAGTTGAGCTGTGCACGGGATGAGCCTGGGTTGAGATCAAATTCATCCGTAACATATCCCAAACTTATCACTAAACTTTAATCTCTAAAAAGCATTGAAAATGCATAATGACAGCTGCTGCAGTGCAGAACAACAGGTAAACAGAGGAAAGTGGAGGGGAGAAGTAGGAAGAAATATGAAGTAGCTGAAAAGAAAAGGAGCGTGAAAGAGAGGAAAAGGGATGAGAGAAGGAGGAGAGGAACAATGGGATAGAAAGATGGAGAGATAAATCTAGAGACGGATTAATGAGAAGCAGGAACTGGGTGTGACTTTTGGCTGGGAATGTTGTTGGATCTTCCTCGCTGAATTCCTGAGATTATCCGCATTTCCTGTGCCCTGGCATCAAAGGCCGTACAGAGAAAGGAGTGGATGGAAAAGGAGTGTTTACACCAAAACCTCTACCTCTCCACTTCCTCCATCTATCTCTTTGTAAAGGCATATCAATTAAATTCAATATACTTCACTGACCTGGAAAGTTAGGTAACTTACTTGTCAAAGTAAATACAGAATAACAGTAACAGCAGACAGGCAAGAATAATGATTACATAAAACCATTTTACTATTGACAGCTGGTACAGCAACAATAGTAATGAGAATAGTAGGAACATACAATATAAATATTAAAATGGAATGCTAGTAATTAAATCACAAAAACCTCAAGGCATGATTTTTTTTTTTATCATTACCTGTCCCTCATATTGTGGAAGGAGGCCACATAATTGGCTTCAAAATGTACAGATTAATTTTTTCACGCATTACATTAGATAAATCATAAAAGCAGAAGTATCTCCATATCCTGTCTGCTCTCTTTCAATTTTTCTGCATTCTCAGGACCCTCTCTTCTCTCTCTGCTCCTGCATTTGGAGTTCCCGACCCAAACAACTTTTATCTGCTCCATCTATTTATGCTGGGTACACACACGCACGCACGCACACACGCATGCATGCACACACGCTTTCAGGAAAGAATACATGCTGGGAAGGCGGTCCTAATGAGAGATACCTTTTTCTACACTGCGCATACCAAACCTCAGGCAGAGAGTAAGAAAGAGCATGATAGTAGCGAAGGGAAAAGAAGGAAAAGGAAAGGGAGAAAGAGAGAGAATTTGAATGAAATATAATTGAAATATAATGTAACTGAATGGCTGGGCAGGTTAAGAAGGATAAAAAACAAAAGTAAACATCTTATATAAAAAGGGGATTACAGATTTAAATATTTACATTGTATTATATAATTTCAATGACTACGCTGACCATTTTTCCAGGAATTGAAAGGGATAGAGACAGAAAGAAAGAGATAGAGAGAACATAGTGAAAGCAATTGAGAGAGTGGGAGAGAAGAAAGGCAGTGCTTGTCTCGGCTGGTTGAGATAGCACTCAGGGGAGAAACAGCTGACACTGATGATGCCCCAGGCTTGTCTCTGGGGTTCTGACATACTGCAATGACAGGATTACACAAGCCCTCCACCAAGACTGTTGCAGCTGACACAAATACAAGAGAAACACAGGTGTGCACGAGGCCACATACAAACACATACACAATAAAGACCACACACACTCCCACATATCAGCTTCTCTCTCCTTCTCTTTTTCCTTCCTTTCATACCTCCATCTCCCCCTTCCATTCCTTCCTTTCTCTCTCTCTCTCCCTCCCTCCATCATTCTGATCCAAGTTAATCTCTCTCCATCATGTTATGTTATGATGTCATACCCGCACTCTTGAGATGGTGGTAAGGTTGGCGTGTGCTCATGTGGTGAGTGGCAGATGATACTGTTGATGGACCTGGTCTGGGTGAACAAGACAAGAGTCTAAGCCCAGGATCAATGCTTTGTTTGGGGCATAACTCTAAACTGCAGAGCTTACTGGTGGTTGTTGGATTGTAGGAGCTCCACACAAGAAACAGGGCTGGTTAGGGCAGTGTCTGTGAAAGAAGAGGCTGGAGTGTTTGCAAGGCAGTTTGGTGGTCGCTGGACATATGGCACTCATACCGGAGAAGGCAGGGAGCTGGGTGGTGGCCCAGACACTATGCCTTTTTGTGGGCATTATGCTAGGCATTCTGCTGTGGCTGTAGGAGGCTAAAGTCACATGTGTAGTTTGTGTTTGCTTTCTGGCTGACAACACAGAGCCATGCTGCCTGCCGTGGATGGAGGGACGGACGGACGGACACACACACACACACACACACACACACAGCACTGGGCCAACACAGCTGCTTGGATGTGTGTGTGTGTGTCAGGAATGGAAATGGAAGTTGTTTCTCAAGTAACTAGCATCAGGGCAGTGACTGGAAGTCTATATTAACAGCATGTTAGCACGTTAGTCGAGCAAACACAAAGAGACAACAACCAAATAATTATGGAAGACGTATGTTTACACACAGCGAAAAAGGATAATGATGAAAACACACTCTCAAAACACACTTAGAAACACATTTACTCTCTCAAACACACACAAGCCAGTGACAGATGCTTACCCTTTAGCACACAACAATGACGCACACACAAATACACACAGCAGCAGACCTCCATAGAAGCCCCCAGGACACATCCCCCTTGCAGTAAAACCTTTTCATGTGCTATCACAGAGGCCAGCACACTCGACGTAGGCTAATTCCAGCTCATTCCAAGACAGCTTAGACCGCATGGGGAGGAAGCCCCAAAAAACATCTGACCCTGGCTTTGGCAGGATGGACTAGAAAAAGAACAACCATAGACAAATTCACACACACTATTTCTGTACAGCCTTGTCGCTCTCAGTATCTGAGCATGTTGTACTAAAATCTTCTGTCATTTGTACCCCATGGTCAGATTTACTATTTCCATATAAACATCTGGACATTATATTACTATTGTTGTATGCACATTGTATCTCTCTGTTAGGCAGGCTAGTTCATTAGAAGATCAGCCAAAGTGTGGAGGAGAAATCCTAGTATTAACGGTTATGAATGTGTGTTTCATAACCGGACAGACAGACAGACAGACAGACACACACACAGACAGACAGACAGACAGACAGACAGACAGTTGACTTACAAGAGGAGGGGCTTGCGGCAGAGGACCAGGGCGTCATAGAGTACACACACCCCAAAGACAGTTATGCCTGTCTCCTTGACCAGCATGGCACAGGTCCCCAGCAGCATGCTGGCACCCAGTGCCCACCCAGACACCGTGTAGGGCAAAGAGTCTGCAGAACCACACACACCTACACTCCTGGAAGAACAGAGTGATGAGGGGTGAGAAAAAGCAATGTGAAGTAATAAGCATAAAATACAAAGAAACAATCCCCTCTTTAGCATAGAGAAAAAGAAGCGGTCAGGGTTTTCTTACCTAATATAGGAGAGAAAGGCTAGGAGGAACAGCAAGCAGGCCAAGACGTCCGCTCTGCCCACAATACCAGACACCTGCAACACACACACACACAAACACACACACACACACACACACACACCTTTAATCCTCTGGCTCAGATGGTGTGACGCCCAAGCCTTGTTGACTACTAACACAGTGGGCTTCCAATCAGGGAGAGGTCCAAGTTTATTTTGTTGTTAGGTTACACAGCAACCCACATCCTCAATGTAAGGTCAATGTAATGTTTTTTTTAAATCCTATATTTTCCCGTAAAGTGTAAGAGTGTGGAGAAGAGGGAGAGAGAACGGGAGTGAAAGAACCCGGAAAGATAAGTCAGATTTTGACAAATGAACATGGTCAGAAGGGAGTTGTGAGATGCCATAAATCTCATAACCTCCAAATATGAGAGATGGTGCGAGGTCACTAGGAAGAGAAGACATACTGTAGATTGATTGCCACCCTCCTGAGAGTTGGCAAATGTAACAGCCTGTCCTAGAACCTTTCAATACACCTAGCAAGCCGGTCAAACTCTGTCAATGTTTGTGTGTGTGTTTTTGTGTGAGTATGTGTGTATATGCGCTTGTGTGTTACAGGGGGAACATAGGGTGGAGCCTGGAATGTTTAATTCATGAGGATAATGAGAAGAGTCTTCTGCCAATTCCGGTGCTCTCGCTCTCTCACCTCTCTTCCCTCTCAAGTCACCACTCTCTCCCTCACCCCATTCATCCTCCACTTCCCCTATCTCTGTTCCTCTTTTTCTCCTTTCATCCTTCAGCCTGCCTTCCACTGTGACGGAAGGTGAATCAGCATTGTCATCTCAGCGCGCACGCACACAAACGCGCACACACACACGCACGCACACCTCTAGTCTTATCCATGTAAAACAAATGCAGTGTATCAGTCTGTGTGTGTCTGTTGGTGGAGAGAAACACACATCTCCCCTTCGAGAGCATTCTGCGCCACACCCCTTAAGGGCTGCAGCTGTTTCTAATAGAAGGTGGTTTAGAGACACACCCTACATCTGGAGCTGTCTTACAAAACATTGTGTGGATTTACAATGTGTGTGTGTGTGTTCGTTCGTTCATTTGGTCTCTCTGGAGCCTCATAACCTCATAACCCTTCCTAGCATGAGGCACGGCTTCAGGCAAGAGAGTTCCTTAAGATTACAACTCAAGAGAACGCCCCCGAGTGGATGAATTAAACACACTATCCACTATCCTAACAATATGCAGACCTACAGTAGAGAACAGTAAATGGCCTTGTCCAAGCCCGAACAGACCAAAAAACGCTCATCCTTTTTTTTTTTTTTTTTTTTTTAAATTGTGTCCACACACTGACAAATTGTTAAGCTGGCCACACAAACACAGTTTCCCTAATTCTAGTCAATTTCATTGTCCAGCTGCATTTCCTTAACTCTAAACTATCACCTGTACGGTCCAAACACACACAAACATACACCCTCTGTGAAATACGTCTGGTCCAATATGTACGGCCAGTACAACTTTGTGACATTGGAGCACACAGACAGTCATTTGGCTCCCCACATGATCCACCCAGCCTTCTCAGCCACACATCATTGAGAGGAGATGAGAGTCTGATGAATAGAGAGCTTTCAGTTCAGTTTTGAACAGCACCTCCTTTCAATAGCTGTGATAGATGAAAGACTGCCTCTGTATGGTGGCCATATTGGATAGGGAGACAGAGACAGTTTAAGGCCCCTTCGTGTAGAAGTAGGATGAGGGATTGACTACATAATCTGTGTTAAGGATTACATAATTCTATTCGGCTATTGCTCAGAAGGTCCAAACGTAGTCACTTACTGTTTTAACCCAACCCTTCCGAATTGGAGTGGTGCAGGGTAATGTGGCATTGAGTGCCCAGGGACCAATTAGGGTTAAATGTCTTGCTCTTGGATGAGTGTCAGCTATGGGATTTTATCCAGACTAGTTTTGGTTGCTGGTGTGTGTGTGTGTGTGTGTGTGTGTGCGTGCACACGCACGTGTCTCCTTCAATCCACTTCATCAGTATAACTAAACTGAACTTCAGCAAGTCCCCTGACTAATGATGCAACCTGTTTACCACTGGCACAAACACTCACTGATGAGACGCAGCAGTGCCAACGAGCTGCTGCTAACACAGCCCTGCGGTTCAGCCCCAAGCCCTCACAATGACTAACTACTTACTGCTGGACTGCATAGCAGGCAAAAAAAAAAATAAGCTCACTCCCTAGCACATATTAGGATTTATTCTATTAAGAGTAAACATATGAACGCAACATGTAAAGTGTTTGCTCCAAGTTACATTAGCGGAAATAAAAGCTCCAAGATCACATACAGACATAAAGCTAATTTCTCTCAAATAAATTTCTTTGGTCCATGTCTTGCATATAGTTTAGGGATAAGTCTCGACAATGATACCATGGCTAAAACTTGTGCTGGGACATTACCCGATGAGGAACTCGGGGGAACACAGAGATTAACATTAGCTTAGACCAAGGATGATCAAGATGCTGAACACAGACCGTGATTTCCTCTCCTAGAATCTATTCTATCCATTCTCTTCTCTTCTCTGCTTTCTCACCTGCTCTTTCCCTCTCTCTTTTGCTGTCTCACATGACAGCTCTGCCTTTCCTCTCTCTTTCTCCTGTAGGAGCTCAAGGGAGCACCCTGTAGAGTCCCTCTCTCTCCTGTTGCTCTTCATTCACCCGTTTCTCTCCCTTCTTTTAATAGTCCCTCTTTTCGGTCAGAAACATTCCTCTTTTTGTCACACTCACTTGCTCTCTCACTTGCTTCCTGTGTCTCTCTAGCTTTAACACGTCTTTCTTCTTCTTTCACCTGTGAAAGTCAATGACTCTCCTCCATGCAGGATTTGCATACATTTCCCTACTTGTAAAACTTGCCTACCTCTCTGAACTCAAATCGAAATGTATTCATCTGGAACTGTAATATGGAAATGGCCTTTGGACCTGATTTCCCTGTAATATGTGTGTACTCACAGCCTCAGTGTGGATGGGGTGCACAGCGAAGAGGAGGGCGGTGAGAAAGGCCAGTCGGGGGTCGTCGAACACACAGCAAACACATGTGTGCATCAGCAGACAGGTAACGGCACAGTGCAGACACACATTGACAACATGGAAGTAGAGGGGCGTCATTCCACCCAAGAGAATGTTCAACCTGATGGAGAGAAAGAGAGAGACAGTGAAGAGAAAGATGGATTTTACTTACCAGTTATTACATTTACAAGATTTCTTTTTCTAAAACTGCAGGATATGAAACATTAGCAATTACTGTATCTTAACCACACTCTCTCATGAACCAGGACCATCTTCTACCGATTGCAACACAATTTATCAAACTCAGCAGGGGTTAAATCTATTTAAATTCAGGAAGGGTATCTAATTGAAGGAAATAACATGAAATTAACTCAAATACTTTTGTTAATTAACTGAATTCAATTAAATTCCCATGTTACTTGATTTAATATGAATGATTCCCATCCATAATTCCATTACACATAAATGAAACAGACCATATTGAAATCCCGGCAAAGAAATGCATACATTTTTCAAAGCAGCTCTTTTATGGTATAATAAGACTGATATAAGCAATCTCATAACACATCCTATACCTGCTTATTAGCCTGTTCAAACTACATTTCAACACCCACACACAGCTATAAGACATTCTAAAATCTCCATTACATTCCCAGGTACAGAAAACGATTAGTTCTGGCTATATTAAACCTTTTTACTCCCTGAGATTGTAATTACGCCTTCATATTATGTGTGTTCTTGCCAGACTCAGTGTACAGTGTAAAATCCCAACACCAAACCACCATTATGCAATTAATTATAGTGTTACACCATCTCTCTAAAATAGGTCTGTTTATCTCATTATTAAACAAGCACATTTCAGATCAAATTAACTTACAGGATGAAAGACTTAAAGAGATTAAAACAAAACTAAACAGAAAGGATTTAAGACAGACTCCAGCACCAATAGGCTGCTTGTCATAAGGGATTAATGGGGATGTCTCAAAAAAGCCATGTCAAATCAACCAATCAATTAAGTGAAGATTAAAAGTAGGGTCCACCCCTCCTATATCCAGTGTTACATAAGAGTCTTTGACAGAGATAATGTATTGTGTATGTTGCAGGTGGCCCCTGGGACAGAGTATTAACAACAGACAACATTATGTGGTATATGTAAGTAATATAAATTATTAAGACAATGATATAGAAACTATACTTAAGCCTAAAGATAGCATAGACATACAGTAGATGCATCTGTATTTTGATGATGTGTGTATATGTGAGAGTTTAGTGGCCTGCTTGGGGAAGGCAACAAAACCAAGGCCTCCCCAGGGTTTAGGTCCTCAGACTGCTCCTCAGTTAATCAGAGCTGGGTGCTTTGATTGCTCTGTCTCCCTCTTTTTCAGTGGGGCACACCTTCACTCAGGTTCCTGAAAGCAGCTTTGGCAGTGATTGGTATGAGGCTATATTCATATAATGTATTACTAGCCACAGTCTTATACTTGTTTTTCTATGTTTCCAGCCTTTTTGTACCTTTTAGCCCCTAGACCTGACTATAACTTGTTAGGCCTTCGTTACATTATCTGATATCTCTTAAGAGACATAGACCCATAACTTAATCTAACATCTGAACAATTACACAAGTATTTTGTTTTGGGTCAACTGAGGAAAAACCCTGAACATGTCAGCTATACCTCTGATGTTATATGGTCAAAGGCCTGCTATGTGGGTCATCATGGAAATAACACAAATCTGATTAAAACTAACGCATTTCAGTCAGAGGCTTTAGACGGCGCCTGCATAATGGACATTTTTCCTGACAATTTGACCTGGCAAGGAAAAACAGTAGGTCTATCTTAAAGTTAATGACTAGGATCTGGACAGTTTCCAGACAACCTCATGACCTGACCAAAAAAAGATTTTGCCTGTTTTTTGGTCACCAACCAGTAATATGATCTAGATGTTTTCCAGGTCACATGCCCAGAAAACATTCTAGGCCCACCACTGTACAGTATTTTAGTTGCATAGCCATAGCTCTATTACACCTAAACATATACCTACTATAGTATTGGGATGCAAAAAGCACGAGGACATTCAGAAAAGCGCAAAGGCATGCAGGTAGAATACTATTCAAGGTTGAAACAAACAGGTATTCAAGATACATTGACACTGCCTGCTTTTTTTTTTAACTTTGATTTATACAGGGATATAAGACTGAGATCTGGATCTCTGTGACACCTGTCTCACCTCCCGCACCCAGTCTTGATGTCGCCAATCTAATTGCTGCCATTGTCCCAATGCCTTCATTATTCACAACCAATTACGCACACCAGGCTCCAATTCCCATAATTACAGCCTGTATATACAAAGAAGAGCAGGGGCACCTCTTCCAAGTTTGGACACATCTGCGCCCCCGCCAGCAGAGGGTGTTCTATCAACCTCTGTTCCAGCCGGCAACCTCTCGATTCTATCATTGTCTGACAAGTTCAATACCAGACTGTCCCGAGAGAATCAACAGTAGACAGATGAAATCTTGTGGCTTCCTCCTTCAGTGACACCTACTGTACACTACATTTCAAATGTTAGGGGTCATTTAGAAATGTCCTTGTTTTCCATGAAAACACATGAAATATGTTTGAATAAGAAATACAGCAAAATGAATTGGAAATAGTCATTGAGAAGATTCGATTTTTAATTGAAATAATAATTGTGTCTTTCAAACTTTGCTTTTGTCAAAGTATTCCCAATTGCAGCAAATACAGCCTTGCAGACCTTTGGTTCTAGTTGTCAATTTGTTGTGGTAATCTGAAGAAATGTCATGCTTCTGAATCACCTCCCACAAGTTGGATTGCCATGATGGGCACTTATGTACCACACGGTCAAGCTGCTCCCACAACAGCTCAATAGGGTTGAGATCTGGTGACTGTGCTGGGCACTCCATTATAGATAGAATATCAGCTGACTGCTTCTTCCCTAAATAGTTCTTGCATATTTTGGAGCTGTGCATTGGGTCATTGTCCTGCAAAAAAATTGAGTGATAGCCTTCGTTCTTCAAGACCCCTTTTAACCTGTACAAATTTCCCACTTTACCACCACCAAAGCACCCCCAGACCATCACGTACCACCAGACTATTCCGTTTAGAGCCAGTTTGAGCTATTCTTGGCAATTTCTCACATGAAATAGCCTTCATTTCTTTTATTTTTTCCTCTGTGCTAACATAATTGCAAATAGGGTTTTCAAGTGAGCAATTAGGCTTTTAAAATGATAAATTTGGATTAGAAAAAAGGGGTGCCATTGACAAATGGCTGGTGATAATGGGCCTCTGTACACCTATGTAGATATTTCATAAATAACAGTCTCCAGCTACAAAAGTCATTTACAATATTAACAATGTCTACACTGCATTTCTGAACAATTTGATATAATTTTAATGGCCAAAAAACAATGAATTTTCTAAGTGACCCCAACTTTTGAATGATACTATATATTTCACTCAACACACAGGGACACCCACCTCAGGTGGCCACCATCATTTGTGCTGACTTGTCACCACCGTTTGGGAGAGGGGCTGGCTATAGGTGAATTCATAAAAAGAGTTCACTGGGCGTTCTTTAACCATCCCCCCCGAGGGCAAAGAGGGGTGTCTCTTTATTGTGCACTTGTGGAATTGGGCTGTACTCTGCCCTCATTCAGGGTGGTTGGGCTTGGTGGGTAGTGATCATGCAAAAAAAAAAAAAAACTCTTATTTAAGGATAGTGATCATATGAAGCCATTTATTATCACATAGTTGTTTGGCTCCTATTTAAATCATAATGATAACAGAAATCAAACAAATGGCCCTGATCAAGAGTTTACATACCCTTGAATGTTAGGCCTTGTTATAGACACACAAGGTCACCCACACAGGTTAAAATGGCAATTAAAGGTGAATTTCCCATACCTGTGACTTTTTAAATTGCAATTAGTGTCTGTGTATAAATAGTCAATTAGTTTGGTAGCTCTAATGTGGATGCATTGAGCAGGCTAGATACGGAGCCATGGGGAGCAGAAATTGGCTGTCAAAAGACATGTGGGACATGGGGAGTAGAAATTGGCTGTCAAAAGACATGTGTAACAAGGTAATGGAACTTTATGAAGATGGAAAAGGATATAAAAAGATATCCAAAGCCTTGCAAATGTCAGTCAGTACTGTTCAATCACTTAAGAAATTTGTAGATCTCTTTATACCAAGCCAAGTTCAGGTAGACAAGATTTCTGCCAAACAAAAATTGTTCAGGATAAAAAGAAAAACCCACAGGTAACCTCAGAAGAAATACAAGCTGCTCTGGAAAAATACAGTGTGGTTGTTTCAAGGAGCACAATGCGATGATACTTGAACAAAAATGAGCTGCATTGTCAGGTTTCCAGAAAGAAGTCTTTACTGTGCCAATGCCACAAAAAAGCCTGGTTTACAATATGCCCGACAACACCTTGACACACAGCTTCTGGCACACTGTAATTTAGAGTGACGAGACCAAAATACAGCTTTATGGTAACAACCATAAGCGCTATGTTTGAAGAGGGGTCAATAAGGCCTATAGTGAACATAATACCATCCCCACTGTGAAGCATTGTGGTGGCTCACTGATGTTTTGGGGGGGGGTGAGCTCTAAAGGCATAGAGAATCTTGTGAAAATTTATGACAAGATGAATGCAGCATGTAATCAGAAAATACTGGCAATTTGCATTCTTTGGCACAAAAGCTGCGCAATGGACACTCTTGGACTTTCCAGCACGACGATGACCCTAAGCACAAGGCCAAGTTGACCCTCCAGTGGTTACAGCAGAAAAAGGAGAAGATTCTGGAGTGGCCATCACAGTCTTGTGACCTTAATATCATTGAGCCACTCTGGGGAGATCTCAAACGTGTGGTTCATGCAAGATGACCAAAGACTTTGCATGACCTGGAGGCATTTTCCCAAGACGAATGGACAGCTATACCACCTACAAGAATTCAGGCCTCAGAGACAACTATTACAAAAGACTGCATGCTGTCATTGACGCTAAAGGGGGCAATACACAGTATTAAGAAATAAGGGACTTTTAAACAGGGGTCAGTTAAATTTTTTCTTTGTTGCCATGTTTTGTTTTATTGCATTGCATTGCATTGCATCATCTTCCGCTTATCCGGGGCCGGGTCGCGGGGGCAGCAGTCTAAGCAGGGATGCCCAGACTTCCCTCTCCCCAGACACTTCCTCCAGCTCTTCCGGGGGGACACCGAGGCGTTCCCAGGCCAGCCGGGAGACATAGTCCCTCCAGCGTGTCCTAGGTCTTCCCCGGGGTCTCTTCCCGGTGGGACGGGACCGGAACACCTTCCCAGGAAGGCGTTCCGGAGGCATCCGAAACAGATGCCCAAGCCACCTCAGCTGACCCCTCTCGATGTGGAGGAGCAGCGGCTCTACTCTGAGCTCCTCCCGGGTGACCGAGCTTCTCACCCTATCTCTAAGGGATCGCCCAGCCACCCTGCGGAGAAAGCTCATTTCGGCCGCCTGTATCCGGGATCTTGTCCTTTCGGTCATGACCCAAAGCTCATGACCATAGGTGAGAGTAGGAACGTAGATTGACCGGTAAATCGAGAGCTTCGCCTTGCGGCTCAGCTCTTTCTTCACCACGACAGACCGATACATCGACCGCATTACTGCAGAAGCTGCACCGATCCGTCTGTCAATCTCCCGTTCCATCCTTCCCTCACTCGTGAACAGGACCCCTAGATACTTAAACTCCTCCACTTGAGGCAGGCACTCTCCACCAACCTGAAGTGGGCAAGCCACCCTTTTCCGACTGAGGACCATGGCCTCGGATTTGGAGGTACTGATTTTCATCCCCACCGCTTCACACTCGGCTGCAAACCGTCCAAGTGCATGCTGAAGGTCCTGGCTTGAAGGGGCCAACACGACAACATCATCCGCAAAGAGCAGAGACGAAATCGTGTGGTCCCCAAACCTGACACCCTCCGGCCCCTGGCTGCGCCTAGAAATTCTGTCCATAAAAATTACGAACAGAACCGGTGACAAAGGGCAGCCCTGCCGGAGTCCAACATGCACAGGGAACAAGTCTGACTTACTGCCGGCAATGCGGACCAAGCTCCTGCTTCGGTCGTACAGGGACCTGACAGCCCTTAGCAAAGGACCCAGGACCCCATATTCCCGAAGCACTCTCCACAGGATGCCGCGAGGGACACAGTCGAATGCCTTCTCCAAATCCACAAAACACATGTGGACTGGTTGGGCAAACTCCCATGAACCCTCCATCACCCTGTAGAGGGTATAGAGCTGGTCCAGTGTTCCACGGCCTGGACGAAAACCACACTGTTCCTCCTGAATCCGAGGTTCTACTATCGGCCGTATTCTCCTCTCCAGAACCCTGGCATAGACTTTCCCGGGGAGGCTGAGAAGTGTGATCCCCCTATAGTTGGAACACACCCTCCGGTCCCCCTTCTTATAAAGAGGGACCACCACCCCGGTCTGCCATCCCAGAGGCACTGTCCCCGACTGCCACGCGATGTTGCACAGGCGTGTCAGCCAAGACAGCCCCACAACATCCAGAGACTTGAGGTACTCAGGGCGGATCTCATCCACCCCCGGTGCCTTGCCACCGAGGAGTTTCTTAACCACCTCGGTGACTTCAGCCCGGGTGATGGACGAGTCCACCTCTGAGCCTTCATCCTCTGCTTCCTCAATGGAAGACGTGACGGCGGGATTGA